>NC_142465.1:119064583-119377500 GCF_049115385.1 Moschus berezovskii
GCCTGAGGGCAGGCACGCTTGTGACCCCCATATCTCAGGCAGGAAACAAGTGGGAGGGCCTGTGGCCCTGGCCACGTGAATAAGCAGCATTCCAGCAGCAGGCCCCGGGGTGGTCGGGCCTCAGGTCAGGGGATGAGGCACCTGACCTGTCCCTGCACTGCTCAGAGCCGCCTTCACTCAACCCAGGCATGTGAGCCCCGCCCCTGCCCTGCCCCTTCCAGGGTGTGAGCCGGAAGCCTTGCCCACTGCTGGCTCCACAGAAAGTAGGGGCAGCTGTTGGGTGCGCTCGGTGGCCTCCAGGAAACTGGTCCCTCTGAACCTCAGTTTCCTCATCTGCAAAGTGGGTGGCCAGTCCACATTACTAGGAATGGTGGGCCTGGGGAGAGCAGACAAGGGCTCAGGGAGCTTGGTGGCCGCCGCCTGCTCCATGGTATGCACAGCAACAGGTGTCCAGCTGTCCCTCAGCACCAAGAAGCAGTCTATGGTGCTAAGCTTTACAGCAGCAACCGGGTCCTAAGTGGAGGGCGGTGGAGCAACCAGACCTGGTTTTTAGCCTTGGGAGCTTATGGCCGGTGGCAGAAACTAACATGGAAGTAAATGGCAAAGTGCCAGGACGTGAGTCTGCAGGATCTGAGGGAAAGGAGGATGTCAGGAGGGCTTCTTGGAGGCGGTGACCTCTGAGCCAAAGCTCCAGTGTGAATACTTGTCTAGTAGATAGCAGAAGGACCACCGCCCCCAGTAGGAGAAATGGATACAAAGACCCTAAGGTATGGCACCAGTACTCTGTGCCTGGTGGAGAGGAACCATTCCAAACGAGCCTTGAATGCTACATTCAGGCTTCAGGCTGTATCTCCAGGGCCCTGGGTGGAGGCGGGTGCAATAAGGAGGCCGATTGTGTAGTCAGAGGTCGGGGGAGTGTGAAGGAAAGATACGGTGCAACAGAGATCTCGGGGGTAGAGATGGGCAGGGCTTCAGGGCCAGCTGGATCTGGAGGGACGGCCGACTCATGGAAAAGACCCTGATGCTGGGAAAGATTAAAGGCGAAAGGAGAAGGGGGTGGCAGAGGATGAGGTGGCTGGATGGCATCACCAGCTCAATAGACTTGAATCTGAGCAAACTCCGGGAGATGGTAAAGGACAGAGGAGCCTGGCACGCTGCAGTCCATGGGGTCGCAAAGAGTTGGCCACGACTTAAGGACTGAGCAGCATTTACCAGGCTCTCCTCTGAGCCAGGCGAGGGCACACAGTCGCTAACGGCGCAGGGCCTGTGCACTGAGGTTTCGATAGTGGTGGGAACCAGTCGATCCACACGTCACCTGTAAACACCGCGGCACACCGATGGAATGTGAACACTGGGACTGCCTGGGAATGGAAGGAAGGCCGTGTGCAAGGCCCTGTGGCGAGGGCAGCTTCCCCAGCGGGGCCAGGGGCAGGCAACATAGATACCCAGTTCAGGGGGTCAGGGGCCATCTCAAGGGCACCTGGAAGCACAAGGTGGTTATATTTGGGGGTGCAGGAGGCCATCAGAGGGTGTTCCCTAGTTTCTGGCCTGGGTGCAGAGGGTTCAGGGATACAGGAAGGGAGGCAGAGTGTGTTGAAGGTACCCGGGAGCTCCAGGAGAGGTGACCGGTGACAGGCCTGGAGCTCGAGATGGGATCTGAGGCTCTGGGGCGGATGGGGTCCCATGGGGGCTGCCAATCTGTGTGCTCCAGGCCCGCCTTCCCTATGAGAGGCCGTTACCCAGCAGAGTGGGCGGGGCGCCGCAGGAGAGGGAAGGCGAGCTGGGGCTCAGGGCCTCTGGTCGGCAACCCTCCTTTCCCCCTCCAACCACTCCCTGCAGCATCCACAACGGGGTAATCGCCGTCTTCCAGCGCAAAGGGCTGCCCGACCAGGAGCTTTTCAGCCTGAACGAAGGTGTCCGGTGAGTGGCCGTCGGTCCCGTCGTGTGGGCCCGGGTCTGGGAGCGGTGGGAGGGCTATGCCAGGAAGGGGGGACCCCAGGCAAACCCCCTGTCCACCAGCCCCAGGTTCCACCCTTAGAGCTGAGGTGGGCGGTGACCGTTCTGTGACCCTTGACCCCAGCTGTGTCCCATGGCCTTCACACCCCGCTCTCTGGTCCAGGACCGCTTTGCAGGGGAAACGGGGAGGGACTTGGGCAGTGGCTCAAGATGACGCCCACATTCCCAGCTGCCGATGAGCATCGCGAAGGATATTTATTCTGTTAAAAGAGGAAGGACCCACCTGCCTAATGACGGGAGTTTTGTTCCCAGAAAGGCCATTACAGCCCAGTTGAATGCCCCTTATTTCCTGTAAACAGTTGAGAACTGAACTCGGGTGCGGGAGCTGGGACAGACCAGCGTCAAGGGCATCTGGGAAGGCTGAAGCATTAGTTCTACATTGTAGCGGAGGAGGCTGAAGCTCAGAGAGGTCGAGAGACTTGCCCAGGGTCACACAGCTACCTTGTGCAAGGAGGCATTTCCCACCTCCGTGCTCTTTCTCCCTCATGCCCTGGCCGGTGCCACCCTGTCCCTGCACCCTGGGGTGAACAGGCAGCAAACCTCCTCGTCAGCTCGGGGCAGGAGTAAACGAGGGATTGGGACAGGGTCACCCCACCCCCACCCTGAAGGCCTAAGATGGCCCTTCAAAGTGTTAGTCACTCAGTCGTGTCTGACTCTGCAGCCCCATGGGCTGTAGCCCACCAGGCTCCTCTGTCTATGGGATTTCCCAGGCAAGAATACAGGAGTGGGTGGCCATTTCCTTCTCCAGGGGATCGTCCCGACCCAGGGATTGAGCCTGGGTCTCCTTCGTTGCAGGCAGATTATTTACTGTCTGAGGTACCAGGGAAGCCCATATATGTTTGGTTTTTTTAAGATACAATTTATCCTTTTACAGTGTATAGTTGAGTGGTTTTTAGTCCATTCAACAGTTTGTACAACTATCACCACTATTTAATTCCAGGACATTTTCATCACCCCCCACCCTCCACACCCCACCACAAAAAAGCCCAGATCCCTTAACAGTCACTCGCTATCACCCCGCCACCACCACCACCAGCCTCTGGGAGGTGCAGTCCACTTCATCTGCATGGGTTTGCCCGGATGTTTCCCATAAATGGAGTCATAGGATAATGCACGTGGCCTTGGCGTCTGCTTCTTGCCCTCAGCCCAGTGCACCTCCACGCCCAGGGCTCATCTGGGCTGGAGCGGGTATCAGCGCCTCATTTCTTTTTATGGCCGGATCATACCCCATTGTGTGAAAACACGCCCTTTTGTTTCCCCAGTCCCATGTTGACAGACGTTTGGGTGGTTTGCACCTTTCGGCTGTCAGGAGCACCCGTTTAGGAGGCCTCGCGTGGACCTCTGTTCACATTGCTCCAGGGTCTGCACCTAAGGGCGGGGTTCGGGGGTCTACACCTAACCTTTTGAGGAGCTGCCCAGCCATTGTCCGCAGCGGCCGCACCGTCTTGCGTTCCTTCTCACTGAGTGTGGGGGATCGGTTTCCCCAGCTTCTCCCCGACACATGTTACAGCCCAGGGCCTTGATTCTAACAGTGCCGGGGCCGGTCTCGTGGTCTGGGTTGGTTTCCCCGGTGACTGATAATGGTCAGCCTTCCCCTGACCTGACCGATAACGTCTTTCACCGCGTCACTGGCCACTTGTCTATCTTGGAGGAGCATCTGGCCACACCCCCCGGTCTCCAAGCTGCAGGCGGCCCCCCGCCCACCCCCACCCTCCCCAGCACCGTGGGGTCTCTGACTCCTGCCCCCCACCCCCACCCCACAGGCAGCTGCTGAAGACGGAGCTGGGGTCCTTCTTCACGGACTACCTGCAGGTGGGTACACTCTGCTCCCCATCCGGCCTGGGGCTGCCTCCTGAGCTGGCGGGAAAGGACGGGGCGGGAAGGGGGTACCTGCTCCCGGAGGGTGCGTGGCGCGCTGGGCTCGAGGTGTCTACCTGGCCGTGACTCAGTTTCCCCAGCCAGCCAGCTCGGGTTGTTGGGGCGGTTACGCGATCAGGGGCAGGTGAGGACTCAGAGCCCTGCCTGGCACGGGGCTCAAGGTCACTTTTGTGATTGGTTGCCCACCTCTTCCTGGAAGATCAGGGTTGGTCCCCAGAGTCCCAGTGTTATCATCTACAAGCCCTGGGCCATGTCACCCTGAGCTGTGTGGTGACAGTGTTAGCGTGGCACTGGCGTCACCACGGTTGCCCTCTCCCAGGCCTGCAAAGAGAATGAACACACTGCACCCCGGAGCCCCTGAGGTCGCACAGGCAGGAAGGCCGAGGTGGTACAGGCAGGGGTGTCCTCACGCAGGCTCAGGTGCCCAACAGCCCCCCAGGGGAGGGGGTGAGAACCAGCCTGGGGCTCCTCCCCATCCCGTGGGTGTAGGGTTGGTTTTCTAGCTTAACAGCTTTGTTGAGGTGTAAGCTGACAGACTGCACGGCCTGTCCACCAAACAGTGTGCAGTGCAGTGGTGTTCAGCATACTCACAGCTCTTCTCAGCGGGGGACAGACAGCTGTCCCACTGTGTGATCACCCCAAAGGGAGACCCTGTACTCGCACCCACTTCCCCTCTCCCTGCAGCCCCAGGCCACCGCTAGTCTGCTTTCTGTCTGGATTCGCCTGCGTGGGCATTGCATATCGGTGCAGTTGCATAGCCCGGGGCCTCTTAGCCACGGCCTCTCTCACTGAGGACAGCGTTTTTGAGGTTCATCCACGTCGTGCCTGTGTCAGAACCCCGTCCTTTTTTACGGCTGAGTAATGTTCCCTCGTGGGCCGGGACTGTACATCAGCCCTCGGCCCCCAGGTTGTTTCCACTCTCTGGCTGTTCCAACTGTTGCGAAGACCACCTGGTGTCGTTCTGGGGGCTGCCATTTCAGCCTCAGGTGGACGATAGCCACACTCACGCCAGTCCTTTGGTCACAGAGCCCCTCTTGCCTGAAAGACCCTCCTTCCACTTGGGGTTCAGGGGCAGCTACCTGCCCATCCGCTCAGCCTGGAGCAGGAGACCCCAGCCTGGCCCATCTTTGGGGGGCAGGTTGGGGGTTCCTTACCCCCTTCCGTCTCAGGACAACCTGTTTGGGTCAGTCGTCCATATCCACTAGGGGAGCTACCCCAGCTCTGGGGCAGGCGGGCTGTGGTTCGTCAGTGAGCCCCTCCCCATCGGGGCCTCAGCTGCCTGCTAGGAAGTGTTGGGGGCCCTGGGTCCCCCAACTCCAGGGCGGCGATGGCATCTCCCCCCTGTGCCTTGCAGAACCAGCTGCTGACGAAAGGCATGGTGATCCTGCGAGACAAGATCCGCTTCTATGAGGGTGAGTGTGGCGGCCTCGGGGCCAGGAGCAGGTGCCGGCTGCTTGAGGGTGTGGCCCCTGGGCACCCTGGCTTCACCTGGGCTCCACCTGGGGCTCTGGGGAGGTTGGGTAGCCCTCCCGGGCGAGGAGGCTCAGAGGGGCAGGAGCGATGCCTCAAGGGCAGCGGGGCCAAGATCTGATCTTGGGAAGGGACCTTGATGGGGCCCCGTGGGAAGGGACCCTGAAGGGCCAAGGGATGTCGGGGAGAAGGCCTCTGCTTCACTTCACTGCCTACGAGGCTCTCTGGCCTCCATGAACCCCATCCCAGCAGCCTGGGAGAACCCCCATCAGGATCTTTGAGGACCAGAGGGATGTGGTCTAGACCCGGGACACAGCAGAGCAGGGAACCCCTGGCCAGAGGAGCAGCTGACCTGGGCTCCCAGCCGAGGTTTGGGGCCCCGTGAGGCCTATGGGTCACTGTACCCATTTCATATCTGGGGACAGGGCAGCAGTGGCCCTCAATTCATCCATAACCACAGTGCATGTAAGAGGTGGAGGTGGGATTGGAACCCCGGGCATCCAGGTCCAGAGCATATCCCTTTGCCTTTCTAGGGACCGGGCCAGGAGTCACAGCTGGCCTCTCCGCCCACGGCGGCCCTCAGCGAGGAGAGGGAGGCTCCTGACTGGGCCCAGAGCTCTGGAAGGACAGGCCAGGTCCCAGAAACCTTGGGCTCCCCATGTTTGTGGGCTGGAGGGTGATAAATGCAATGTGTTCGCCTCCTGGTAGGGGTGACTTGGCGTAGAGATAAATCGAGTTATGCAGAGAACCCAGCTCAGGCTGATTATGTGCTGTTGCGGGCCTGCTGTGTGCCCCGCCCCGTGCGGCACATGCCCCTCTGTGCCAAACCCGAGCCTCACACAAGCTCCCCAGTGCTGGACTCATCCCAGCAGCTTCCATCGCCCAACTGCTGGATCTCCTGACAGACCCGTGCAGAAGGTTCCATTGTTGTAGCCACTGAACGCTGGGGACACTGAGGCACAGGGGGGCTGAGTCACTCGCCCAGGCTACCTGGCCCCTCCCTGGCAGCCCAGTGCCCAAATCTACACGCCTCTCTGATGCTCCAGGTTCCCCCTCGCATCCTCACTGACCCTGGAAAGCAAGGGCCTTAGCCCATTTCACAGAGATGGAGACTGAGGCCTGGGGCACTCAGCATTAACTCAGAGCTGTGTCCTCTGTTCCTTCTGCACCAGCTCTGCATCTGTCGGGTGGAAGCAGGAGTCTGAGAAGGGCCGTGAGAACCACAGACATGGGGACAGGAGGCACAGGCCATTGGGGATCTGGGCGGGCTTCCTGGAGAAGGTGGCACCTGAGCAGGCGTGAGGATTTGCTGGCAGAGGGGGCCTCCCACGCCCCTCTCCTGACTCAGCACATTCCAGCAGTGCCTGCCCTCCCACCAGCTCCGGCCCAAGGGAGGTGGGCCCTTTGGAGAAGAGGTGCTTTGTGCAGCTTGGTGGAGTCTTGCCCATGCTGGCCGTGGCCGCCAGGCCACCCAGCAGGGAGCACTAACCCCATCCAACCTCCCCTGGCCTTGGGGACCGGCACGGAGCCCCAGGCTGGGAGCCAGAGGGCCCGGCCTCCACTCCCCAGCCAGCCACAGACACATCGTTTCCCTCTGTCCCCACCTCAGTGCTGGGGGTCAGACGGGCTCCATCAGTGCACTCACTACAGGTCAGGCCCCGGGGGGCCTCTGGGGAGCTGAAGGTAGACCTGTGCCCTGCCTGGCAGGGACTCACAGCCCAGCTGGGCACACAGACGTGGAGTAGACGGCGACAGTCCAGTGTGATCGGTGTCAGCAGGAAGGGAGGCCCTGGGGAAGGGAGGGTTGGCTCCATCTGGCAGTCAGGGAGGTCCGCATGGAGTCAGACCTTGAAACGTGGTCTTTTCAGGAGGACATGTGGCCTCCTTCAGCCCGTGCAGTGGGGATGGGGGCCAACCACCCCAAGAGGCAGCCTTGGGAGCCCTTCCCACCCCACAGCCTTCTACGCAGTTTAAGTCCCAAAGGCTTCTCCCTTGGCCAGCATGTCCTCAGCCCACGCCTCTGCTGGGAGGCAGGCGGCCCCAGGACCTCGCCACCTGCCCACTCCAGCCTCCGGTGAGGCCTTGAACGTTGCTCCTGAGCAGACGGATTCCTGGAAATGTGGGAAGCCCTGAGAGGCCTTGAAATGGCAGTCTCCCTCCAGGGAACACATTCAAGGTGATAGTTCGAAGGACTCAACTGCAGCTGGGGTCATTTCTCAGCAGGCAGACACTCAGGGTCTCTGAGGGGGACGCGAGGGTCTTGCGTAGGCTCCAGGCCTTGGACTTGCCCTTGTCCTGCAGGAATCCTGGCCTGTTAGAGGTCAGGCCACCCACCTCCACTGCAGTGACCCTCACGCGCTCACCTCTGAGCCCCTGCAGTGGCTTTTCTAGCTGCCCTGGGGTCACTGCTGTCTCCGGGGTCTCACTGCCTCAGGCTGAGGCCTGAGCGGAGGTCAGCCCGGCCCCTCTCTGTCTCCGGGGCCTGCACGATCAAACCAAAGGAAGGCAAACAGGCTGACCAAACCCCCATCCCAGAACCGGCTCAAGGGCTGTCCAACCTCTGCAGTCCAGGTCCTGCTGGGTTGGCTGCGAACCACAGGCCCACCGGTCAGCATCAGGCTAACAGCGGGCGCCTGCTACATGGCGGCGCTCAGCCTACTGAGCGTGGACATGCGGATCACGCCCATTTCTCAGGACCACACTGAGGCTTGGGCTGATGGGGCCCCCCAGGGCCGGGCTTTAACGCCACGTGCCTGCCTCACAGCTGACAACCCCAGCGCCCCCCACCCCCAGTCCCCAGGCGGCAGAGAGCCCAGCCAAGAGACGGGGCCGAGCCTCCTGACCCCTGGTCTGCGTGCGGCTCCACCCGGGCCCGCGCTCCGTTTTACAAGATCTCCTTTTCCTCTGCGTTTCCGCCAGACGCCGGCCTGGCATGCGCCCAGAGCCGCCCCACTGCCGCCCGGGAACTGAGCCGCCTTTCTTCTCGCCGGCAACGGCAGGGACCTCAAGGGACCTTTGTGTGCAAGCAAGCTCCTCGGGGGGTGGGCACCCACTGTCCTGGGCTCCATGCAGCCCACCGTGGGGCCCCCGGGGAAGACCAGGAACTGGCCACCAGGCGGACGGGTCATATGCAGAGGCCCCCTCCTCCCCACGGTCACCCTCCCCGCGCCAGGCTGCGCTCTCGGAGCCTGGCACCTCCACAGACCGGGGGACTTTACAGGTGGGGTGGGGACCCCCAGAACGCAGGGAAAGGGAACCAAAAAGGCAAGGGCCCTTCACCAACCTGGTTCCCAGGGAAACCTCCAGGAGCCGGGCGTGGGTGGTGTGGTCTGGGAGGCTGGCCAACTTGCAGTCTGCGGCCCTGGCCACTCGGCTCTCAGGGACACCAACCCACCGCACCCATGTGTCCCCAGCCGACAGCAGGTCTGGCTTCCCGCTGGGGGTCCCGGCCAGCAGCAGAGGCCTCAGCGACACACCCCAGCGGCCTGCTCGTCAAGCTGGCAACCTTCACCCCGGCTCTCTGCTCGTTCCAGGCAGAAGGGCTAAGGGTTCAGCACTTGGCATTTCCTCGGGATGCCCAGAGCCAGCATAGGGGCACATCAGAATGTCCCTCCCTGAGGGCCTGGCCACCCTGTGGCTGGCGTCGCTCCTTCCCGTTGTACCAACGCCTGCTTCCCACACGTCTGCTTCTATGGTTTCTGTGCCGAGGGTGTCAGCGCACCAGGCAAAGCCCTCCTAAATCAGCCTCGCTAGCACCTCCTCCAGGAAGCCCTCCCTGCCTGACTCCGTCCTACCTGGGACAGGTTTCAGCTGTTGAGGGGCGTCATCCTGGCTCCCCAGGCTCCACCCCAGGCAGCCCCAGCTGGTGGGGACACAGGCCCTGGAGGGAGAGACCCTCTCCAAAGCCCAGCTCTTCATCTGCCTGGTGGGGTCGCTCCCCACCCATTACCGCTCCCAGCCAGGATCGCTGCTGTCTGTCAGCGTGGTGGGACTCGGGCAGTTTGGGGCTCAGCTGAGTCCCTGGTGCCAGGCCTGGTACTGTGTAGTTGCACTGTGAGTGTCTGTTGCGGGAGACAGAGACAGACAGGGTGTCGGGGGGCAGTGGATGAGACCAGGGTGTGAGTGGAGCACTGGGGGGCTTGTGTGTGGTGGAGACAGGAACACACACACATGCCCACACCCTGTCTGCCCCAGGCCCTGCTTCGTCTGGTTTCCTTCCATCAGCTCTGGGGTAGGAGTATTAACAGGCCCTGCTTTGTCTGGTTTCCTTCCATCAGCTCTGGGCTAGGAGTATTAACAGCCCCCCCACCTGCACCGTACAGTTTGCAAATTTTAGTTCCCCAACCAGGGATCAATGCCCAGGGCCACAGGGCAGCCCACCCACCCCAAGCCCCATTGTTTTTGTGGGGAAACGGAGGCACCAGGAGGAGAAGCAGGGGGTCCCGGCTCCATCACCCCGGCGGGTGGTGGGGGGAACTCCAGAGCCCCGCGTCAGCTCCGGGGACCGCAACCTCCCTGGGTGCGAGGCGATGATGCGTGACCCGGGAAGTCAGGAAGTGCCTGCTGGCGCCCTCGGGGTGGTAGTGACGGCCCCTGTGCCCACAGGACAGAAGCTACTGGACTCGCTGGCGGAGACCTGGGACTTCTTCTTCAGCGACGTGCTGCCCACCCTGCAGGCGGTCTTCTACCCGGTGCAGGTGAGCGGCCCGGACCCGGGGGTGGGCGCGCCTCCGCTCCCACCCGTCTGGGCCTGCGCACGCCGCCCGCTCCCCAGGACCCCAGGAAGCCCTGAGCGATGCTTGGTAGCCCACACGCAGGAGGGTCTCTGCGTGTGATGGCCAGCCCTCCCTCTCCCGAGGAAGCCGCGTGGGCCCTCTCTCCTCTGAACAAGGGTCGTCTGGGGAGGAGGGCAGGGTGGCTGGGGCCTGGGGTCAGCGGGTCCGTCCCGGTGGCCGGGGGTCTCGGTGACAGCGGCGGCCGCGTGTCCTCAGGGCAAGGAGCCGTCGGTGCGCCAGCTGGCCCTGCTGCACTTCCGGAACACCGTCACCCTGGGCGTGAAGCTGGAGGACGCGCTGGCCCGGGCCCACGCCCGCGTGCCCCCCGCCGTCGTACAGATGCTGCTGGTGCTGCAGGTGGGCGGGGCCCCGGGCGCAGACCTGGTTCTTGTCCATGTGAGACCCACCAAGCGGGGACCCTCAGGAAGAACCTGGGAGGGAGAGGAAGCTTCCGGGGCAGAGGAGGAGGCCGGCCTGGGACCCCGCGGGGAGCCGAGCTGTGTGGACGGAGTGTCCCCTGGAGGCAGCGGGGCTGGGCCTCAACATCTCAACATACCCGCATCCAGCCGTGGGGCTGGGGATCACCGCCTCCCACTCCCCACAGCAATTACAGACCTTCCTGTTGGACTTTTCTGCAAACCTCCGCACCCCGTGGTGAGCACAGCACCCTACAGTGGTGAGCATGGCACCCTACAGTGAGCTGGCTTACCTCGCTGTCACAGCTCGGGGGCAGGGAGCACCATCAGCCACACCACCTGACAGACTCACAGGGAAAAGAAGAGTCCTTGCTTGCCCGATGCAGACAGGTTCCAAACCCAATTCACTGTCCTGAACCCACACATGGACGTGTGTGTCCTCCTAAATTAGGGTCTATGAGGTTGGTCACAGGGGAGGCCCAGGGCAGCTGGTTGAAGATTGCAGAGCAAGGAAGGGGCTGATGAACCTGGAGGGCTGAAGGGTCCAGGGGCTGCTCTCGGTGGGAACTGGTGGTCGTCCTGGCAGTGAAGCAGGGTGCCAGGCCTGCAGTCGGGATTTCAGGATATTTTAGGTCCAACCTGGCAGGCTTTCTGTTGATAGGTGGGGCTGTTGATCCAATTTTCTGTTGAAGGCGGGAGAAGGGGACAACAGAGGATGAGATGGTTGGATGGCATCACTGACTCAATGGACATGAGTTTGAGCAAGCTCCGGGAGTTAGTGATGGATCGGGAGGCCTGGCGTGCTGCAGTCTGGGAGAGTTGCAAAGAGTCAGACTCGACTGAGTGACTGAACTGAACTGAACTGGCTGGGTTGCCCCAGGGGGGGAGGGGCAGGGAGCAGCTGGAGGGACTTTGCCTCTCTCAGCCTGTCTTCTCACCTGTGTGATGGAGTAGGACCACCTTCCTGGGGGCAAGTTCAAGGATGATGGGAAGAAACCGGTGCCGAGTCCTCCATGGTGCTTGCTCTTGGGGCCAGGAAGTAACAATGCTGGGATTTCCAGCCAAGGAATAAGGCGTCACCTTGATCCTAGGCTTCCCTAGTGGCTCAGTTGGTAAAGAATCTGCTTGCAATGCAGGAGACCCAGGTTCAATCCCTGGGTTGGGAAGATCCCCTGGAGAAGGAAATGGCAACCCACTCCCGTATTTGTGCCTGGAGAATCCCATGGACAGAGGAGCCTGGCGGGCTGCAGTCCACGGGGTGGTGAAGAGTCAGACACGACTGAGCACACATCACTCTGGGGCCTGTAGTAAGATGTTCCTTCTTTCATTTCTTTGTTTTGTTTGTTGGTGGGGATTTTTTTGTTTGTGTTGGTTTGGTTTTGGGCATGCAGAACCTTAGTTCCCCAACCAAGGACTGAACCCACGCCTCTTGCCTTGAAAGCAGAGTCTTGGCCACCAGACCCCCGGGAAGTCTTCCCCTCTCTCATTTCTGGTATTCGTCGTTTTTGTCTTCTGCTCTCCAGTAGCTTGGCTGGAGGCCTGTGCGTTTGCTGGTTTTCTCTGTTTTCCATTTCAACGCCTTCTGCTCGCTCTCCTGCTTACCTCGCATTGAGTTTGTGCTTCTGTTTCTAGTCTCCTGAGGTGGAAACTTAGACAACTGATTTTAGACTTTTTAAATTTTCTAAAATTCAGTACTTTAAATTTCCCCCTAAGTGCTGCTTTTGAGGCAGCCTATAAATTTGGATGTTACATTTTCATTTAATTCAAAATATTTAAGAATAGGTCTTGAGATTTCTTCTTTGACCCGTGTGTTATTTAGAAGTGAGTTGTTTAATCTCCATGTATTTGGAGATTATCAGTTATTCCGTTTCTGGTTTAGGTCTTCTGTGGTCTGAGAGTAGACATTGATTCCTGTCCTTACAAATGTGTCGAGGTGTGTTTTATGGCCCAGAACATGGTCTGTTTTAGAGAATGTCCCATGTGAGCTTAAGAAGAATGTGGATTCTGCTGTTGGACGAAGTTGCCCATAGATGTCGATTATATCAGTTGATTGACGGTGTTGCTTAGTCCGTCTGAGTCCTTCCTGGTTTTCTCTGCTGGATCTGTTTCTGAGACGAGTGCTGGAGTCTCTGGCTGTAATGGATTTCTCTGTTTCTCCTTGCAGCCCCATCACTCTTGGCCTCCGTAGTTTCCTGCTCTGTTGTTAGGTGTGTACACATTAGGGATTGTTGTATCAACTTGGAGAATCAACCTCTTCATTGTTAGCTAATGATCTTCTTTATTCCTGCCAAATTTCTTTGGTCTGAAGTCGGTCCTGTCTGAAATTGACATGGCTTCTCCTGCCGTGGTCAGTGAGCTGTGATCTGTTACCACGTATAATCTCCTGCATTCCCTTGCTTCTCGTCTGCGTGTGTCTTTATCCTTTAAGTGGCTTTCTTGTAGGCAGCATAGAGCTGGGTTCTGTTCCTGTTTTGAACCATCATTTAACATTAACCTGGGTGTGTCTTGTTTCTTAACTGCTGGCAGTCCTTTGAGAAGGATCCATTCATTCGGAAACATCCTTCGTTCAGCAGCGCTCACTAAATCCTGCTGTGTGCCCAGCCCTCCGCCGGGACTCACAGCTGGGTGGGCAAGACCAGGGCTGTCCCGTGGGCAGCCTCATTCCTCAGGTCTTGGTTCCAGTGAAATGGGAGCAAGTGGAGCGCCCTTCAAAGCTCCGAGTGAGGCGAAGTGTTGGGAGGAGCTGGACAGGACCTGGCAGCGTGGGAGGGGGGTGGGTGGTGTTATCAGATGGCCGGGGCTTGACCACCCAGCTCGGATGCGGACCCGGACCTGGGCCCAGCCCCTGGGGGCAGCCCTGACTGCCCAGAGCCTCTGGGAAGCCAGATCACAGAAGGGGACACACAGCTGTCCGGTGGGGGTTCAGGGTACCTGGCCTGATTTGGCCTCAGAGCCTTTTCCGTGGATATCGCAGCCTCCCAGCCATGCCAGCTGCTGTGTGCAGCGGGCCCCCATGAGGGTGTTGAAGCAGGAAGCGGCTTAGAGGTTCCATCCAACTGGAGAGATGCCTGGAAAGGGAGGGTGCAGTGGCCCCTGCCATGGGGGCCAGGACCGGAGAGAGGGGGTAGATCGGGCCATTCGTGGTGGCCTCTGAGCTGCACGCAGCTGGCTGGGAGGCAGGGGACAGGCTGACCAGTGACCTTCCTGCCCCCTCCCTCTCACAGGGGGTGCACGAGTCCCGGGGCGTGACGAAGGACTACCTGCGCCTGGAGACGCTGATCCAGAAGGTGGTGTCGCCCTACTTGGGCACCTACGGCCTCTACTCTGGCGAGGGGACCTTCACACACTCCTGCATCCTGGGTAGGGGTCGCCTGGGCCTGGGGTGGAGGGCGGGGTGGCCCCTGGCCCCATCCACACCTCTGCCTGGGAACCCCGGCCTCCGGTGAAAGTCCACACCGAACCAGAGGTGCAGACGCAGCAGGTCTGCCCCGAGTACCCACCAGCTGCGTGGCATGCAGGTCACTGGGCACGCAGGGTGGGTCACCTGGGGTTCCCTCCTTGAAGGGCTGCCCTGGTAGGCAGACAACGTTAGTGGTGTCGCCGTGGCTCCTCTGAGAGCCCCCCAGAGGCCCCTGCATCCCCCACAGAAGTCACGTCCATGCTCAGTCCTGGGGTCTGGGTTTTGCAAGGACCCAGCACGTGCAATGGCCCAGAGCCCAAGAAATCCAAGCTTATTTGGGGGCCCCCGGGGGTTGTGGAGGGATTATGGGGTGGGCGTCCTGGGGCTGCCACGCCCCCTTGGTTCAATCAGCAGTGTCAGCTGAGCACCTGCTGGGTGCCAGCTTCTGCTCTTGGTCCTGGGGATCGGGGGGACCACACCCCACTGTCAAGGGTTCTTGCCACCAGGGGAGGCAGACAAGTGAGTAAACCATCCCCAGGTGAGTGCTCAAGGTGACCCCTGCCAGGTGACATGGAGTGATCCACGCCATGGGCAAGGAGCTCAGGGAAGGCCAGGCGGGGGGCTCAAGGGCAGGGAGGACCCAGGCCTGGGACGAGGTAGGTGAAGAGGACCCGGGGGCCAGCCATACATTGTAGGTCCAGAGGGCCCATCCACCTGCAGGTCTGAAACCTGCCCAGCGGCATGCCTCCGCTCAGGTGGGCCCCAGCAGCTGGAGGAAAGCTTTGAGCCTCCCCAGCTTGTGCGGCCCTGGACCCTGAGTCCCCTGCCAGACCAGGAGGGAGCCTGTCTCCCGTGGTCCAGGAATGGCCCCTGGGCCGCTGGCCACGCTCAGCCCTGCCACCTGGTGGTCGCTGCGTGGAACCGCAGGTCCTGAGCTGGGGAGCCTGAGCCCCGCCCCCATGGCCGTCCTCTCCCCGGGGCTAAGAATAAACCCCGGCCCTGCCCTCATCCTCTGCCCCATTTCAGCGTTTGCCGCTGCCTGAGCTGTGGCCCCCAAAAGGGGTTTCTAGTCCACACACACACAGTAGGACCGCAGCTCTGAGGGTAGGAGCTCTGTCCGCCTAGGTAGGTGCTGGCGTGTAGCAAGTGCTTGGGCCTGGTGACTTCCCGCGGGTGGGGACGAGGAGGCCCGTGCACCAGGTGTGCAAGCGGGCGATTCCGTCGAGCCCCGCCCCGTCCAGGCTGAGGGGTCCGGTCCCAGGAGAGGAGGGACCCCACCCCCCGGGATGGCCACAGGGTCCGCGGGGGCGCGCTTCCCCCCGCTGGAGCGGCCGCTGGGTGCAGAGCCGGCGCGGTGGGTGCAGAGCCGGGGCTGCCCCGCGCCTGGCTGGCCATACCTGATGGCGCCCTCTCTGTCTGTCTCTCCGCAGAGAAGCACTACCTGCGGCGCTCCCGCTCGGGGGACGTCCTGGCCAAGAACCCGGTGGTGCGCTCCAAGAGCTACAACACGCCGCTGCTGAACCCCGTGGCGGAGCACGAGGCCGAGGGCGCGGCGGCGGGCGGCGCGGGCATCCGCCGGCACTCGGTCTCCGAGATGACGTCCTGCCCCGAGCCCCAGGGCTTCGCCGACACTCCCGGCCCGGGGCCCGCTGGGGCCTTCGGCACCTCCCCATCGTCGCCCTCGCCGGGGCCCTGCCCCAGCAGACTGTACCCGCCGGCCCAGGCCCCCAAACCCGGCCCGGGCGCGGCCCGCGGCTCCCCGGCCTCCTCCAGCCCCGAGAACCTGGTCGACCAGATCCTGGAGTCGGTCGACTCGGATTCGGAGGGGATCTTCATTGACTTTGGCCGGGGCGGCGGCTCGGGCACGTCCGAGTTTGAGGGGGCGGGGGGCCGGCAGAGCCTAGTGTGACTACGGCCCCACGTTTCTCCCAACCCTGCGTGTGTGTGTGCGGTGTGTGAGCGCGAGCGTTTTCTACTCTCGTCCGGACCCCTGTCGACCTCGGCCACTTTGGCATTCCTGTCTTTGTCAGAAAGGCTGTTGCCAGATTCCCTCACCCACCCCCGGCACCTTTGTTCTGGAGCGTTGGGGTCCCAGCAGGTGCTGGGCAGCCTTGTGTGCGTGTCTGGGCATGGCCCGCACCCCAGCCCTCCAGCATCCACACCACGGAGACTGTGAACCCCTCAGCTTGCCAGGCCCCTAGAGCAACCCCAGGGTGGGTGGCTGACCCACCTTCCCTCTGCCACTGGCTTGGGGCCACAACGAGACCACCTGTGCGCCACTCTGCCCCAGACCCTGCAAGCAGCCTGCCCTTGCTCTGCCCGGGGCAGCTGTGGGCAGGGGTCGGGTGGAATAAAACCTGTCTACCTGGCTCCTGAGCTGTGTCTGCGACGCCAGGCCCCACGGACATTCCTGCAGGGTCTTCAGCCCCAGGCCACTCACTGGCTCACCAGGGCCTTCCCTTCCTGTTCTTGGAGGGGAACCAGGTTCCCAGGTCTGCTCTGAGCCGCTGGATGGGGGCCTTCTGGCCAGGGGTGGGGGGAGACCATGACCCATTCCAAGGGCTCCCCTCTCCTGGAGTCAGTTTTTGGTTGGACGTGAGGGCTGGGTGATGTATGAGCAGACAACAGGGCAGGTGAGCCAGTGTGATGGGTACTGCCATATGGATGCCTGGTGGCCATGTGTCAGCCTCTGGGGGTCTGCACGCGGAGCTTTTGGTGGGAGACACAAGCCAGGAGCCCCCGCTTCAACCCAGGGTGGGGTGCCCAGGGGGCGGCCGTGCAGGAGCTCAGCTTCGCGGACTGATCTGGGGACATTCTGATCACACGGGGCCTCGTGACCGCTCCAGTACCAAGAAGGTCCCTGGGAGGAATGGCCAAGAGAGCAGGCTTGGGAGACGGAGCCAGGAGCTTGTGCCTGGTCCGAGAACCAACGAGGATGTAGCCACTCAGCTCGGCTGGTGGAGCTGAGATCGCTGAAGCAGCCCGCTTGGCCCCCAGCTCCCGTATGGAGCCCTGGGCTGCGCCTGGGACCTGCTTGGGATGGGGCAAGTACATCATGGGACGGGCCCCCTCGACTGAAGGACCAGGCGGAGGGCGGTGGTTGAGGTGGGGAGCTGGCTGCCTGCGCTCTGCCTGTGGCGGGGAGGGCCTGCCAGGCCCTGTTCTGCCCTCACCTCCCCAGCGCTGGAGGTCTAAGCACCCCAGGCCCATCTGATCCCTGGGGCTCTGACACCGGCTGGCACATGGCCCCACGATCAGGCGTGACCTTTGTCTGTAGGAGCCTCTGAGCTGTTTGACAGGTTGCTCCATCCTGGGAGGAAGGGCACCTCCAGACACCTGGCGGCAGTAGGGAAAAGGAAGCCTGGGGGGTGTGGGTGCTGAACCCAAGTCCCACAGCAGCTCTGGGGCACTCAGGCGGGGCCTCCAGCCTGGGCTGTCCCCAACCCCCACATTAAGGGGCAGGCTGCCAAGGTGAGTCCATGTTTTATACCCAAGCTTGTTCAGAAAAAGTTCAAGGTGCTCTGCATCAAAGCAGTTGATTAGCATGGTAAATTATGAATGAAAACTCAGGACCAGAGAACTCAGATTCGAAGGCCAGGTATTCCTTCCTGGTGTCTCTAGATCTGCAGAACTATCATATACAGACGTGGGCCTTGGTCCAAGATGAAACCCAGGCGTCCCCTCTGAGAACCAAACCCAGAACCCAAGGTCGCACCACTGACCAGTCTCACTTTGGCCTTCAGGGAGCTCAGTCCAGGCTAGCTCTGGCCAAGGCCGGCCTGTGGCCCTGTGTCTGCTCCATCACCTGCCCGCCTCCCACCCCCGAGCCATAGTCTCTTTTCCCACCCCTCCCCCGCCACCCATTTCCCCACCAATTCACAACAGTGGTCAGTCTGAAATTCAGACCTGAAAACAGGAACTGTGGGATCAGAAGCTTACATGTGGCTGTCTTTAGGAGCAGAGTGGAGAGAGACAGTGGGAAAACTATTAATATAGCTGCCCGGAGCCCGAGAGAGGCACGAAGGTTTTGCTTCATGAGCTCTTGGGAGATAGTCCTACCGAAATGAGTTCATTATTAACTTGTCTCCCCATAAGAAGGCAGCCCCGTGAGGCAGGAAGGCCCCCTACCCTATTCCCACTGAGCCCTCGGCCACAGCTCAGTGCCTGGCACATGTTGGTTCCGTCGTTAACTGAAGGTTGATTAGCATGGACCCTTCTTCAGTGGATCATCTGTCTGTATCTCCAGGGCTGGGGTTTGAGAGACCGGCTCACTGTTTTTGTGTTTTGTTCGTTGGTTGCTTGTAGGTTTTTCCAGGGGACCCTCCTGACCACGCTCCCCTTTGCTCTCAGATGCAGAGTCTCAGACCAGCCCACACCCGCTGATGTTGGATCTGCATTTCAGCCAGATCCTGGGGGTCTGCGTACTGTGAGCTACACCAGATCCCAGTTGTGCTCAGGTTCTGACCACACAGAAGGCCCACACTTCCCAGTCCCCTTGGGGCTGGGTGGTGTGCTGTGACCAGCTCTGGCCAGCCAGTTCGGAGCAAAGGGGTCCTTTGGCGCTGGATCTTTTCGTTGCCAGGCAGAGATCCTCCAGAGTGCTCCTTTTCTCTGCATGGAGATTGGCAGTACCCAGATGGGGCTGCGGATGGGCAGCATGCATGAAAAGTAGGCCCAGGTTGATGTAAGCCCCTGAGACCGGGGATGTTTGTTACTGCAGCAGAACCTGGTGTGACTGACTGATACACTCCTCTTTCCCAAACACTCTAGAGGGTGGTCTGTGGGTGGGGAGAAGGCTGATACTGGGTGATGGCATCTTATATAGTTACGTGTGTTGCATACCCCTCGTGGGCAGAGCCAGGACCCAGGGTTCTGATCCTGAATTGGTCATGATCTTGCTATGTCATATTGGGCCGAGTCCCCCATCCTCAGATTCCCGATCTGCAGTGAAGGTCTTTCCAGGTGTAATATCCTGTGACTGGTGATGTTTTTCTGCTCGTCTGTGCACTGTGGGGACACACAGAGCAGGGGCTGTAAGATGATGAACCCCGAGTTCCCAAGCATCCTTCATGAAGAAACTCTGTGCAGTTGACAGGGTGTGCAGCCCAGCAGGCACTTAATGGGTTTTGACCTGAAGGTGATAGTGGGTGAATGAACTGATGGTTTCAGCCCCAAGACCCCTTCTCCTCATTGACGAATGTGTTTGCAGAGAGCTTTAACAGGCTGTAAAAAGCTGTAAAAATGTAAGGTATCATCAGCATCGTCACAAAACAATTTCTCATGCTGACATTACTCTTTTCACCATGGGAATTTATGTCAGCCTGTGTTGGGCAGGGGAGGAGGGACAGGATAGCCTGAAATAGGAGGGTGCAGAGCCAGGCAGGGCTCTTATTTGCAAGTTATGGAAGCAGATTCTGGCATATTACACAGAGAAGGAGTTTGTTAAAGGATGTTGGGAGCTCCTAGAGTTGTCGGGGCTCCCCATGCAGCACAGTGGCAAAGAACCCACCTGCCAATGCAGGAGGCACAAGAGACACAGGTTCGATCCCTGGGTCGGGAAGATCCCTTGGAGCAGGAAATGGCAACCCCTCCAGTATTCTTACAGGGAGAATCCCATGGACAGAGGAGCCTGGTGGGCTACAGTCCATGGGGTTGCAATGAGTTGGACTTGACTAAACGACCAAGTGCAGGCACGTAGTTGTCAGGAGGTGGGGAGGGCCAAGCTAGAGGCTTTCCTTCCAGGAACAGTGCCTCAAACCATCACATATGACAGGCCTTGTGGGAAAGCTGCCACTACTGTGGCCACTGCACAGGAATGCTCACACCTCATAGAGATACTCCCATTGCACAGGGAGGCTGCTAAGGCACAAGCGATGCTCCTACCACAGGGAGATGCTCCTATCACTCAAAGATGCTTCCACCGCACAGAGATGCTTCTACCACACAGAGATGCTCCTGCTGCTCAGAGATGCTCCCTCTACACAGATGCTTCTACCACTCAGAGATGCTCCTGAGGCAGGAAATAGATGGGTCCTAGGCTGAACAGCTGGAGCTCGTCCCCTGTGGACAGATATTCCAAGATGAAGAGGAGGAGCTGAGCCCTGCCCAGATGAGAGACCACGTATTTCTCATTCTCGAGGTCAAGGAGACATTCCCAACTATACATGTGCAGGAAGGCTTCTTGGAGGTCAAAAGGGAGCACTATCTTGGCTAAAAGATGCGTGCACAGACATGGGAGGACACTGGGATAAAGCGGATAAATGGAACCAAGCAAAGGAGATGCCTCCAGCTACCACGAGGGTGCTCCACTCTCTCCAAGCCCACCCATGTGTCTATCCACACGTGCTCTTTCCCTTCTAATAAACACGTTACTTGTTTCACTATTCTCCATTTCTTTGTGGAAATTCATTTTCTGCAAAGCCATATGATCAGGGCCCTATCACTGGCCACTGGTCTAGTGGCTGGGGTTCAGTGCTCTCACTGCCGCGGCCTGACTTCAATCTCTGGCCAGAAGCCAAAATCCTGCTTCAAGTAGCTGCAGGCTGAAGCCCCACCCCACCCCTTGAAATCATTCCCACTACGTGGAAATGCTCTCACCACATAACAATGTACCAGTTATCCTGGGCCAAACCCACAACTGTCAGCAGCACCAATAGCAATCATGGCCCAGGCACTTAACCTGTATCCACTGCAGGCCCCCTCCTCCCCGCCCCCTGCCCTGGCTGAGCGTCTGAGGCTTCCCTTTCCCATAAAACATTGCAGGGCCGCCTTCTCTCTCAGGGTGTAGGTCACAGCGGTGGAGTCTAGTCAACGTCAGGGTCCTGGTTGCAAAGGACTCTGGGTAAACCCCTAGGTCTGGCCACCTTGGGTGGAGAGACTAATACGGTGGGGAGTCCCACACAGCAAAGGCATTTGAAAGGTGCAGGGTGTCAGAGGACCCAACCAGCTTTCCACCCACCTGCTCAGTTGTAAATCACAAGGGTTTCGAGAATTAGGTCCAAACAGTGGCAGCAGACATCGAGGGGCGTGTACTCAGTGTGCAGTCAATGCCAACAACCAAACGCATTCGCTTAAAATTTGGACCGGGGCACATGATAGGAGGGTAGGTGGAAGGGAAACCTTGCTTGGGTTCCTGGCTGGGCTGCAAGGCAGCAAATAAAGCCCTTCACCTCGCTGGTCTGTGCCCATAAAGGGGAGGGTTGGCACATGAACTCCTAGACGCCTTTTGGCTCAACTTGGATATCATGCCCAAGCCCACACTTAGTGGGAGAATTTTGGTTTCATGATTTTAGTAGGATTCAAAGCAGACCACATCTTGGCTCAAGCAGCTGACAGAGAGAGTTAAATCTGGGGGAAAAAAAAAAAAAAAACGAGAAGCCCAACACCACTGACAGGGGTCTTTCTTTCCTCCTTCCTTTCAAGCTCCCATCCCCCAGCACTTATTAATGTGGAATTTGCAGCTCAGGGGAAAAGCAACTCTCCGACTTCATAAACATTTGTACAGGGCAAATTTAATAAAGCTGGGAATAATGCCGTTCAGATGTAATTCCTCCATTTTGCATTATTATCCGTTCTCTTCTATCGCAGAGCATTTGGAATGCGAGGAGTCTTTGTTACAGCCACAAAGGGGATGACTGACTGGTGGGTGACTGATTAGACGTGCTTGGGGGAAAAACAAGAAAGAACCAAAAAGGGAGCCACGGTGGGTCTCACAGTTTCTTTCTACTTCTTTTGCCTTTTATTATGAATGGCGGGATACACCTGCATTCTTTTCCCAGAATCATTCTGTATGACTGCTCTATTGTATATATTTTAATATCACTAAGCTGTGGTTGTGGAATTTGTATGAGATTTTCACAAAACACAGAAGCGAGGAGGGCGGCATTCCCCCCAGCACATCTTAATACCATGAAATTACATTGCTAGTCATAGACCAGCTGGGAAGGGGAGGGGGGTGTTTTCTCTTACTTCTGTCCAAAGTCGCTTTTTGAACCAGAAAATTGTCCCAGTTTCATGAGACTGATCTTACTTCGATAATAAAAGATGTTTATATTCCACAAAGGAAAGCAGAAGGCAGCATAAACACTAGCTGATACCCATCAAGCATGTAAGTCATGGGGCGTCTCCTCCATCTCCTTGTCATGTTGTGAGACGGAGGAAGAGTTTTGACCTGGAAATAGGCCCCCTTCCCGATCCATCCAGGGGCTCTATGTGCACGTGACTTAGAGGTCAGGCGGCACCATGGACCCCTCCGTCTTGTCACCCCCAAAGTCCTTTGGGAGCAAGGAAGGTACAAACAATAACATCCAAGTGTTTCCCTGGTGACTCAGACGGTAAAGATTCCGCCTGCAATGCAAGAGACCCCAGTTCAATTCCTGGGTCGGGAAGAGACCCTGGAGAAGGCATAGGCTACTCCCTCCAGTATTCTTGCCTGGAGAATCCCCCTGGACAGAGGAGCCTGGCGGGCTACAGTCCATGCGGCCACACAGAGTCAGACACGAGTGACTTAACACTTTCACTTTAGGGTGTGTGAGGTGAACAAGTCCACAAGCCAGGATGGTCACGGATTCTTTGCACAGAAAAAAGCAGCTGCTTGGGGGACAACAGGACCTGTTTCCATTCATTCACGCTGCTTGAGAACAGTGACGACCATGTGCTGGACGCAGGGCCGGACACTTGGAGACACTGCAGCCAGCGAAAAGCCCGAGTGCTGGCCAGCCTCGGAAAGGCAACAGCTAAGGTTGAGAGCCCAGTACCGGTTCCCGTTAATATTTAACCATATTCACTTATTTCATGCTTACCGTTAGCACAGCTGGCGTGAAGCTGTCTTTTGCTTCATACTTATTTCTATTTATGTGTCTGTGCTGGTTCACGTGGGGTCTTCATTGCCCCATGCAGGGTCCTTCACCTGTGGCATGCAAACTCTTAGTTGTGGCATGTGGGATCTAGTCCCCTGATCAGGGATGGAAACTGGGCCCCCTGCATTGGGAGCTTCTTAGCCACTGGACCCCCAAGGAAGTCCCTAAGCTGTCCTGACCTAGGGGAGGATAAAGTTTAAGTCTGTCTAACCCCCTTCCTATCTCTGGAATGGTCGTGTATCTCGGGCTCAGCCACCAAGGTCTTCCCTGGGTTTTGTTCTGCTAGCACTATAAGAAGAGAAACTCTTTGCAATTTGGTTAAAAAGCATAACAATGTTTTATCAGAGGATACTTTTGATCATAAGAAATAGAAAGTCCAAACTGGTTTGAACAATAAGAAAATCTATTGGTGCCCAAGGGAGTGTGGCCTCAGCCAGGTTTGATCCAGGGGCTCTACAGGGTCACCGAGAACCCAGTTCCCTGCCATCGCTGCTTTATCCCAAGCCTAGATTTCTTTGTGGTCCCAGGATGGCTGATTGCTATCCCAGGAGCACCATGCTTCTTCATCTAGGGTGGGGGAGAGGAAAAGACAGAGCAGGAAGTTTTTCTTCCTCAAACTTCCAGGCAAAGTCCAGCTCATCCCACCAACTGGAGTGTCCTGAACTGCTTGCTGTACCCTGGTGAAGGCCAGCGTGATTGGACCCTGCACAGTCTGTGGCAGAGGGTGATACCACAGTGTGGCCTCTGCAGTCAGATCCCCCCGCCCCCTAGAAAGGAGGGTCAATACACCCGATTGCCTTGGCGGCTGTACACTGGCCACTGGGGATCACAGAGCCTCCTACATGCAACCCCAGAGCTGCCAGCAGCCACGCCACCTTCCATGCATGGCGGCCTGGGACTGTGCCCGCCCCCTCCCCTGAGAGGAGGAGGGGAAAGAGCGAGCAGGACAGCGTCTCAGGAAGGACCGTCCCCCCCACCCCCCCACCCCGAGCTGCTGTGTTGATACAGAGGGAGGGGGGCAAGG
Organism: Moschus berezovskii; assembly: GCF_049115385.1. Classification (NCBI taxonomy): domain Eukaryota; kingdom Metazoa; phylum Chordata; class Mammalia; order Artiodactyla; family Moschidae; genus Moschus; species Moschus berezovskii. The sequence continues at coordinate 119,088,421 of NC_142465.1, forward strand.
ACAGAACCAAGACATGGGTCAGGAGCCTGCTGCCCTGGGCCATGTGAGAGATGATGGCGGCCTGGGCCACTTGGACCAGTGTGGGTGGAGAGAAGTGGTGGCGTTGTGACCCGTCTTCAAGGAAGAGCTATTGGGGCTCATCATAGGACCACATGTGGAGGGTGGGGGAACAAGGGGAGCCAAGGATGCGTCCTCGGTTTGGAAGGGGCTGGTGGAGAAGGAGGTGGGACGCCCAGGAGAGGGGTCCAGGTAGACATGTGGAGCTTGAGCTGCCTTTGAAGTTCTGCATGTGAAGATGTCAAGCGGGCGTCCAGAAACAGGAGTCTGGATTCAAGAGTGTTAGTTGGTGATCATCATTTAGTTGGTGATAGGCTGTTTTGAAAGCAAGAGGCTGTGGAGCGGGTAGAGATGAAAAGAAATGTATTCTCAGCCCTGAGGGGGCACTGACCTTCAGAAGCCAGGGAGACTGCGGGGGAGGCGATGGAGACAGAGCTGCAGCCAGAAAAGTGGGCAACAGACACCCAGCCTGATAGAAAGATCCACCTTCAGAATGCCACTCCTGAATTGCTCTCTGGATGACAGTCGAAAGCGTTAGGCGCTCAGTCCTGTCTGACTCTTTGCAACCCCATTGACTGGAGCCCATCAGGCTTCTCTATCCACAGAATTCTCCAGACAAGAATACTGGAATTGTCACGCACTTCTACAGGGATCTTTCCCACCCAGGGATCAGAACTCGGGTCTCCGGCATTCCAGGCAGATTCTCTGCCTGTCTGAGCCACCTGGGAAGACCTCTGGATTAGAATGCAATCCTATCGGAAGCCCAGCCCTCCCCTTGCCTGGGGCCCCAGACTCTTCAATGTCACCTCCAGGGCTAAGGGGCCTTTCATATGACCCCCTGCCTAATGGGGTCAGTAGGGCTTCCCTAGTGGCTCAGAAGGTAAAGTGTCTGCGGGCGATGAGGGAGACATAGGTTCCATCTCTGGGTCAGGAAGATCCCCTGAAGGAGGAAAAAGCAACCCACTCCAGTACTCTTGCCTGGAAAATCCCACGGATGGAGGAGCCTGGTAGGCTACAGTCCATGAGGTCGCAAAGAGTCGGACGCGACTGAGCAACTTCACTTTCACTTTAAGGGGGTCATGGCGTCATCTACACAATGGACATGGGTTTGAGCAGACTCCCGGAGTTGCTGATGGACAGGGAAGCCTGGCGAGCTTGCAGTCCACGGGGTCGCAGAGTCGGACGCGACTGAGCGACCGAACAACGGCAAAGGGCTGGGGCAGAGGCTCTGCCCATGCGCAGCAATGGTAACTCGCGGTGACCCTGGGTCCCTCCGGGCCTGAGCTCCAGGGAGACGGCGCCGGAGGGGCGGCGCGGGGGGCGCGGCCTCGCGGGAGCCACGTCCGGGGCGGGGCCAGGTGCGGCGCCGCGCCTCGCGGAGCCCAGGTGAGGCGCCCGCGGGGCTGCGACAGGTAAGGCGGCGGGGTGTCCGCGGGACGGAGCCCGCCTGGGTCTGGGCAGGCAGGCGGCGCGGGCTCTGAGGCCCGGCCCATTGCTCCCGATCGCCCCGGCCCGGCCCGGCCCCTCGCCCGCTCCCGCACACCCCGCCTCGCGTTTTCCACGCGCGCGCGCATCCCCTGCTCCCGCCCTCCTCCCCTCCCGGCCCCGCCGCTCCTCCCAGCCCCGTCCCTACACCCCGTCCCCCACCTCCCTCCCGGCCCCGCCGCTCCTCCCGCCTTTTCTTGTTTGGGTTTGTTCTGGTTGCTTGTTTGCGTCTGTTGTCGTTGGGCCGTCTCAGCCCAAACTTTCGCCGACCTCCCCGGTTTTCCTCCCCTCATTCGGGGTCCCCAGTCGCCCTCACAGCAGCTCCCTCATTCCGAACTTGGGAGGCATCGACCTGCTTCACAGATGAGAAAACTGAGGCAGAGCATGTGCTGAGTCTCTTCAGACTCAGGGGCTCCAGCTGGGGGTTACCTCCCGCTGGTCACAGGGGATGGACCCCGCCCCGCAGGACTTAATATGCCCCTAAGTTGGATGGCATCACCGACTCTGTGGACATGAGTTTGAGTGAACTCCGGGAGTTGGTGATGGACAGGGAGGCCTGGCATGCTGTGATTCATGGGGTCGCGGAGAGTCGGACACGACTGAGCGACTGAACTGAACTGAACTGAAGTTAAATCAGCCTCCCAAACTGCCAGTTTCGGAGAGAGCCCCAGGTTACTGTCCCTTTTCGCAAACCCTGGCCCAGGGCCACTGTCCACAGCACTGGCTTGGGGGTTCCCCAGGGCCTGGCCAGTTGTGTGGAGAGCTCCCGGGGAGAAGGAAGCCGGGTGGGCGGGGAGGAATTCCTGAGTCTTAGGCGGGGTGGGACCTGGCTTTGACTGCCTGGAGCTCACAGACTTGAGGTTTTGTGACAGAGGGCTGTGTGGATTCCAAAGAGCACAGTGCTGCTTGTCTGTGAAATGCAGTGTTGACGTTTGTCCTGGTGAGAACTCAAAATCTAAGACTCACCACCAGATATCTTTTGGTCGGTTTCTGTCCGTGGTTTTAGACTCTTATTTGTGAGTTTCTGCTTTAACTCAGTGACTTTAAGCCATTTCTCAAGCCAGCGGCAGAGCAGGGGCCAAGGGGTGAAGACGGATACAGTGCACAGGCCTGAACCCGTCTAGTCCTTGTGGACGGCCACCTCCCCAGTCCCTGCCCAAAGGGGAATCAGAGTCAAGCCTCTGTGTGACATAGGGAAGCCAGAGGCCTGTGGAAGGTCTGGGAGGGCCTCCCGAAGGAGTGGACCATTGAGTTAGGAAATGGGTGAGAGGCAGGCAGGAAAGTGGGGCACACTGAGGCCACACAGAAGCTGGGGGGCTGTGGTTGTCTGGGAATGAGTCACGTGTGAGGTGGGGTGGACATACCTGGGCAGTACCTGGCAGGTGGTCAGGTGCAGGGGGTAGGAATGCACTTGGATGATATCGCTGCGTCACTGAAAGGCAACCTCCATGAGATGCTTGTTCATTTGTTGTATTCGTTTGCTATTTAGATTCCACAAGTAAGTGAAAACAAAGTATTTGTCTTTTGTGCTGATGTACTTCACAAAGCAGAATGCCCTCCATCCATCCGTATTGTTGCAAATGGCACTATTTCATTCTTTTTATGGCTGAGTAGTATTCCATCGTATATCTACGCCACATCTTTAGCCACTCTATCAATGAGCGTTGTAATGAGAGGTTTTGAGGTCTGGAAACATGACTAAACATCCCATGGATCTTGGCATCTCCCTGACAAGCCAGTGCCATGTGAGGCTGTCCTGGGCACACCATAGATGGTGGCTTTCAGAGAGGCTTTCATGGATGGTTACAGAGAGGACAGCGAGAGCTCTACCACCCTGGCGGTGCCTGGCGGGCACACCCACCTCCTGATCTTACCCTCTTTCACCAGTGGGGACGCCGAGGCACGGAAGCAGCAGGATGGGGACAAGGAGCCCCAGGAGGAGCCAGGGACCTAGTTTCTGAGCAGGTCACTTTCCCTCCAGGGGACTCAGCCTTTTGACCTGTAAAGTGACGCCCTTGACCCTCCTTCCCCCAGAAGGTCACACTCACCTTTGCTGAGGCTCTCAGACCCTACCTGCATGCTTTTTTTTTTTTTTTTGGCTCCTCGGGCCTTACTTTCGGCCCGCAGGACCTCACCGCGGCACCTGGACTCTGCCGCTGTGCTGCGCAGACTTAGTTGCTTCACGACTTGCAGGATCTTGGGTTCTCAACCAGGGGTTGAATCCACGTCCCCTGAACTACAAGGTGGATTCTTAACTCCTGGACCACCAGGGAAGTCCCCTAACTGCACACTTAATTGCCTTATTCTTCACTCACACTTGCCTCACAAGGCAGGGGCTGTTACTGTCCCCTTTTACAGATGAGGAAACTGAGGCAGGGAGGTTTAGGTGACTTTCTGAGGTCCCATGGCCAGCCAGAAAATGGAGAGCCAGACCTACCATGCTGTGACAGTGTCCACACCCTCCCCAGCGGCAAGAGGGTGGGAAGGGAGAGGGAGGGGCACATCCCAGGGCCCTGAGGTCTGCCTCCTGGGGGACCACATTCCAAGCTTTCCAGTGACTTCTCTTCAAGTCCCTGTGAGAGTAGCTTGGGGATAAAAGAAATACTTTCAGTTTCCTTTCATTAACTTTTCCTTCAATCCTTTGATTGAAACTGATGCTCAAGGAAGACGTGATGGGTGTATCCAGGGGCTTCCCCGGCCGCCCGGGGCACATCGACAGGTCTCCTTCTGGGCCTGGCACTGTGGGCAGGGTGTGCCCTCGGAGATGCCCGGGGGAGGGCACCGCCCCAGCTGTCTTCCTGGAGTCTCCCAGGGCTGCTGGCAGTTGGATCTGGCCTCTGTCCAGCTTCCTGGGTCCCCACCAGGCAGGAGACCCGGCTGAGTCAGGTCCCCATTTTCTCCCTCCCAGGTGGGCAGGGTGTCCTGAGGCTCAGTGAAGGCGGGCTGTGCTCTGGTCAACAGTTGCCACGGGTGCCTGCCTCCCTGAGCCTTCATCCTGGCCCTGCGACCAAGAGTTGCTTGCCAGGAGCTGGTCACCCCGCGCCCTGGTTTCCCCATAAAATACAGGCAGTGCTGTCAGCTACTCATGGGGTTCCTGGGAAGAAGAAACAAATGTAATTTGTATGGAGTGCCTGAAACAGGGCGTGGCAGGTTTATCCCTGTTTTCGCCTCTTAGGACTAGTCGTCTCCCTCCCCTCACACCCAGGGAAGACTGTGGCGACTGAGCTTGGTTGGAACCTGTTCCCCAGCTATTCTTTCTGCAGTGACTCTGGTCAGAGCAGGGCGCAAGAAGTTGGATGGTTGGAGCCAGTGGCTGTTCCATAGAAAGAACTGGTTTGGCAGGTCAGGAGTCCAGAGCCTTCTGGGAACCTGCCCACTCCCTCCCCCTATCTGGTTATAAAATGAAAACAAAGGAACCCTCCTGGGGACTGGGTCAGGGCATTTATCATCTACAGAAAAGCTGCGGGTGGTTGAAGCCAGAGGGCGGAGGATTTGAACCTGCGGGGCATGTGTGGGGCTTCCAGAAAGCAGCTCCTCCTGGGGCCATAACCCCCTGGGGTCAAGTTCTAGGGGCCTCTGCGGGCCATGGCAGCTGTGAGGAGCTCTGCTCCCACCTTTGTCCCTAGAGCTCCCAGGTCTGTGCTGTTGTAACAGCTTGCATTGTAGGTGGGAGGGCTGATGGATTTACTTAAGAATTTGAGATGCTCCTTGGGAAAGACTCTGATGCTGGGAGGGATTGGGGGCAGGAGGAGAAGGGGACCACAGAGAATGAGATGGCTGGATGGGATCACCGACTCGATGGACATGAGTTTGAGTGAACTCCGGGAGTTGGTGATGGACAGGGAGGCCTGGCATGCTGCGATTCATGGGGTCGCAAAGAGTCAGACATGACTGAGCGACTGAACTGAACTGAACTGAAGGGCTTCCCTGATAGCTCAGTTGGTAAAGAATCCGCCTGCAATGCAGGAGATCCCAGTTCGATTCCTGGGTCGGGAAGATCTGCTGGAGAAGGGATAGGCTACCCACTCCAATATTCTTGGGCTTCCCTGGTGGCTCAGCTGGTAAAGAATACCCCCACCCCACCCCCTGCATTGTGGGACACCTTGTTTGATGCCTGGCTTGGGAAGGTTCCCTGGAAAAGGGGAAGGTTGCCCACCCCAGTGTGCTGGGCTGGAGGACCCTGCAGACTGTGTGGTCCATAGAGTCGCAGAGAGTCGGACACGACTGAGCGCCTCTCACTGCCACTCTCATGAAGTAGCTCGGAGAGGTGAGGAAGCCTCCTCAGCGACCAGCGCAAAGAGACAGAGGAAAACAATAGAGTGGGAGAGACTGGAGATCTCTTCAAGAAAATAAGAGATGCCAGGGGAACATTTCACGCAAAGATGGGCTCGATAAAGGACAGAAATGGTGTGGACCTAACAGAAGCAGAAGATATTAAGAAGAGGTGGCAAGAATACACAGAAGAACTGTACAAAACAGACCTTCACGACCAAGATAATCACGATGGTGTGATCACTCACCTGGAGCCAGACATCCAGAAATGTGAAGTCAAGTGGGCCTTAGAGAGCATCACTACCAACAAAGCTAGTGGAGGTGATGGAATTCCAGCTGAGCTATTTCAAGTCCTGAAAGTTGATGCTGTTAAAGTGCTGCATTCAGTATGCCAGCAAATTTGGAAAACTCAGCAGTGGCCACAGGACTGGAAAAGGTCAGGTTTCATTCCAGTCCCAAAGAAAGGCAATGCCAAAGAATGCTCAAACTACCGCACAATTGCATTCATCTCATACTCTAGCAAAGTAATGCTCAAACTTCTCCAAGCGAGGCTTCAACAGTATGTGAGCCGAGAACTTCCAGATGTTCAAGCTGGATTTAGAAAAGGCAGAGGAACCAGAGATCAAATTGCCAACATCCGTTGGATCATAGAAAAAGCAAAAGAGTTCCAGAAAAGAATCTACTTCTGCTTTATTGACTATGCCAAAGCCTTTGACTGTGTGGATCACAACAAACTGTGGAAAATTCTTCAAGAGATGGGAATACCAGACCACCTTATCTGCCTCCTGAGAAATCTGTATGCAGGTCGAGAAGCAACAGTTAGAACCAGACATGGAACAATGGATTGGTTCCAAATTGGGAAAATAATATGTCAAGGCTATATACTGTCACCCTGGTTATTTAACTTATATGCAGAGTACATCATGAGGAAAGCTGGGGTGGAGAAAGCACAGGCTGGAATCAAGATTGCCGGGAGAAATATCAATAACCTCAGATATGTAGATGACACCACCCTTATGGCAGAAAGTGAAGAAGAACTAAAGAGCCTCTTGATGAAAGTGAAAGAGGAGAGTGAAAAAGCTGGCTTAAAACTCAGCATTCAGAAAACTAAGATCATGGCATCCGGTCCCATTGGTTCATGGCAAATAGATGGGAAACAATGGAAACAGTGAGAGACTAACTTTGGGGGCTCCAAAACCACTGCAGATGGTGACTGCAGCCATGAAATTAAAAGATGCTTGCTTCTTGGAAGAAAGCTATGACCAACCAACCTAGACAACATATTAAAAAGCAGAGGCATTACTTTGCCAACAAAGGTCCATCTAGTCAAAGCTATGGTTTTTCCAGTGGTCATGTATGGATGTGAGAGTTGGACTGTAAAGATAACTGATCGCCAAAGAATTGATGCTTTTGAAGTGTGGTGTTGGAGAAGACTCTTGAGAGTCCCTTGGACTGCAAGGAGATCCAACCAGTCCATCCTAAAGGGAAATCAGTCCTGAATATTCATTGGAAGGAATGATGACGAAGCTGAAGCTCCAATACTTTGGCCACCTGATGTGAAGAGCTGACTCACTGGAAAAGACCCTGATGCTGGGAAAGACTGAAGGCAGGAGGAGAAGGGGATGACAGAGGATGAGATGGTTGGATGGTATCATGACTGGATGGATATGAGTTTGAGTAAGCTCCAGGAGCTGGTGATAGACAGGGAGGCCTGGCATGCTGTGATTCATGGGATCGCAAAGAGGTGGACACGACTGAGCGACTGAACTGAACTTGAGAGGTGGTAAGCAGGACACCCTAGCATCAATTGCTGCCGCGTGGCGGCAGAGGCTGGCCTAGGTTCAGCCCCACCTGCTCTCTCACCCCACTGCCCATCCCCTACCCGCTCACCGCCTGCTTCTGTGGGTTTGTTTGTAGTTGTGGCACTCGGGATCTCTGATCTTGTTCCGGAACATAGGGTCTTCAGTTGCAGTGTGCAGACTCTGAGTTGTGGCGTGTGGGATCTAGTTTCCTGATCAAGCATGGAACCCAGGGCCCCTGCAATGGGAGCGAGGAGTCTCAGCCACTGAACCCCCAGGGAAGCCCCGCTCCCACGTTATTTTAGTTCTGTGTGCTCCATGTGCTGAGTCGCTCCATGTGCTGAGTCACTCAGCCGTGTCCGACTCTTGGCGACCCCATGGACTGTAGCCCACTTGCCAGACTTCTCTGTCCTGGGATTTTCCAGGCAAGAATATTGCAGTGAGTGCCATTTCCTTCTCCAGGGGATCTTCCTGGCACCAGGATCAAACCCATGTCTCCTGCATGTCCTGCATTGGCAGGTGGATTTTTTACCACTGCGCCATCCGGGTTGGGAAGATATTTTAACACTGGTGCTCCCTAAATACTGCAAGGTGTTTCTGCTCTTGTGACATGAACACAATAGTATTATCACACTTCAAACCATGAACAGTAATTCCTTAATGTCTAATGCCCACTTCAGGTCAGTTCAGTTTACCCACTTAGTATTCACATTCTCAATTTTCTCAAATATTAAAAAATTCCTTAATTTTTTATCGGGATCCGAATAAGGTTAATCTTGTCTTCTGATCACCCGCTGGTTTGCGCAGCCCTGGTGACCATTACTGTGTCCCTGCCTCTGGAGTGCCCAGCCTTTCAGAGTGATGGCTCCCGTGGACTTTATTTGATCCTCACTGTGGCTCTGTGTTGCAGAATCTGTGCCCATTTCACAGGTGGGGAAGGAGGGTCGTCCCCCAGGACCTAGGGTGCTTTTCTCTCTGGCTTCGTTGTTGGCGTTGTTCAGTCACTCAGTCGTGTCCGACTCTTTGCGACCCCGGGGACGGCAGCACGCCAGGCATCCCTGTCCGTCACCAGCTCCCAGAGTTTGTTCAAACTCATGTCCGTTGAGTCGGTGATGCCATCCAACCATCTTGTCCTCTGTCGTCCCCTTCTCCTGCCTTCAATCTTTCCCAGCATCAGGGTCCTTTCCAATGAGTGGGCTCTTCGCATCAGGTGGCCAAAGTACTGGAGCTTCAACTTCAGCATCAGTCCTTCCAGTGAATATTCAGAGTTGATTTCCCTTAGTATTGACTAGTTTGATCCTGCTGTCCAAGGGACTCTCAACAGTCTTCTCCATCTCCATAATTCAAAAGCATCAGTTCTTCAACACTCATCCTTCTTTTTGGTCCAACTCTCACCTCCATACATGACTATTGGTAAAACCATAGCTTTGACTATATGGACCTTTGTCAGCAAAGTGATGTCTCTGCTTTTAAATAATATGCTGTCCACAATTGTCATAGCTATTCTTCGAAAGGGAAAGTCTTTATTTGACCTGGCTGAACTGTAGCCAGATCTTTCTATACAGAAGGATCTGAAGGTGGAGGGGAGGTTTATCCCTGTGGATCCCACCTCCAAGGAGACCAGTGAGCCTTGAATTCAGCCTGAATTATTGACCTGGACTTGAGCCAATGGCCAAAACAGGAACCATATGGGTCGCTCACTCCCTGCAGTCGCCGTGTGTTTCAGGGAGAGGGGACAGCACGTGCAGAGGCCCTGACACAAGAACAGCCTGGTCTGTTTGAGGCTCAAGCCTGAGGCCTGTGTGGCTGGAGCAGAGACAGCGGTGGTGGAGGGCAGAGGTATGAGATGCGCTCCCGAGGGCTGTGCAGGCAAGAGGCACACACCTGAGCGAGCCCTGGGTACCAAGGGCAGGGCCACAGGGATGCTGGGGCAGGGAGCGGCCCCCAGTCTTGAGGCTGGTGTCTGCAAGAACCACAGGAGGGGCTGGGCAGCCCGGCAGTGCTCAGCAGACCCCCACCCCCACCCCTCCCCCACCTTGTCTTCTCAGCCAGTGCCCCTGGGACTTGTGGGCAGGCCTCTGACTACGTCGTGCAGCAGGTCACAGCTCATCTGGACCTGCTGCTGCCGCCTTTGGGTGTTTCACCCAGCTGTCACGCCCAGTTCCAGTGGCTTCGGGCCCCGCTATTTGCGAGAATAGTCTACACCTGCCTTCTCGCCAGTGCCCGGGGTGGTGTTTGTGATGAAGAGTGGGTAGTGGGGATCTGTATCTGTAAGTCTATGACATCGCTGAGACAAAAGGGTGAAAATTGCTCTTGATGGGGTGTACCCCGAGACCCTGGGATCCCAGCTTAGTGACGGCCCCCTTCTCAGTCCCTCCCCTCATGCCTGGACTTGCACCCCTGCCCCGATGGGACCCTGAGCAAGCCCCTTTCTCCCTGGGTGCCCTCCCTGTAGATACGGGGTCAGAGCTGGATGGCCTTGCACCCATCCCCGCCCTCCCCACAGAGCCTTTCATCAGCGCCCACCATCCTGAGTGGAGAGCAGGGCTGTGCAAATACGGGGTGTAGGCTCTCACTCTGAGCACCCCACACATCACCTGCGCCACTCAAATTAAATCTGGTGCTAATTTGCCTGAGGTAAGTAGGTGATAGTTTGTAACTACGGCATTAGGATAATTGCTGCGAGGGTCTATTTGTGTGATATGCAAATATGTTTTTCTAGCAACAAACCATTTTGCTGTGAATTATAATTGGAGCCGTCAGGTGGTCAGAAGCCTCTTTTGTGTGCTGCTGCCCCTGGTCTGCAGCTCCAGCTGGCACAGCCTTGCAATGCTGGTGGCACCTTGGCACCCATGTCCCCCAACCTGGGGCTATGATTCCCGGTTCAGAGGGAAAGGGCTTGGCAGTGAGAGGCCCATGGAGGAGATGAGGCGTGTATGGACTCAGCTGGAGGGTGAGGGAGCCGGGGGTGCTGGAGCTGGTGCTCCGATGCCTGCCACCAAGGAGAAAGGGTCCATTTGTGAGCTTTGTGGTTCAGTCACTAAGTCATGTCCAGTTCTTTGTGACCCTTTGGACTGCAGCACACTAGGCTCCCCTGTCCTTCAGTATCTCCTCGAGTTTGCTTAAACTCATATCTGTTGAGTCAGTGATGCCATCTCGTCCTCTGCCGTCCCCTTCTTCTCCTGCCTTCAGCCCTTCCCAGCATCAGGGGCTTTTCCAGTGAGTCAGCTCTTAGCATCAGGTGGCCAAAATATTGGAGCTTCAGTTTCAGCATCAGTCTTTCCAATGAATATTCAGGACTGATTTCCTTTAGGATGGATTGGCTTAATCTCCTTGCAGTCCAAGGGACTCTTAAGTCTTCTCCAGCACCACAATTCAGAAACTTCAGTTCTTCAGCCTTCAGCCTTCTTTATGGTCCAACTCTCACATCCGTACATGACTACTGGAAAAACTATTGCTTTGACTAGATGGACTTTTGTCAGCAAAGTGATGTCTCTGCTTTTTATATGCTGTCTAGGTTTGTCACAGCTTTTCTTCCAAGGAGCAAGCGTCTTGTAATGTTGTGGCTGCAGTCACCATTCCTAGTGATTTTGTAGCCCAAGAAATAAACTCTGTCACTGTTTCCACTTTTTCCCCATCTATTTGCCATGAGGTGATGGGACTGGATGCTGTGATCCTAGTTTTTTGAGTGCTGAGTTTTCAGCCAGCTTTTCCACTCTGCTCGTTCACTTCATCAACAGGCTCTTTAGTTTCCCCTCACTTTCTGCCATTATCGGTGTCATCTGCACACCTGAGGTTGTCAGCATTTCTCCCGGCAATCTTGATTCCAGCTTGTGATTCATCCAGCCCGGCATTTCGCATGACATACTCGACATAGAAGTTAAATAAGCAGGGTGACGATATCCAGGCTTGGCGTACTCCTTTTCCTATTCTGATTGTAAATGTCAATCACATCCACAAACACCTTCACAGCAACATCTAGACTGGTGTTTCACCAAACAGCTGGGCACCGTAGCCCAGCCAAGCTGACGTATAAAACCAACCATCACAAGGCTCGTGCAGAACCCTCAGCTCCAAGGGCCTTCCCTACCCATCAGAGCCACGTGGGGCTCCTGAGCCTGGAGAGCAGCTGTGCGGGGCCTGATGGGGGCAGGACACTGGCCTCCCTGAGGATCGCCTGGGCAGCATGGGGTGGGATTGGGGGGGTCTTCCTTCCCCTGCCCTGGCCGTATGTCCATCCCAAACAGGGTGGGGGCACATGCAGCAGGGGGCCAAGGTGGGCCCCCGGGCCCTGATCCAAGCCCAGGGAGCAGCCCCCAACGGCAGGTGAGCCTTCTGTTTCCCTCAACTATGGGCCTGCGGGGGCCCGCTCAGCCCAAGTTACCCTCCCCACAGCCCTCCGTCACCACAGCAAAGCACAGATTGTGTGTGACACGCTCAGGCCCTGGTGCGCAAACTTCAAAATGGGTAACGCCGCCTGTGCTGTTTGAGATAGGCGGCCGGGTGAAGGTTTTGAGCTTGCAAAGGAAAAAACAGGAGTGACGAGCACTCTGGGTGTTGCGGCAGAGTCTGGAAGAAAAACAAAGCCTTCTTGGCCTTGGAGGGTCGGGGGCTTCAGGCTGTGCCCCCGGGTTGGCCGAGCTCCCCCCGCCCCTCACTCGGGCGGCCGAGGGGGCGGCCTGGGGCCCCTTGGTGGCTCACCCCTGTGTCAGTGCCTCCCGCGAGGCTTTGAAACAAGAATGTTCTGGATGTGTTTCCTCCTCTGGTGGGCGGGTCCCCAGGAAGTAGCCCTTGTGTTTCCAATCAGGCACCCCTGTGTCTGGCTTCCCCCGCGGTGCCCTCAGCTGGTTGCTCTCAAGCTGTTTGTAACAGGCTGGCCTGCCAAGGTGGACATGCAGGGCTGGGAGCTCGGGCGTTCAGGGTAGGATGCAGACAGGGTGCCCCCCTCCCTTCTTCAAACCTCGGGAGCCCCTCCCGCTTGTCATGAGGTGTCAGTGGAGTGAGAGAGTGGCCCCGAGTCCCCCACAGGACGGGCTGCAGCCCCCCAGGCCCCTGTGCCGGGCAGCCGGGCTCTCTGGTGACTGGGTTTGTAACTCACCAGCCTCCCGCCAGGGCTCCCAGCAGACCGCCCGCCTGGGCGGGTCCAGGGCTGTGGGTGTAGACGAGTGAGTTTCTTTTCTCACTTTCTCTGCAGCTGGCGGGGCAGAGGGCCCCTGCCCGGCCTCGGTACAGGGACTCGGGCCTGGGGTCACCCCTGCTGCCCTCCCAGGCCCCCCAGCTTGGGGCAGGCAGGCCTGTGTCCCTGACATGGAGAAGGTGGGCGGGGGGCCCAGGTGGGGCCTCCCCTGCCTGGTGCTCCATGCCCTGCATGATGCCAGGAGAAAACCCGATCCTGTGTGCACACTGCACCCGTAGCCCGCCACACCTCCAGAGCTATGGCATCTGAAGAAGGCAGGCAAGGCAGGCCCCAGGCAGGGGTGCAGCGGAGGGCTACGGGCAGAGGTGGAGGCAGGCCCAATCACTGGTTTAAGTGTGGGCTGTTGGTGGAGCTGATCTAGCATCTGGACTGCTGGTGTTAAAAGGGGCATCACAGTGAGGCCCCTCCGCCCCCCAGAACTGCAGGCACAGGAGCCAGGACGTGTCGAAGGGCAGGGCTTGTCAAAGGGTGTGCCAGTGACCCATGAGCCCTCACCCCCCTGTTCCTGGGGTCTCTGCCCCTCTTTCCCTCCCCTCCCCTTCTTTCAAGCTCTCCCCCTGTGCCCTGCCCAGGGTCTTCCACCCTCAGCCAGCCAGGCTGTTGCAACACCTCAGCACAGAGAGGGCGCAACCCTTGGCAAAGCCACACAGCCATCTGGGACGGCAGAGTGCCCCCGCCCCGGAGAGCAGCTGGAGGGGTTCACAGCGGCAGGGGGCAGGGAGGAGGCTGGTTGAAACTGGACACCAAGAAAGAGGCCCTGGTGATGTGGGCCCCAGATCATGGAGAGCTCTCAGAAAGGCCAAAACCCCAGGCTCACCTGTGTCAGGGGAGAGAAACTCTGAGACAGGAGTCCTGGGAGGCGCCCGAGGACAACGCCCTGTGTGAGCTTGAGCCCCTTTCTGCACCTCACGGGCCTCAGCTTTGTTCTCTGACAAATGGGGTGATGGAGCCAGGCAGCAGCATCTCCCGTCACCATCTGTGGACTCGGGCCGTTCCCGGCATGGGCTGCTGTGGTGCTCCAGCTCAGGACTCCAGCCCACAGCCTTTGTCGTGCAGATGTACACATTCTGCTGCATGTGTGGAACTGTGGAGTTTGGGGCATACGGATTTGTTTTTCTCCATTTTAGATTAGATTGCAGTGTCTGACTGTTGACAGCTGTCGCAGACCAGCACAGGCTCTGACTTCTCCCGCACAGTGGGCAGGTGCGGCCTCGCCGAGCTGGCTCTGAGGGGTCCCCCTGGAGAGGGCGCTGGCCGCTCCCTCCTTGCCCCCCACCCCGACTCTCTGCTCTTTGTGTCTGTGGCCAGTGTCCTGGAGCCCCACAGCCCTGCCCTTCAGGGGCTGGCCCTGGCCTCTGCCTTAGTTCTCCCATCTGCAAAATAAGATGGAAAATGGCACTTAGCTACTAAGTAGGTTGTTTGTTTTTTTTTAAAGACGTCAAGGTTTAAAATGTTTTTATATTCATAAAACCTTATTAATTTAGTGTATATGACTTAACCTTATATTAAGTGTAATACAGGCTTTTGCAAAAATGAAAAAGGGACAAATGTGGAAAAATAAATGGATTTATAAATCCTAATTGTAGAACTCATAGACGCCAGCATTTTAAAAGCAATGTTCTGAAGATTTCCCTGGCAGTCCAGTGGTTAGGACTCACCAGTTTTCACTGCCAGGACCCGAGTTCAATCCCTGGTCAGGGAACCTAAGATCCCACAAGCCGTGAGGCACGACAAAATATAAATAAATAAATAAAAGCAATGTCCTATGTTTCTTTTCACTACTCAGAATCTAGACCAAACTGTATGTGCCATTTTCATCTAGCATTGTTCATTTTTAAAAACACCTTTACTAAGATATAACTCACAAAATATATAATTTACCAGTTTATAGCTCTGAGATTTTTAGTGTAATTGCAGGTATGGGCAGCTATCACCACAGTCAATTTTCGGACATTTTCTTCACCTCAGAAAGAGTCCATTCTGCTTTGCGGTCACCTCCCTATTCTCTGCCCAACCCCACTTCACTTCCTAGCGCCCAGCAGTCCTCTCTGTCTCTATGGGTCTGCCTGCTCTAGACTTTTCTAGAGCGGACTCATTCTGCGGACTCACGTCATCTTTTGTGGTCTGGCTTCCTTCATGCGTGCCAAGTTGCTTCAGTCGTGTCCAACTCTATGTGACCCTGCGGACTGTCACTGGCCAGGCTCCTCTGTCCATGGGGATTCTCCAGGCAAGAATGCTGGAGTGGGTTTCGTGCCCTCCTGTCGCTTAGCATAATATTTTCACGGACCACCCGCGTCACGCCAGGTGTCCGTACTTCAGTCCTTTTTATGACCATAATATTCCATCGTTTGGATAGTAAGGTAAAGGTTTGCACAGGTTTTGAATCAGCATCCAGGGCACAGAATAACCAGGTGGCAGACCCTTTGCTGGTGGTGATTACCTGCTGTGCAGCCATGCGCCGCTGTAAGTGATCTCTGCCGGCCCCAGTTACCCTCTCCGTAACGTGGGTACAGGAGTGACTGTGTGAATCTGTGAGGCGGTGGTGAAGAAGGAAAGTTGCTGCCACGCTGTCCTCGAAGTGCGTTGGCCCTGGAGGTGCTGTTCTCTCTCCACATCCCTTCCCCCTCCACTGCCCTCTGTCCTGCACTCCTGGGACAGGGGGCTGTTGGGCAGGGGGTGCCCCGTCCACATGCGCTCATCAGTGGGCAGGACCTGCAGAGGACGAGGTCAGATACAGTAGCCCAAACATGGGGTGGATGCCACCGTCCAGGGGTCCAGCTCCCAGGACCTCACGTGGTTCCTCGAGGGGCAAGTTTCCCACGGGTCAGGGGTGAAGGGGGTGTGCTGTGCAGGTTGAAAGCCAAACACGAACGTGACCTGAGGTCCAGGCGAATCGGAGGTGCTGCTTTTTCTTTGTCAAGGAGGGAACTGAAGAGCAAGCCGGCCGCGTGAAGGGCGCTCCTTTGTTCCTCACGCTCGGTGCCCCTGCGTTAGATGTTCGCCCATTCCGTGTGCTTCTCCCTCAGGGTGTCGGAAGGACCCCATGCCTGGATCCTTGGGAGGCGGCGTCCAGACGGTGCCTCCAGGCCGCCCTACGCCCCAGCAGAGCATGTCCGGGCTGGACCTGGAGGAGCTGGCCGAAATAGGTAAAGTGTGTTCTCTCCCAGCCCCGTCCCGGGAGGAGTTGTCGGTTCTCTCTGGGCCTCTGTGTCCTTTCCTCTTCTTTTTTCTTAAGATCTATTTATTTTGAGTTTTGGCTGTGCTGGGTCTTCACTGCTGCTTGCAGGCTTTCTCTCCTTGTGGCAAGCAGGGGCCCCTCCTCGTTACGGTGTGGGCCACTCGTTGGGGTGGCTGCTCTCGTGTGGAGCACAGGCTTAGGCACATGGGCCTCAGTAGTTGCGGTGCAGGGGCTCAGTAGCTGTGGGGCATGGGCTTAATTGTCTGGAGGCACGTGGGATCTTCCTGGAGCAGGGATTGAACCTGTGTCCTCTGCATTGGCAGGAGGATTCTTAACCGCTACACCACCAGGGGAGCCCTTTTCCTCTTCTTGTAAGGACATGGCATTGGATTTAAGGTCCACCCTGATCCAGTGTGACCTCACCTTAATTCATTTCATCTCTAAAGACACTGTTTCCAGACGAGGTCACATTGTGGGTTTCTGGGTAGACTTAAATTTTGTGGTCACACTATTCATCCAGTGTATCTGGAGACTGAAGTCTACCCCCACCCGAAATTTGAAGTTCCTGTTCCTTTTCCAACTGAAAACATTTCTGAAGGAACCTGGATTTGTTTTGTATGAGGGAACCTTCTGTACTAAAACTAAACTTCGGAAGGCAGCCCTTTCTTCCTGCCCCATAGCACGGGGACCCCAGCTACTGCCCTTCACCCCAGCCACGGCTTCCTGCCGGCCACCGGTGTCAGCATCTCTCAGGAAGGGCCTAAGTCAGAATTCGGAGCTGGGAAATCGGGTTCAGGCCCAGGGTCAGGCCCAGAATGACCTTGTGACCCCAGGGTCATTCTCTCCTCTGAGACTGTTACCCCTGCTGTCAGTGCGGAGGACAGTATCCAGCCCCCGGGTTTGTTTTACTCATTTTACTCTTTCCGTGGGGTGTACACTGAGCAGGTGCATAGTGGGTGCACAGCAGAGATGGGCGCATAGTGGGAGCACAGCAAGTGGGCGCATAGTGGGTGCACAGCAGAGATGGGCACATAGTGGGTACACAGCGAGTGAGTGCATAGTGGGTGCTCAGCAAAGATGGGTGCGTAGTGGGTGCAGAGCAAGTGGGTGCATAGTGGGTGCACAGCAGAGATGGGCACATAGTGGGTACACAGCGAGTGAGTGCATAGTGGGTGAACAGCGAGTGGGTGCACAGTGGGTGCACAGCAGAGGTAGGCATGTAGTGGGGGAACACTGAGTGGGCACATAGTGGGTGCACAGAGTGGGCACATAGTGGGTGCACAGCAAGGCGAGGTGCGTGTCCTGTTAAAAGGTCTCAGGCAGCTCCCTCGCTGTCCTCCTTCCATGGGAATGCAGTGACCTCCCCTAACCCTGCTGTCTGCCGCAGAGCTGCAGAGAGATGAGGAGGAGGCCGCCGCCCTGAATGCCACAAGAAGGCCCTCAGCGGCACCCCCCGTGGCACCCCCAGCTGGCCCAGACCCCGAGCTGAGCATGAACCACCCCTTCTATGACGTGGCCCGACACGGCATCCTGCAGGTGGCAGGTGAGTCCCTGCGGGGTGGTTGGTCCCCGGGAGCGCCACTGCGCTGGCCTTCCTGAGGGCCTGCTGTGTGTGGTGGGCTCAGCATGGCTGTGCTCATAGCGTGAAAACCACAGCAGAAAGTACCCGCCAGTGTTTTGCAAATGTACATGGCACAGCCGTCCGAGCATCACCCAAGTGCTCTGAGTAGCCACCAGGCAGCGTCTTTAAAGAGCACAGGCCGGAATTAAACGGATTGCTTTCCTAACTGAGGACACTGTTATGCTACCGCTCAGCAAAAGCAGCAAGCCTCTGCCAAACTCAGGCTCAAGCAGCCCCATGCCCAGCAGCTGGCCAGAGGGGAGTCTCTTGCATCACTTTTATTTTCCCTGAGGAATCAGGCCCATGCGTCTCACATGGGCAGCGTGTTGGTCAGAGTCCCCAGAGACACAGCCAATAGGCTGTATGGAGATAAGCATCCGAGGAGATGTCTCGGAGGAATCGGCACTCACACGTAAGGGAGGCTGAGAAGTCCCATGACCTGCCCTCCGCAAGCCGAGACCAGGCTGTACCTGCTGTGAAGTCCTGGTCCGAGTCTGGGTAAGCCCATGGCTTTTCCAGTTGGGGTGCCCAGGGAGAGCAGACCCCGGGGTTCCCTCCCTGAGGGCCAGCCCTCTGCCCCTCCTCCCAGGCCTCGCCTTGACATCCAGCTGTGTCCCCTCGCTGCATCTCAGGCCCACACTCCTCTGCGGCCAGAGGACCCGGGGACACAGCTCAGGACCTGGGCCTTTCTCCTGCTCCTCCAGAAGGTGGCATGCGACAGTTTAGGACGGCCACCCACCAAGGGGCCCACTTCAGGTATACCAGACGTCCCCGCACCAAGCCGCCTCCTAATTCTTCTCCTGGGGGCTGCCTCCCCCAGCTGCTAAAGGTCAGGACCATGGTCAGAGCCAGAGGGTCTTGGCCGAAAGTGGTGTTGAATGATCTCTCATTGTTACTTAAGGAATTACGTATTTGGCCAAATGGGAGCTTTGGAGACTTTTCAAGTCTCAAGATAGCATTGATTTAAATATTTTAGGGAGGGACTTCCCTGGTGGTCCAGTGGGCAAAACTGCACTTCCAGTGCAGGGGCCACAGGTTGGATCCCTGGTTGGGAAACTAAGGTCATATGTGCTGCACAGTGTGGCCAAGACTACATTCATGCATACAGAAATATCTTAGGAAATTCCCTGGCAGTTCCATGGCTAGGATTCCATGCTCTCACTGCCGAGGGCCCAGGTTCTGTCCCTGGTCAGGGAACTGACAAATCCCGCAAGCCAAAAATAAGAAACAGAAAATGAATACTTTACGGAATGGTCCCTTTCTGAAACTGCAGTCTGGGTCTGGGGCTGTGAGCTCAGGGGTGAATTTAGAAGCTGCAAAGCAGGGTGGGCAGAGCGGAGGTGCCACCCAAGGGTCAGAGGCAAGCGGCAGAGAAGAGATAGGAGAGGTAGACGCCAGACCTGGCCCTGCTGGTGTCCAGTCTGCATCCTCGCAGCTGGAGCACCCCTCACAACCCTTCAGACCCCGGCTGGGCTTTTCCTGCAGGACACAGACAAAACGAGTCTGTGAATCCCCTTTCACTCCTGCAGTAAAGGGTTAGCAACCTTAAAACCCAGACACGCTCCCGCGTTGGTCCCGGGGAGGTTGCTCTGCCTTTATTGTGCATTTTAACTGTCCTTCTCTCTCGGAGCTGGTGATGGTTGGTGGGGGGCATGTCACGGGTCGCAGCACGGGACTCATTTCTTTCTGCAGAAACAGGGCTTCTCCGTCTCGGAGACCATGAGCGATGCTGTGTTGTGAACCAGCAAGGGGAGAAGACGGGGTCATGCATTAAACCGGTGCCTCATAGAGTCTTCATTTTATTGATGGTTTTCTTTTCCTCCCATATGACATAACTTCGAAGCCCGTTTTCGATACACTGGCCTGTGTCGCTGGAGAGCAGGAGGGCATTGACTCATCCTGATGGAGGTGGTTAACACAAACGCCCCGTAACTGCGCAGTGGGAGGGAGCCTGGGGGTCCCGGGGGTTCCTCAGGGCTGCGGGAGCTTCAGGGCTGTGACGGCCTCCTTGCTGGGAACGTCAGGGGCAGAGGAGGCCGGGCTGGGGGCGCTGCCCCGGAAGCCAGCCATCAGTGAGCAGGATCCCAGCTCTGACCCTCACCTGGCATCTCTGGGCCTCGGTTTTTCTCACCTGCTGATGAAACAGCACACCTGCATGCACCCACCATCCTTCCGGGCATGTGGTAATTAATGGGTCACCTTTATCGAGCGCCTGCTATGTGCCAGCTCGGCAATGCTTTGTTCCAACTGCGGGTGCAGGCCTTCCTGTTCCCCCCAAAGTCAGCCTCTTTTCCCCCGTTGCCAAGGAGCAGAGAAGCCAGCCCAGGTTTGCCTGACTCCCCAGTGCGGCTCCCCTCTTGCCTGGTTCTGACTTGTTTCCTTTATAATAAAGGTG
The DNA here is from genome assembly GCF_049115385.1 of Moschus berezovskii. NCBI lineage: Eukaryota > Metazoa > Chordata > Mammalia > Artiodactyla > Moschidae > Moschus > Moschus berezovskii. Next base: position 119,108,425 of record NC_142465.1, read on the forward strand.
ATTCTAAGTGTAGTGCTTTCCAGAGTTCTGTGAGCCAATGAGTGATCAGTTGTGAGGCGGGTAGTGGGAACCTCAGAAACTATAGGCAGCTGGACAAAAATAGGGAGGCCTGGAGACCCTTGACGCATACCTGGTGTCTGAAGTGAGGGCCAGCCTGTGGAGGATAGCGCCCCCCACATCTGGGAAGTCCCTGTGGAGGTGGACGTGACTGCCGGAGCCCTTGAAAGTTTTCAGAGAGGGGATTGCAGAGCTGAGCCAAGACTCCCAGCACCCCATCACTGTCCTTTCCCCTCGACCATGGATTGTGGACCAGTGGGGACCATGTCTGGCCTTTTCTGTCCAGAACTGGGCCCACGGTGAGCCCACAATGAGTGTGTGTTGGCCTGGCCTTCCGTTGACCAATCACTCAGCACATCCCCAAGACTCTCCACTTGGTCTGGTTCCTCTGCTGACATCTCAGCGTGGAGGTCAACCTTCTCTCTCAGCGCCAGGGGCATTTAATTCCCTATTCCTCCAGTTGCTGCACAAAACAGTTCACATCTTCAGAAGCAAAGTCGTCCCTTTCCTTCCCTCTCGCAGGCTAGCACAGGCTCAGGTGAGCCTTGGAGCCTGGCCGCCACGATGTTAGAAACATCGTTTGGAAAACACTTTGTACCTCCAGGCACAGCCATCGAAGGTTTTGTGCCCAGACGGAAATACCCAGCTGGCAAGGGAAGCAGATAAATGCCTGGGCCCCCGGCAGTCCTTTCAACAAGCACCCTCTAAACAAACAGAAACCATGACCAGAATTCTCAAGGAACCTGTGAAAAGGCCACTGTCTTTGGAAACCAAAATGACTCTCGCATTCTGAAGGTCGGAGTGGCTCGCGGGCTCCCGGGAGAAGCGGATGTGCCCTAAATAACAAACAACCGTCCTGGCCGGGTGTGAGAGCTTGACGCATTGCCTTTCAGAGCTGGGGTGGGGTGGGTGGAGGAATGAAGATGCTCTGCTGTCATTTCTTCTTATTTTAAGCAAACAGCTGTAAATACTTGTTTACGGTGAGTTACAGTGAGTTCAGAGTCACAGACACTTCTGGAACGGCACGTTTCTGTTTTCTGATAATCTTCGTGTAGGGCTTCCCAGTTGGCTCAGTGGTAAAGAACCCACCTGCATGTGTAGAAGACGCGGGTTCAATCCCCATGTCGGGAAGATCCCCTGGAGGAGGAAATGGCACCCCCCAGCCCCCCGTACTCTTTCCTGGAGGATCCCGTGGACAGAGGGCTGGACGAGCTACAGTCCGTGGGGTTGCAAAGAGTCGGACATGACTGAGCACACATGCACAGCCTTCCTGTAACCAGTCAGGAAATAACTGTGGGACCTCGTCTGAGCCCCGGGCTCAGCAAGCGTGTGCTCTGGAGTCAGGGGATGGTGACGGCGACCTTGACTGAGGCACCCAGAGCCTCAGGTAGCAGCACCCATCTGGCAGGTGCTGCTGCCCCCTCTCCCCGGCTGCCTGAGCCTCTTAGCTCGGGTGGGCTGGACGGAGGCTGTCTTTGGTGATGGCCGGAGGGCGTTGGGGGAGATAGCCGCCTCCGGTGTCAGGCCAGGACCAGGGCTCACACCCATCTGCTCCGCAGGGGAGGACCGCTTCGGAAGACGAGTCATCACGTTCTGCTGCTGCCGGATGCCCCCCTCCCACGAGCTCAACCACAGGCGGCTGCTGGAGTAAGTCTGTCCTGTGCCCCCCCATGCCCCCCCCCGCGCCACCGTCCCTCCTCCGTAGGCGCCCCCCCACCCATGTGTGTCCCTCTCCCTGGGCAGGTGACTGTCCATCACTCTCAGCACAGAGAGGATGTTCAGGGTCAGAGGCTATCAGACACCGATGGACGCTCGGGTCCCCGGGGGGGTGTCATCAGTGCCAGGTGATGGTCCCACTGACAGGACCGATGCCTGCACCCCCTCCAAGCCACACAGGCTGCCCTCTGCGTCTGCTCAGGAGGCAGCCCCTCCCCAGTGCTCCGACCCGCAGTGGCCTCGTCCTCCGCCCTGTCCCTGGGGGCCATCCATTTGCTCTGTGCGGCCGTGCTGGCCCCGGGGCCCCCTCCTCGGCCGGACCCCGAGAGTGTCAGGAGAGCTGGTGCGGTCCCCATTGCAAAGCTCCCGCCGGGAGTTGCCCTGGTGAGCAGGTGACCTCGGGTCTGGTGAGAGGCTCGGCTCAGGGAGGAGAGAGCTGTGTGCTGAAACCACCGAGGCTGCTTGAAATCGAGCAAAGTGCCCTCCCGCCCAGCGGGTCCTGCTGGGGGCCGAGTCCCCACCCAGATTACCTGCTGGGCACGTGTGACTTACCTGGACACCATGTCCCGGGCATTTCCTGCTTAGCAGTCGGATTCTCCTCTCCAACCACATGCCAATGGCTCTTCACTCACTTGGTCAAGCCCCAGCCCGGCGCTGGGGATCCCTGGGAATGCCTGTGTTCCCTTGTGAAGGACAGAGGAGCGAAGTCTGGCCCAGGGCAGACTCGCCCACTGCTGGGACAGCTCGGGGGCCTGAACTCTGCTATCACTGCTTCTAGATCCACTTTTCTCTCGACTGTGAAAGCCCAGCCACAGCTCGATGCCACGACTGTGGCCTGGAGCCCCAAACTCCCAAGTGAAGGAAGGCACGGTTGGATCATAGAAGCATCTGGAAGCCTTCGCGCTGCTTGTTTTGTGAGAATTCCCGGGACCCCAGGCATTCAACTAGTTTGTTGACTCCTCCACCAGCTGCTGAAGATAGAACGGCGCCTGGGCTCTGGTGGGCTGTGTTTGCCCGGCTCCCAGGGAAGGTGGCTGCGGTCCCACCACCGACTCAGAGAAGCCGTGCCTGAATTCCTGGAGCACCGGGCCGGATTAATCACGGGCTGTGCTTCTAGATAATGAATGACTCAGACCACCTGAGGTGCGAGAACCTGGCCGAACCAGCTGGACATCGGGAGCCAGATTGCCGATGGGGTCAGGAGAGCTCCATCTGCAGCTCAAATGCCGGTGGCTGGATGAGGGCTTTTCAGGCAGGTCACATGCACGTGGCCAGGAGGGCGCACACTCTGCAGCCGAAGACTGACTGGGGGATTTGTGGAGTTTATCCCGTGGCGTGTGGTCAAAGGACAGAAGCGGGTCTGCTTTCCAGTAAAAAGAAAACGTGCGTGTTCATGCTCAGTGGTGTCCAACTCTCTTCGGCCCCAAGGACTGTAGCCCGTCACGCTTCTCTGTCCATGGGATTCTCCAGGCAAGAATACTGGAGTGGGTGGCCACTTCCTCCTCCAAGGGATGTTCCCGACCCAGGGGATCAAACCCACGTCTCTTGCATTGGCAGGCTGATCCTTTACCTCTAGCACCACCTGGGAAGCCCAAGAGAAAGCACGTTAGGAGCAAATCTGAAAAGGAGGAGTCGCTTGCTTCTAGACAGACAGCCGGACAGCAAGGAGTCTGAAGTGGAGGGGCTGAGTTAGTCCTGGGTTTGAATCCCAGTCCATCCTCTGTGTCAGCTTCCTGTGGCCATTGCAACAAATTACCAAACCCTGAGTGATGTAAAGCAGCACATTGACGCTCCCCCAGTTGTGGGGGCCGGGAGTCTGAAGGCATGGTGTCGTGTTGGCAGGGCCATAGTCCCCCCAGAGGGAGCTTCGCCTCCTACAGGGGAACATTTTCTTGCCTCTTGCAGCTTCTGGTGGGGTGGCTGTTGGCGATTTCACACCCTCCTGGCATGGTGGCCGCATTGTTCTCTGCTCTGCCTCTGTCTCCACGTGGCCGACTCCGCTCTGTGACTTTCCTCTTTCGAGCCATCTTGCCAGGATATGAGAGGTTGCATTTAGTGACCGCCCCCCTCCCCAGGATATTCCACACAGTCAAAGGCTTTGGCATAGTCAATAAAGCAGAAATAGATGTTTTCCTGGAACTATCTTGCTTTTTCGATGATCCAGCGGATGTTGGCAATTTGATCTCTGGTTCCTCTGCCTTTTCTAAGTCCAGCTTGAACACCTGGAAGTTCACAGTTCACATATTGCTGAAGCCTGGCTTGGAGAATTTTGAACATGACTTTACTAGCGTGTGAGATGAGTGTAATTGTGCGGTAGTTTGAGCATTCTTTGGCATTGCCTTTCTTTGGGATTGGAATGAAAACTGACCTTTTCCAGTCCTGTGGCCACTGCTGAGTTTTCCAAATTTGCTGGCATATTGAGTGCAGCACTTTCACAGCATCATCCTTTAGGATTTGAAATAGCTCAACTGGAATTCCATCACCTCCACTAGCTTTGTTTGTAGTGATGCTTCTTAAGGCCCACTTGACTTTGGTCTCCAGGATGTCTGGCTCTAGGTGAGTGATCACACCATCATGATTATCTGCGTCATGAAGACCTTTTTTGTACAGTTCTTTTGTGTATTCTTGTCACCTCTTCTTAATATCTTCTGCTTCTGTTAGGTCCATACCATTTCTGTCCTTTATTGAGTTCATCTTTGCATGAAATGTTCCCTTGGTATCTCTAATTCTCTTGAAGAGATGTCTAGTCTTTCCCATTCTATTGTTTTCCTCTATTTCTTTGCATTGATCACTGAGAAAGGCTTTCTTATCTCTCCTTGCTATTCTTTGGAACTCTGCATTCAGATGGGTATCTCGTTCCTTTTCTCCTTTGCTTTTGGCTTCTCTTCTTTTCACAGGTATTTGTAAGGCCTCCCCAGACAGCCATTTTGCTTTTTTGCATTCCTTTTTCTTGGGGATGGTCTTAATCCCTGTCTCCTGTACAATGTCACGAACCTCTGTCCATAGTTCATCAGGCACTCTGTCTATCAGATCTTGTCCCTTAAATCTATTTCTCACTTCCACTGTATAGTCATAAGGAATTTAATTTAGATCATACCTGAATGATCTAGTGGTTTTCCCCACTTTCTTCAATTTAAGTCTGAATTTGGCAATAAGGAGCTCATGATCTGAGCCACAGTCGTCTCCCGGTCTTGTTTTTGCTGACTGTGTAGAGTGTCTCCATCTTTGGCTGCAAAGAATATAATCAGTCTGATTTCGGTGTTGACCATCTGGTGATGTCCATGTGTAGAGTCTTCTCTTGTGTTGTTGGAAGAGGGTGTTTGCTGTGACCAGTGCGTTCTCTTGGCAAAACTCTATTAGCTTTTGCCCTGCTTCATTCTGTGCTCCAAGGCCAAATTTGCCTGTTACTCCAGGTGTTTCTTGACTTCCTACTTTTGCATTCCAGTCCCCTATAATGAAAAGGACATCTTTTCTGGGTGTTAATTCTAGAAGGTCTTGTAGGTGTTCATAGAACCATTCAACTTCAGCTTCTTCAGCATTACTGGTTGGGGCATAGACTTGGATTACCGTGATATTGAATGGTTTGCCTTGGAAACAGAGATCATTCTGTTGTTTTTGAGATTGCATCCAAGTACTGCATTTCGGACTCTTGTTGACCATGATGACTATTCCATTTCTTCTAAGGGATTCTTGCTTTGACTGTGTGGATCACAATAAACTGTGGAATATTCTGAAAGAGATGGGAATATCAGACCACCTGATCTGCCTCTTGAGAAACCTGTATGCAGATCAGGAAGCAACAGTTAGAACTGGACATGGAACAACACACTGGTTGCAAATAGGAAAAGGAGTACGTCAAGGCTGTATATTGTCACCCTGCTTATTTAACTTATATGCAGAGTACATCATGAGAAATGCTGGGCTGGAAGAAGCACAAGCTGGGATCAAGATTGCCGGGAGAAGTATCAATAACCTCAGATATGCAGGTGACACCACCCTTATGGCAGAAAGTGAAGAAGGACTAAAGAGCTCTTGATGAAAGTGAGAGGAGAGTGAAAAGGTTGGCTTAAAGCTCAACATTCAGAAAACTAAGATCACGGCATCTGGTCCCATCACTTCATGGCAAATAGATGGAGAGACAGTGGAAGCAGTGGCAGACTTTATTTTTGGGGGGCTCCAAAATCAGTGGTGGTGACCACAGCCATGAATTAAAAAGACGCTTACTCCTTGGAAGAAAAGTTATGACCAACCTAGACAGCATATTAAAAAGCAGAGACATTACTTTGCCAACAAAGCTCCTTCTAGTCAAAGTTATGGTTTTTCCAATGGTCATGTATGGATGTGAGAGTTGGACTATAAAGGAAGCTGAGTGCCAAAAAATTGATGCTGTTGAAGTGTGGTGTTGGAGAAGACTCTTGAGAGTCCCTTGGACAGCAAGGAGATCCAACCAGTCCATCCTAAAGGAAATCAGTCCTGAATGTACATTGGAGGGACTGATGCTGAAACTGAAACTCCAATACTTTGGCCACCTGATGCGAAGAGCTGACTCATCTGAGAAGACCCTAATGATGGGAAAGATTGAGGGCAGGAGGAGAAGGGGACGACAGAGGATGAGATGGTTGGATGGCATCACCGACTCAATGGACATGAGTTTGATTAAACTCCGGGAGTTGGTGATGGACAGGGAGGCCTAGCATGCTGCAGTCCATGGGTTCTCAAAGAGTTGGACACAACTGAGTGACTCAGCTGAAGTGAACTGAACTGGATAATCCAGGATTAACTGCTCTCAAGAGCCTTTTCTTAATCACGTCTACTAAGAGCCTTTTCTAAGTAAAGCGACGTTCGTGGGTTCTGGGGATTTGACACTGGATGTATTTTGGGGGCCACTTTCGAGCCATCACATCCATGCCCTGGCTGTGGAGGGAGGGAAAATTTAGGTAAGTTACTTAACATTTCTGAGCCTCAGTTATCGTGTAAGAAATGAGAAGAGGGGACTTTCCAGGCAGTCCAGTGGTTAAAACTCTGTGCTCCCAATGCAAGGGGCTTGTTTTCGATCCCTGGTCAGGGAACTAAGCTCCCATATGCCACACAAGAGCCCACAAGCTACACAACACAGCCAAACAATAAAGAGAAAGGAATGAGGATTAGGCCCCCTGCCAGTGGATTCTGTGTTGACCTGGAAGTGTTCCCCTTGGCCCGGTGTCAGCACCCACTGGGTGACCACAGCTCCGTTACGGGGAAGGCATACTTGGTTTCGATCAACATGAGATGGTCATAACCGTGTCCTCTGCTCTGTGCACAGGTATTTGAAGTACACGCTGGACCAGTACGTGGAGAGCGACTACACCATCGTCTACTTCCACTACGGGCTGAACAGCCAGAACAAGCCATCCCTACGCTGGCTCCAGAGCGCCTACAAGGAGTTTGACAGGAGGTGGGTGCCCTCCAGCCTTGGGTGGGATGAAGGGGAACCTCAAGTTCCCAGCTGAGTGAGGGGGAGGCTCAGGTGACAGGAGGGGTCCCGGCTGTTAAGTAGCCGAGGGTGGGACCCCGAGGGCCAGGCGGGGCATTAGGGTGACCACCTTTCAGGGCCAGGGGCCTCTGTCCAGCACTGTCATTTAGGGCTGGGTGAGCAGCCATGCAGGATTCTCGGTGCATGCCTGCTTAGTGGTGTTCGACTCTTTGTGACCCTATGGACTGTATCCCACCAGACTCTTGGGTTCATGGAATTTCCCAGGCAGGAATACTGGAGTGGGTAGCCATTTTCCTTCTCCAGGGGATCTTCCTGACCCAGGGGTCGAACCTGTGTCTCTTGCATCTCCTACATTGGCAGGTAGGTTCTTTATGACTAGCGCCACCTGGAAAGCCCCATGATTCTTGAAAAGAAGCAAATGGCATGTTCAAAGCTATCTTTTCCAGACGCTCAGGCTGAAAGTGGAAGGATATGTGTGTATGCCTGTCTTGAGCTAAAACAGATAAATTCTGAAATGGAAAGTAGTGAACTTCTTTTGTTTCTTCCACTTCTCTCAAAGGTGGACTGGGGGCAGGAGTAAGATTATAGATCTTGGCTTGATGGAAGCCAAAAGGAGGGACATCCTAGGCTTCAAAGCCACCTGATAGTGGAGTGCCTGCTGGAGGTAGTGAGTTCCCCATCAGTGGAGGTATGTAAACAGAGCTCCAAATCGAATTGGATGCAATTTGTACAGCAAAGATTTTCCATCCACCATTACCAACATCACTACAAGGATACAGTGGGTTTCCTGCATCTTTTTCTATTCTCTCTGCTTTTGACTTCTCATCTTCCAAACTGTTCTGCCAGGTTACTCCTTTAAGGAAGAAGCATCCACCCAGGAATGTATGTGGCCCCTTCTAGGAGTGCCGGTGCTCCTGCCATGGGTGGCAGCTAACAGAACCCACCTTCCTGTAGGGATGGACTTTGTAACAGCCGTGCTCTGGGTCCTTGGACCGCCTAAAAGTCACTACAAATTCCTCCTTCTGAATCGCAAGACTGTTTTTTTTTTTTCTGGTAATTAATTAATATTCCTTCGGGAGATACTCTTGAGACTGTATGAATATCAGTTTCATGTGCTAGCTTTTGCCTCCCTTGCCATTTCTTGGCTCAATTATTATTAATATGAGTGACAAATGGTGATTGGGGCTCTAAGTTGGCATTTTACTGTACCAAAGAGCTTTCTCTTTCATTTTACTTATATTTGTACAGACTTGGGATCTCCCATTTTATTCTATAGTTTATAATCCATGACTATATTTATCCTAATTCTCAAATTGTTGAAATTTGGCCAGGTGAGCTTCAGCCTGGCTCCTGTGTCCCACAGACACGTCCCTGTCCCTCCGAGCGCTTCCTTTACTTTCTAGGACAATGAGATGCTCCGGGCACATCCCAGGTGGCTTTCCAGGTGGCACTAATGGTAAAGAGCCCACTTGCCATTGCAGGGGATAGAAGAGATGCAGGTTTGATCTCTGGGTCGGGAAGATTTCCTGGAGGAGAGCATGGCAACTCACTCCAGTATTCTTGCCTGGAGAATCCCATGGACAGAGGAGCCTGGCGGGCTACAGTCCATGGGGTCGCAAAGAGTCGGACACGACTAACAGCAACTTAGCACACACGCATGCACACTTGGCCCAGGAACCTGCCGTTTCTCTGGTCCCTGGTTCCTCTCAAGGGAGGATGCTCCTAGGAGCCCGGCCCTGGAAGCAGTGTGTTAGTTGCGTTGGGCTGTTGCGGCTCGCAGGCGCGTCAGGGACAGTTGCGGGGTTTGTGTGTGCATACATGTAGACATGCGTACACGCACGCATCAACATCGGTCTTCATATCTGCATTTACCTGTTTTTCCTGGTACCTGTGTGTTCACACCGATGTCTATACTAGTTCCCGTCCTTCCCCACCAGGGCTCATTCTAGTTTTCTCCCTTTCTGCATTCGTAACGTCTCTTCTCCAACAGTAAGAGCCTGGCTCCCACTGCCTTTGTGTGTGCTCAGGCGCTCAGTGGGGTCTGACTCTTTGTGACCCCACAGACTGTAGCCCGCCAGGCTCCTCTGTCCATGGGATTTTCCAGCAAGGATACTGGAGTGCGTTGCCATTTCCTCCTCTAGGGGATCTTCCTGACCCAGGGATCGAACCCACATCTCTTGTGTCTTCTGCATTGGCAGGAGGATTCTTTACCACTGAGCCACCTGGGAATCCACCGCTGTTACTTGGCCTGCCTCTGACTAATCGCGTGGTCACCGCTCACTCGCTGAGGCTCTGTTACCACTGGGGCTGCCCCGCCCCCACAAAGCTCCTGCCAGTGTCCCATGGGCTGATGCCCGCACCAGGCTGCCGTGGCTGCCCCCTTCTTGCTCCCACAGTTGGTTGCAAATGTCGGGTCCCTTCTCAGCCCCCACCGTCCTCTGCCTGCCTGGTCCCAGACACCTCGTGCTGGACTTCCTGTCCACCGCCCTCCCTTGTGTCTGCCTTACTAATCAGCTCCCAGGGACTTGGGAAGACTGATGGGTAATGTTTGCAGATTCCCGTGGTGTCAGTCCTGCAACTGTGACCAGTTCCAAGTGGCCCACGTGGCCCCGCTGGGCACGGAACTGGGAGGAAATGGGTGGCCATCCCTTGTGGGCTCTCCCACCCCTGGAATGTAACAGGCCAAGGAGCCCAGGGGCACAGCAAATAGTAAATGTCATGGAGTGATCAGGAATCAGTGAGGTTGGCCCATTCATGACCTTTGTGTTTAATGTAATTTACTTCATTGTGAGTTGATTCTATTAAATAACGGTTGTTTTTCACAGCTGGCTCCCCGAATGGCTGAAATTCTGGCAGTCGGCTCTTTGAAGGGGGCTCTTTGAAGGGTGAAGAGCTGGCTTGAGGGTGTCCCTGGCTGCCCCGAGTGTGGACGCCCTTCTCCCTCTGGGACACCCCCTCCCAACCAGGCTGCCAGCCCCTTGCTGGCATCACAGACCCCGCGTGCCCGCCCCCTCCCTCCGGCCCTGGGTGGACTCCAGCCTTCTTGGCTCGGTCTGATGGCTCTGGACTGAATTAATCACGAAAGAGGAAGGGAAGTCAGCTAACAAGCATCTCGTTGAAGGGGGTGCCTAGTGCTGTCGCGTGGTGGGGTTTGGCAGGGGTCACGGCTCCATCCTCGCCCAGGTCGCTTCCCTGCAGAGCGGGCGTTGCTGCCAAGTTGCCAGTGTGTCCCCACCCCCGGCCCCAGTGTGGGCATCTATCAGTGGGGCTCTGGCCCTGCAAACTGTGAAGTGCTGTGCTCGCACTGCCAGTGATGAGCGTGGGGCCTCCTTTTCTCCTTCTGTGTCCTCAAATCGACTGTTCAGAAATGGGAGGTTGGGACTGTCCTGGTGGTCCAGGGTTTAAGAGTCTGCCTTCCAAACTGAAGGTCTCGGGTTTGATTCCTGGTTGGGGAGCTAAGATCCCACATGCCATGGAGCAGCTAAGCCTGCACGCTGCACCGAAGACCCAAGGCAGCCGAACAAGTAGATAAATACAATACAAAAGTAAACACGTAGGAGCGGAAGACTCTGAGACTCGCCGTCACGGCCCCCGCGCTGCAGTTCTCTTTCCAGATCAGGGTGCCTGCTCTGAGACCCCCTTCGTCTCCCTCCTCAGGTACAAGAAGAACCTGAAGGCCCTGTATGTCGTGCACCCCACCAACTTCATCAGAATCCTGTGGACCCTCCTGAAGCCCCTCGTCAGGTACGAGCCGCTCTCTGCGGAGGCCTCCCCGGGGTCAGACAGCCCGGCCCATCCAGACACCCGGGCAGTCCTGCTCTGGGGCGCCTGTGTGTCTTGGGTACCTGCCCGCTCCCTGGCTGTGTCTGATCACAGGGCTGACGGTCATGAAAGGAGCCTTGGCTCGCGACCCCAGTGAGGTCGGCTCCGGCATTTTACAGCCCCCTTTTCCTGGGCACCCACATCACGTATACACACCCGTGTCGGGGTCCTGAGACCGCCTCAGGTCAGGGACTCCCCACGAGGACTCCCAGAACTCGGGAAAGCTGTCATACTTATGGTTCCAGTCCTTACAGGGGAAGGATGTGGGTAGGATCTGGAAAAGGCACCAGGCGTGCCGGCAGCCCAAGCCCAGCTCCCTGCTGCCTTCGTCGGGGCAGGGAGGGTTTGTGCAGATCAGCTCGGTCCCCTGGCCTCGGTGTGCCGCTCAAGATGAGTGTCACTCACCCCGGAATCTCGCCTGAGCTCGGTGTCCACTCAGACTGACCCAGTGTGGTGTAAGACCTCGCCGAAAATCACATCGCTGGCCCCGGTGCAAAGACACGGTCATCAGCGGGACCTCCCAGGGGTGTGGGGGTCATCTCCCAGGAGCCGGTCAGGGGTCGTCCCCTCTTTAGGACCAGAGGGTTTGGGCAGCCTGTGCCTGGTGAGCCCTTCCTGACCTGGCACGTCCAGCCAAAGGCCTGACTCTTCAACAAAAGAGCGGTGACTTCAGCCCTCCTCCTCCGCATCCTGGCTCTCCCTGCAGGATGATTTCTGCCTCCGTGTCGGGAAGCAGAGGCCAGGGGTGGCGAGGGTGGAGCGGCTCTGCCAGGGCCACACGGCCCCTCTGCTTTGCCCCCACGTGGACCACATGCACTCGGCACACACTGTGCGCACAGAGCCACATGATGGGGTGGACGGGGCGGAGGCCCCTAGACACAGTTTTCATACAGCAGCTCCAGCCCCATGCCTGCTGGACAGAGGGGCTCCCAATGCAGGGGCCCCGGGTGGGACGAGGGAGATTGGGACCCTCAGGTGAGACCTGGGTTGAACTTCTGAACCCCAGACCTGCAGGATAAGCGTATGTCGTTTTAAGCCCTTAGTTCTGCGATTGTTTGTCATACAGCGGCCGCCTGGCCTCTCGGCAAGTCGCTCTCACAGCATTTGTACTGTGGCATCTCTCAGGGCCCCTCCAGCCCACTTGCTTCTCACTTGGCGAGTGAATACACGTACACAAGTGCTCACATGTGTGCACAAACCCTTCTGGGACCCCAGGTTGCTGTCTGAGGCCCTCTCTGCTTCCCAGGCCAGCTCTGGGACTTGAACAGGACCTCCCAGCACGTCTGGTGGTGAGAGGCCACTCTGAGAGGAACCCTGAGCCTGCCCCCTGGCCCCCCAACCCTCAGCATGCAGAGTCCTGGGCCCTCCCAGGCGAGCAGGTGTGTGTTTTCCAGGCTGTGCAGAATCACCGCTTTGAGGGGGGCTTCTGGGGAGTTCTGAGATCCTCTTCCTGTGCCACCCCTCAGGCCAGATCAAGAAGCCGTGGAAGGTTTGAGTCTGATCTCCTTTGGAACTGAAGCTTCTTAGGAGGTGGTGCAGTCGAGATCTGGGGGCTGCCCTGCCAGGGGTCTGAGCCCTTCCTTCCCATTAGCTGCCAACCTCACTCCAGAGAGCCTGGCCCGGAGAGGAGCAGTGTTAATCACTGAGTTGTGTCCAACTCTTTGCGACTCCCCATGCACTGTAGCCCGCCAGGCTCCTCTGCCCATGGAATTCTCTAGGCAAGAATACTGGCGTGGGTTGCCATTCCCTTCTCCAGGGGATCTTCCTGACCCAGGGATCGAACATGGGCCTCCTCCGTTGCAGGCAGATTCTTTACTGTCTGAACCACCAGGGAAACCCTGAGAGAGGGTCACGCATTCTCGGACCTACAGCTCTGCTTGGGACAATTCCTGAAACAGTGGCCTCAAGGCAGCACCCATTTAAAAAGCAAGGGAGCAATTTTTGTGGCCAGAGAGCTCCTTTCATTTCACTGAAATTTCCGTCAGCTTTCCTAGCTGGGTACCTGTGCTGTAGACATGCACCCTCCGGCCAGGTCGGGTTTTCTTCCTGTTTGGTTTAACCGGGACCAGCCGATTGGTGCTGCAGGTAATGAAGCGAAGAAGCCAGTTCTAGTTAGCCCACTGCCCAAGAAGACCATTCAGATGTTCTGTTTCCTGGTGCTGTCCTTCACCTTAGAAAAGCTCTAAGAGTTCCAGAAGCCTCTAAAGTTCTTGGGAAAAACCCACCTGCTCTTGCTGTTTTGCAGCATGGCAGCCTGGTGATGTGGGTACGAGCCAGACCTCCCGGGCTTGCCCTTGACCATCGTCACCCTGGGCAGTAGACGCCACCTGTCTCCACCTAGGTTTCCCCTGTGGCTGATGATACCCCTTAAGCCATCCTACTGCTGTCACAAATCACTGACGCAATACGTGTGTTTAGAGCAGGGCCTGCTGGCACTAGTCAGTACCCACTGTCAGCTGCTACTGCAGTTTAAAAAACTTTTTATTATCTTTCTGTGATTAATTAATTGTAATATGTTATGTGCCTTATGTGCCCGGAACCTCGAAACAATCCTATGACGTCAGCTGTCTCTTCTATTCCAAAGAAGAGGAGGTTGGTGCTCAGAGAGGTTATAGAGTCTGTCTAAGGTCACACAGCACATCAGGGCTTGGCTGGGATTCCAGCTCAAGCCTGTGTGGTTCTGTGCCCGGTCCTGCCCCAGGCACGGACATAAGCGGGTGTCTTGAGCAGACTGCAGGGGTCAGGGCTGGGGACCCATCTGAGCCCGGGAGTCCTCAGCTGCCAGTGGACGAAGTGGACAAGCCCAGTGGCTCTCCAGGGCCCACACACTGCTTGACTCAGACCCTCTGGAGGCAGGGCCTGGCGATTCCACTGCACCCCTGCTTTGGGGTCCCCTGGGTGGGTCCCCGAGAGGCCCTTTCCTGGGAATGAGAGGCAGGAAGGAGCCCTGCTTGCATAGGTGGAGCCTGGTGTCCAGCCAGTACCTGGCGGCCAGAGGGGGACAGGCAGAAACGCAGGGATAAAGCCGAGAGGGCTCCTGGGTGGGCTAGAGTTGGCACGAGGGGGGCTCCCTGCAGCCCTGAGGCCAACACCTCTGTCCTGCAGACCATTCCCGAGAGGCCCTGTTCATGGGTATGGTTGGGGGCCTGGCACCTGGTCGGCCTTCTCCTCCTCCTCCACTAGGGGGCACCCAGTGCCCGCGGCTCGGCCTCCTGTGGGCTCCGGGCTTCGGTGGGTCTGGGATAAGGCAGCTGCTTGGGTTATAGTAGGTGATATTCTGGGCTGATGGAGAAGGAAATGGCAACCCACTCCAGTGTTCTTGCCTGGAGAATCCCAGGGACAGGGGAGCCTGGTGGGCTTCCGTCTATGGGGTCACACAGAGTCGGACACGACTGAAGTGACTTAGCAGCAGCATTCTGGGCTGATGGCGTGGTGTCATCTACTGGAGAAGTCCTGAGAGGGCACACCTCAGGGCGAGCACACACACGCAGCCAAGGGGCACACGGAAGCCTCTAGGGGCGACGGTCACGTTGTTACCTGTTTGTGGGATGGTTTCGCAGTGTACGACGTGCCCAAGCTCATCGACTCGTGCACATGAAACCCGTCCAGCCGTGCGGGCGTCGGTGACACAGCGGTGAAGCTGTAAACAGCGGCGCAGGCGGTGTGTCTCACAGGGGGTCGGCTGGGCCCAGCAGTGACCTTCTCACCCGGCCCGTCCGCCTGTGCTTCTCCTCACTTTGCGGCTGGGGAAACTGCGGCTCGTTTTTTTTAATCAGTTACTTATTTCGGCTGTGCTGGGCCTCCCCGGCTGCTCCGGTTCCTCTCTGTTGCCACGTGTGGGCTTCTCGTCGCTGTGGCTCCTCTTGTTGCACGGGCTCTGGGGTGCGTGGGCTTCAGCTCTCGGGTAGTTGTGGCGCCTGGGCCTAGTCGATCTGAGGGAGGCATGTGGGTTCCTCCCAGATTAGGGATCGAACCCGTGTCTCCCGCATTAGCAGGTGGGTTCTTTACCACTGAGCCACCAAAGCAGTCCAATATATATATTTTTAAATTTAAAAACTTTTTTTTCCCCCCAAGCCATGAGGCATTTGGGATCTTAGTTCCTGACCCGGGGATCGAACCTGTGCCCCCTGTGGTGGAAGCTCAGCGTCTTAACCGCTGAACTGCCCAGGGAAGTCCTGAGTCTCATTATTAGTAATGGTCCCAGGCCGCGACGTCCACCAGGCATCAGACAGCGGGCTGGTTCATGCAGTCCCACTCTTTGCGTCAGGGAACCCCACTTTCAAGGGGAGGTGAGTGGTTCTGGTCAGGGCTTGTCTGCATCATCATGCTCAGGCTATTGTGGGCCCCAAGAGTGACCGTCCTGAATGGAAATCGGAGGGTGTCTTGCTTGGTCCCACAGTCGCGGGGATGTGACACCTGTTTCGTAGAGAGAAGTCTGGTGGGATGTTCGAAGCTGAAGCCACAGCCGACCCCAGAAGCCCGGCGCCGGGACCCCCTCTGCGTGTGGCCCTCAGGTTCCCGGCTGCTCACCCTGGAGGCAGATACTGCTTTTTCTGCCGATGAGGCTCTCCAGCGGGCTGGGTGCATCTGAGGTCTGATGAGAGCAGAGCATCTGCCAGATGTGCACTGCTTCCGCTCTGCTCTGCATTTAGGTGGTGTCAGCATTTATGCTTCTTTAATATGAAAAACACCAGCGCTGTTTGCTCCAGGGCCCCTGCCGCCAACCCGCTCTCCCAGGGCCCCCGGCCTCTTTCCTTCCTCCTAATCCTTTTCTTTCTTTTCCAATTTTCTTCTGTCTTTTTTCTTTTTTAGTCACAAGTTTGGGAAAAAAGTCACCTATTTCAACTATCTGAGCGAGCTCCGTGAACACCTCAAATATGACCAGCTGAGCATCCCCCAGGAGGTTCTGCGGTGAGTGAGACCGCTATGCCCTCCACATCCACCCGCCCCGGCCCCCCCTCACGTTGAAAGCTTCATTTCCATTTCCACTCGTGTGCACGGCCAGATCTGGTTCCTAAATCTGCTGCCTCCACAAGGATGCGCGGTAAAAGGTGCTGACTGCTGACTCAGAGAGGCGAGGTGGGGATGGCTGTGTACACACGCGGATGAGATGTTTCTCTCGCCCGCCGCTGCAAAACTGATTAAACAAATAAGCCGCGCTGGTAACTGCTGTTTGCTGCCATGGTTGGCCGGTTTCACTTTGGAGCAGAGAATGAAGGGGACTTTTGGGGTGTGTGGATGACGTGTGTGCAGCGTGAAACACTCCCAGGCCTGGGGCAGGTGTTCTCAGAACTGCTGGCCCGGTGCTTCTGGGTGGAAGCCTAGCTGATGGGTCGGCTGCTTTGTTTTCTAGGCAGCGGTCCCCTCCTCCAACAGGGGCTCAGGTTGCGGGAGGTAGCCCAGGAAAGTGTGTGGTCCGCCCCGGGCCTCTCTGTGAGCTCAGATGGAGCCCAGTCTCTGAGCCCTGCCCCCACACCCTTCTGCCCTTTGCATCCCGCTCTCTGGGGGGGCTCCTTTGAGGAAGCCCTGCAGGGGGAGTGGAGGTGGCTCCCTCCCTCTGGGCCCCAAGTCCCATGGCAGGCGCTGGGGATATAGAGCGCCGTAGAGAGTACATCTGCCCTCAGGACACTCTTGGGTAATGGGGCCCGAAAGAGGTGCTAAACCCAGCTGGGGAGGGGACTTGTGAGGAGGGAATATCAGGGAAGGCTTCCAGGAGGAGGTGATTCCTGAAGTGAGTTTTGAAGGGACCGTTGGATAGGTCAAGAGCCCAGGGAAGAGTCCCTTTCCAGCAGAGGAAAGCGCTCCTGTAGACATGTGGGTAAAGTGTCGGCTAGGGGTTGGCAGGAGAGGATGCCGTTTGACAGAGGTTGGATTGCCCTTACTGGCTTTTGTGTGAACGCCCACGGCTACAGGGGCTTGTGAGGGTGCGTGTGTCTGTGTGTGTGCGTGCAAGACTGAGATATGGGCCTGGAAGGATAGGACGCCCAGGGTCCCATCCTGCAGATGCTTGAGGGGGCGTGTGACCTGAGATGCTCCCTAGAACATCAGGGAAGGCTTCCTGGAGGAGGTACCACTGGGATGAGTCTTAAAAAGGATGAAGATGCTGTGGGGCCTGTGACCCGACAGCGCCTTGGGGCCCGAGGCTGTGCCCCTGCCGGCTGACAGCTGAGCTTCTGTTTGTGTCCACAGATACGACGAGGAGCTTCGGAACCTGCATGCTGGCAGGCTGCCCCCTCCCACCAAGACACCGCCGCCACGGCCCCCGCTGCCCACCCAGCAATTCGGCGTCAGTCTGCAATAGTGAGTGAGCAGGGGTGGGGTCTGCCCCATTTCCTGGGATGCATCTGTGTGCCAGTGGTGGGGGGTCCTCCCCAGACCTCGGCCTCTGCAGCTGAGCTTAAGGCTTCGGAGAAACGGACCTGTGAGCTTGTCACGAGGCCAGAGTGCCCGCCACTGTGTGTCTGTGTGCTTGCGTGCAGAACACCCAGCCGTGGGCTGGGGCGACTGGGGTAGGGGAGTCCTCGCCTCAGCTTCCATCATCACTGCTCAGTGGGCAGTTCTGATTCTGTATCCCCAGGCCACGGCCCAGACGCCTCCCATCACTTTCCACATGAGGCTTAGCCGTGTCCTTTGCTCTTGCCAAGGAGACAGGAGAGGCCGCGGGGCAGGTCACGTTCTGGAGGGAACCTTAGGGGCTGGTTCGCAGTTGGTCTCTCGTGGTGACAGAGGCAGGGTGGAGATGGTGTCTGACTGGCCCGCGTCCTCGGGTGACCACAGAACCCCTCCCACTGACACCCACAGCATGGGGCTGCCTAAGTGGGGAGTGAACCCCTGTGGGGCTCAGCCATCCGGCTATAAGGACTGTTGTTCCCGCAGTGTATCCTTCCCTTCCTGCCTCATCTTGCCCTTATCAGCCACGTGAACCTTGAGCTCACGCCCCCTCTCAGCTTGTTTCCTTACTTCAAAAATCAATGAGTTTTTGCATGATGTGATTGTTAATCTTTACTCCTTGGAAAGGATTCTGGGCCTCCCATCCAGGCCAACTTTGTCCCTTTTAAGACTCATCATAGTGGTACCTCTTCCAGGAAGCCCTCCCTGATGCTCTAGACTGCATATAAGGCCTCCCTCCATTGCAGCCCCGATCTGAGCAGGCGCCAGGGGGGAGTCCCTCAGGCTCTTTGCCCTGCTCAGAGGCGAGCTCCTTGTTCTCCTCCTCGTCTCTGTTTCCGGCACCCGGCCGGGTGTGAGGCAGCTGAAATGACAGAAGATGAAGGGCTTGTTTAAACCATACGAGCCCCGTGGGGCGTTTGGGTCCGAGCTGCTCGACGTGTAGGGAAACCAGGGCCTGGAGGGCAGTGGATCCCGGGGAGCAGTCTGCCTGGTTTCCTTTGTTAGTTGTTTCTTGTTGGAAATATGCCGCATGATCTGTCTCTCCATAAAAATTCCGTGATCTTTAAGACCCGTGCTGGATGTTAAGACACTGAAAAGTCAGGAGCTGAGGAGGCTCTGGGCAGTGCCCAAGCCAGGTAAAGAGGCGGAAGTGGCACCTTGGGTGTCTCCCAGCAGCCAAAAGGGATGTTGTTTTCCAGAAACTTCTACAGTGGTGGCCACGGACCGTACTGTCCACAGGTGACGGTTGAGCAGTGCAGGTGAGACACCGAATTTGTCATTTCATTTGCTTTGAACTGATTTCAGTTTAGGGGGCCGCTCGCTGCCTGGTGGACAGGGCAGCCCTAGACTGCGGGATGTCAGCGCCACCCCCCGCAGTCGGACACACGCACACAGCAGTGCTCCCACAAACCGGTTTTTTATGAGCACTTAGTGACTGGGAGAGGTTGAAGGCAAAAGGAGAAGGGGAGGCAGAGAATGAGACGGTTAGATGGCATCGCCGACTCAGTGCACGTGAGTTTGAGCAAACTCCAGGAGATGCTGAAGGACAGGGAAGCCTGGCGTGCTGCAGTCCATGGGGTCGCAAAGAGTCGGACACGACTCAGCGACTGAACAACAAAACTGAATATACCATATGTTCACATATGATCGCCATAAATACATCTGGAGCAAAGTTTAGCGATCAGCACTTCCTCTTCCGCTTTTAAACATTGTAAAGATGTGCTGGTGTTACCCCTGCCACCCCCTAACTGCCCCCAGGAAGGCAAGACTGGAACACGCCTGCTGTGACTCCGGCCCGCTCTGGGGGAGCGCTGGTGAGAACCTGGCTCTCAGAGGAGACCCTGGTGACTGCTTTACCGAGGCTTCTGCCGTGGGCTCTGTGCTTTCAGCCCAGCCCTGAGTTTGCTGCTCCAGTCCTGAGCTGTGTGTGAGCTGATATCTGGGGTCCATGGTGGGCATGCAAGGCTGCTGGCGTTGGCATCGTCAGTGCCTTAGCCTGAGAAGCAAGAGCACCTTCTGGGGTGCCCGTTTTGTTGTTCAGAATCACTCCTTGAAAAGTGCAAGTGTCAAAGTCTCAATCGCTCTGTCGTGTCCGACTCTTTGCGAACCCACGGACTGTAGCCCGCCAGGCTCCTCTGTCCATGGGATTCTCCAGGCAAGAATACTGGAGTGGGTTGCCATTCCCTTCACCAGGGGATCTTCCTGACCCCAGGATTGAACCCAGATCTCCTGCATTGCAGGCAGATTCTTTATACCATCTGAGCTATCAGAGAAGTCTCCTTATCATCTGAGCTTCCCTTGTGGCTCAGAGGATAAAGTGTCTGCCTGCGATGCAGGAGACCAGGGTTCAATCCTTGGGTTGGGAAGATCCCTGGAGATGGAAATGGCAACCCACTCCAGTATTCTTGCCTGGAAAATTCCACAGATGGAGGAGCCTGGTGGGCTACAGTCCATCGAATCACAAAGAATCACACACAACTGAGTCGTACATGCCCTCCTTCAGGGGATCTTCCTGACCCAGGCATTGAACCCAGGTCTCCTGCATTGCAGGCAGATTCTTTATACCGTCTGAGCTACCAGGGAAGTCTCCTTATCATCTAACAAAGCTTTAAAAATTAAAAACAAAACTCACCCAACTCGTGGACTTCTGAAGCCATCTGCTTAGTGCAGTGTGTGTGTGTGTGTGTGTGAGGCGTTTGTGATTTGGGCACCACTCGGCCTACGAAGTTCCCCAGGGCACCTTGGCCTTGTGTTTTAAGAAGGTGCCCTTTGGAAGGTGCCGATGCAGCATTTCAGCCCAGAGCTGCCAGCAGGCGCTGGGGATATCTGGTGCAAAGGCTGTGGTCCAGCCCTGCTCCAGAACCAGTTGTTGCTGTTCATGTCAGTTCGTTATGTCTTTAGAGAACGGTGACTATCATTGGGCAACCTCTGAAAACCCTTCTGCACGTGCCACTTTGAGAGCTAATCCATGCGATTGCCTCTTTAAATTAATATTTTATGCTGTTTCATTGCGAATGACTGTAATAAAATGGCAATAAACATATTAAATAAAGCGCCAAATATGTAATTTGTTTGGACTGTGAATGAATGAAAGTCATTAAAATTCATAAGCAGATCCTATTCACAAGTTAATTCGCTGAGTTAAGTTCAAAAACATGCAACAGAACACTGTCACCTTGGCACAAGCTAATTAAGTTAATATATTAAGGGGAAGTCAGAGATTCAAGAAGTCTTTGCCTGCCTGCCATCCCTGAAGAGGGACAATGGAAACAGCCCTGAACTGGGCAGTTGTGAAGGGATGGAAACAGGGAGGGGCCTCTGGGGCGGTGGGGGAGGGAGGCAGGTCACATCCCAACTCTAGCATTTTCCAATTTTGGGAAGGCAAGCTTGTGATGTAATTTCTCACCCTAGCCTCTTCCCCTCTAACTGTAGGCAAAACCCTGCTCTCTGTACCCTCCAGGGTCATGGGGTCTTACTAGGATGTGCAGGCAAGGTGAGCAGTTCCTGCTGCCCAGTTCATTGCCTACTCTTATTCCTTCTTCTGATCCCCTCCTCCAGAAAGCCTTCCCTGATACTCCACACAGGCAAGAATCATTTGCTTAGAAGACTCTTCTTGCCCCCATGGAATTGCCTTGACACCCTTGTAAAGAACTGATTGACCATGCATATGAGAGCATATTTCTGGACTCTTGATTCTATTCCATTGATTTGTAAGCTGGTGCTACGTGATCTTTATTGTTGTAGATTTATAGTAAGTTTTGCAGTTGGGAAGTGTGATTCTTCCAGTTTTGTTTTTCTTTTTCAAGATTATTTCAGCTCTTCTGAGTCCCTTGGATTTCTTTATTAATTTTAGAATCAGCTTGTCAATTTCTGCAAAAAAAAGCAATTGGAATTTCACTAGGGACTGCGCTATGTCAGTAGGCCAATTTGGGGGCTATTGCCATTTCAGTAATGTGCTACATGCTAAGTTGCTTCAGTTGTGTCTGACTCTATCTGACCCCATGGACTGTAGCCCACCAGGCTCCTCTGTCCATGGGGTTCTCCAGGTAAGAATACTGGAGTGGGTTGCCTTGCTCTCCTTCAGGGGATCTTCCCGACCCAGGGATCAAACCTGAGTCTCTTATGTCTCCTGCGTTGACAGGCAGTTTCTTTCCAATTCAAAAGCAAGGATGTCTTACCATTTATATTTCTCTCAGTGTAGCAGTTCTGTATTTTTATTAAATTTATTTAGTTTTTATTCTTTGATGCTATTGTAAATCAAATTGCTTTCTTAATTTCATTTTTAATTGTTCATTGCTGCTGCTGCTGCTAAGTTGCTTCAGTCATGTCCGACTCTATGCGACCCCATAGACGGTAGCCCACCAGGCTCCCCCATCCCTGGGATTCTCCAGGCAAGAACACTAGAGTGGGTTGCCATTTCCTTCTCCTAGTGTATAGAAATACAATTGATTTTTGTATGCTGATTCTATATCCTGCAATCTAGTTGAACTCATTTATTCCAATAGATTTTTTTGTGAATTTTTTTTTAGTATTTTCCATGTCTAAGATCATGCCATCTGCAAATAGAGGTAGTTGTACTTATTCTTTTCCAACTTGGATGCCTTTTATTTCCTTTTCTTGCCTGATTGCACTGGCTATGCCCTCCAGTACAATGTTGGATAGAAGTGACAAGTATGGCCATCCTTGTTTTGTTCCCGATCTTAGAGGGGAGCTTTCCGTCTCTTAACCATAAGTATGACGCTAGTTTTTCATAGATTCCCTCTATCAGGTTGAGGAAAATCCCTTCTGTGGCTACTGTGTTGAGCGTTGGGATTTTTTTCTTTCATGAAAGGGTGTTAGATTTTGTCAGATGTTTTTTTTGCTCTGTTGAGAGGATCGCATGACTTCTGCCCTTTATTCCGTTAATGTGATATTACACTGATTTGCATGTGTTGAACAAACCTTGTATTCTGGGGGTAGATCACATGTGTTCATGGTATATAATCTCATATGTTGCTGAATTTGTGTGGCTGATATTTTGTTGAGGATTCTGTGTCTGTTCATAAGCACACTGGGTCCAGTTCTCCATCCGTGAAATGGACCCTCTGTGTCTGGCCTGGGATATCACCCAGCCCTTGGCATTGCAGCGATTTTAATTATCAGTGTCTTTGAATTATAGCTTAAAGCTTTTCCCATCTTTCACTGTTTATGACTTGCAGTCCTCCCTGGAGGGAGGTTGCCAGCATCTCTGTTTCTCATGTGGGGAGGCTGGGGAGGCTCAGAGACAGGCTGCGGGTCACCCAGTTCCTAGGACTTGTGTAGATCTGTGTGGTTCCCAAAGTAAATGGAGGAGGAAGAGTGCCTGCAGCTTTGGAGTGTCCTGGGAGAAAAGGACCCATCCACCACGCTCCTCCCCGGGGTGCAGCGGGGACACCTCCTGGACGCTACTTGGGCCCCAAGCCGCGTCCTCCCACTCAGAGGGGACACACAGGGAATTAAGGGGTGGGGAGCATCCAGCTTGCATTCCTGCGGTAGCGTGACCTCATGAAAGCAGAGACCATCCCCCAGGCCCGTTTGCCAGCTGGACTGTTGTTTGGAGTCCTGGAGGGACCAGCGTCATAGCAGTGAAATCGGCAGTGAACCCGGCTTTCCGGTCGCTGCCGGCGCTGCGGTCCTCCGTGTACCCGCCTTTGTGGTCAGGCTCTCGGTCGTGTCCAACTCTTCGCGGCCACATGGACTGTAGCCCACTAGGCTCCTCTGCCCGTGGGATTTTCCAGGCAAGAATACTGGAGTAGGGTGCCATTTCCTCCTTCAGGGGATCTTCGTGACCCAGGATTGAACCCACGTCTGTCGTGTCTCCTGCATCAGCAGGTGGATTCTTTACCACCAGCACCACCTGGGAAGCCCAGGTGTTCATGTTTGGGTCCTCTGTAAATCTCAGAGTGAAATGGAAAGCAGGACGGATATCACGTCCACCCGATGAATTGCCACAGAAGGAGCATGGATCTGGGTTGTGGCCGCCTTGCCTCCAGCTCTGCTGTCTCTTGGCTTTGGGACCTTGAGCTGGTCACCTGGATTTTCCCAGTGCCCATCTCCCATCTCGGATTGGGGCTAACAAAAGTACAATGGAAATTAAGTAGATAATATTTAAGAGCGAGGGTTCTAGCCTCAGACTCGTGGGTCTGAGTCCCGGCTGTGTCCGCTTGTGACCATGTTTTCCCCTATTCTGTAGCCGCATCATAAGTTCCCCCAGCACCTAGCTTCAAACAACAACCGTTTTGTGGTGTATCCTGATTTCTGTGGGGTAACGAGGAGCATTTTGTAATAATAAAGACGTTAATCTTAAAAGTTTATTCACTAGTAACAGCTTTAAAATACATGCAACAAAATCTGGGGGAACCAAAGAAGCAGATACACAATCCTGGTAGGAGACCCCAGTACCCTGCTCTGTAGTTGATGGAACAAGCACACAGCAACAACAGCCTAGAAAGCTTGAGCAACTCATCAGTCAAATTAACCCAACTGACATTTAAAGAACAGGCATCCTAGGAACAGCAAAACACATTCTGCTGAGTTAAAAAGTGGCAGGGCAGGGTCCCAGTCAGGAATGTCTGACTTCAGAGCCCTGGTCCCTCAATCTAGCCAGGGGCTTCCCTGGTGGCTCAGACAGTAAAGAAACCGCCTGCAATGCAGGAGACTAGGTTTGATCCCTGGGTCGGGAAGACCCCCCAGAGGAGGGCATGGCCACCCACTGCAGTATTCTTGCCCGGAGAGCCCCGTGGACAGAGGAGCCTGGCCCAATGTAGCCCAGTCTCTCAAATATGCTGCCTTTGGGGCAAGAAAATCCAGCAGATGAGGAAAGCGAGAAACAAACTTGTTTAGAGAGAGTCCAGTCTGTAGAATGGGTCAGTGTAGGAGGCTCTGGCTTCAGATTTTTGACTCTGCCAGCTGAGCTGGGGTGTGGGGAGGTGGGGCTGGAAGGGCCAGTCTTACCATTGTACCCGTGTTTTAAAGTTTCCTTATCTTTGAAGCATTTAAAGTTTCCTGAATCTCTGCGTCAAATTACTACCTAAGAGACTGAGTGTTAACAGCCCGTCTGAGGCAACATACTTGGTCTTCACAAAGCATCTCTTTTGATTGATTCGGTCTCCTGGTTCTGCTTTCAGGCCCAGATCTTCTCACACCTCTGCCCTTCTTCTGTGTGTTTCCTTCTACCTGGAATGCTGCAAGCTCCTACTCATCCCTCAAAACCCAGCACAGAAGTTGCCCCATGTGGAGCCCTCCCCAACCGGAGATCTCCTCCGAAGCATGTGCCCCCTTCTGGGGGAGCACTCAGATAACTCGTTCTCAATTTTGTTATTTCTGCCTCTCTTGCCTCTCAGACCACTTACCTCCTTGGGGCCCAGGCTGCCTCTCTCTCCCTGTACGGCATCTCGGGCCCATACTCTCTCAAAGGTATGGTGAGGACCTTGTGCTTGTCACGATCACCTGTCACACCCAGGTGAGAACGGCTGCCTTCTTTGCTCTCCCCTCAGCCTAAAAGACAAAAATCAAGGTGACCTCATCCCGCCCGTGCTGAGATACACAGTGACATACCTGAGAGAGAAGGGTGAGTAACAGCTGGCTCAGCCAGGGGAGGTGAGGGGTGCCAGGGACACCTCTCCTGGAGGCCTCTCTGGGGTCCTGAGCACCCCACAGGCCAGGGGATGGGAGGAGCTAGAACCTGGGCACGGGGGGCTGACCAGGATGGGCAGGGCTGGGGCACAGTGGCTGTAGCCACGGGCTCTGAGCTGGACTCTCTGGGTTTGAATCCTGGCTCCGCTGTGTGCTCGCTGTGTGGCCTCGGGTGAGTTACTTGCCTTCTCTGGGCCCGTATCCTCATCTGTCCAGTGGGGTTAATAACAGCACCTCGCACAGGGTTGTGGTGGAGCCTAAGCGAGGTGACGTGTGTAGTGCTTCACACACCTCTGGTCCTTTATCATGAGAGATACGCTTGGTTTGTAGACACCATAGCCAGTGGGGTGGGTGTGCTCGGTGACTTGGGGGTGAGCCTTGCGGCTCCTCCTAGACTCCTGAGGCCAGAGCTCAGGTCCACAGGAAAGGTGCATGGAGGTGTCTTTTACCCTAATGGGAGGAGGGCCGCCAGCGAGGGGTGGTCCCCTGCAGATTCAGATGCAGGAGCTGTGGGGGTCAGTGCATCAGAGGGGAAGTGGGGTCCCTGGGGGTGGTTCCCAGCATGCCCCAGGAACTGCCCGCTCAAGGCGTAAACAGCCTCTGAGACCGCGGCTCTCGGGCTCGGGGGCCTGTGGTTGGTCACTGGAGCTGCCTCTCCTTCGCCATTTCTTTCTAGTCTGTCGTTAGTCGTACTGCCCTTTCCGTTATGTATTTCAGGAAGGGACAAAAAACTTGTGGATAGAAACTGTGGAAGGGAGTTTTCCTTTTTTAAAAAATGTGTTAATTCCCTTGTTTTTAAAAAAAAATTTAACAAAACAAACAGCCCATAGCAGGAACTCACTCTATGTTTGTTGAATGAATATGTGGATTAAATGTGTATTTAATCCAGCGGATTAGACACTCAGCTGCGCTCAGCCCTGGTCCAGGCACTAAGGTTGTCATGGTGACTGCAACACACAGCCTGTGTCCCTTCCAGGGGCTGTAGCTGTGACAACCACAGACTCACACAACAGGGATGAGCCGGTCATAGAGGTCAGGGGAAGCTGAGCTCTGACACACGGCAGCTGTGTAACAAATAGCCACACATTTAGGAGCGTAAACAGCGTGAATTTATTATTAACGTCTGAGGTCAGAAGTCTGGCCATGGGAGTTGGGTTTTCCGCTCAGGGTCTCACAGGGCTCAACTCAAGGTGCTGGCCAGGCTGTGCTCTTTTCTGGAGGCTCTGGGCAAGCCTCCACTTCCGTGCCCGCCCAGCGCGTCAGTCACGTTCCATCCTCACGGTTGTAGTTCCAAGTTGCCTGCGTCTTTGCTGGCTGTCAGCCAGGGGTCTCTTTCTGTTCCTAGAAGCGGCCTGCTTTCCTTGCCGTGTGACCCCTCCCTGGAGAAGCCCCCACACCTCGAATCCCTGCCCCCCACGCTTCGAGTCTGTGTTGCCAGAAGGAGCCTGGGTCCCTCTTACAGGGCTCACCTGATTAGGCCAGACCCACCCCAGATACTCTGTGTCTTCAGGTCAGCTGCTTCGGGCCTGAACCCCCTCTGCAGAGTCCTTTTGCCACAGCATGCAGACTAGTGTTTGAATGAGTACCTGCGACCCCAGGGCCCAGGAGCCTGGGGGCCATGTCGGAATTCTGCCTGTTACAGTCACTCAGCAAGAAAGAGAATGAGGGGCCCCTAGGCAAGGGGAACGGCAGGTGCAGGGGGTGAAGGTAGGAAGGAGCGTGGAGCAGGGGGAGGCTGGACAGAGGGGTTCGAGGGGCGGGCAGGGGGCGCTGGGCAGGAGAGCAGGGCCATAGGCAGGCCCGCAGGCCTGTGGTATGGGTTCACGGCAGCTCTCCCAGGACTGATGGAGACAGGAAGGGCTCCCTGCCAGAGCCAATGTAGGGGTCAGGTTTGGATGTAGGGGTCAAATAGCTCACTCAGCTTCAGCGTGGAAAGAGACTGGGGAGGGGGTGAATGGTGAGCATGGGGGTCTGGGGCCTGGTACTGTCCTGGCGAACGTGGACATGCTCTTGGTCTGCACTGTCCAGGACGGTAGCCACTGGCCGTGTGTGGCCATCGTCCAGCAGAGCACTGCATGTGTGGCTCGTGTGCCCAGCCTGGGTAACTTGATTTTTAACTTGACTTAATTTTCATTGCACAAATGTAAACCACCATGGGCAGCTAGTGGCCGCCATATAGGCCAGGTCAGCTCTAGATGCTGGGGAGAAAGGGGAGCAGCATGTTCAGGGGCATCCTGGGGGCTGGGCTGGGGCCATGCGTTACCCCATTCATCCCTCCTGCAGCCCTTGGAGGCAGGCGCTCCTGGCTTACTTGGCGGACGAGGCAGCTGAGACTCAGAGAGGCTGAGTGCTTTCTCTGAGGTCACACAGCTGGCGCGAGGCAGCGTCGTGGGGCAGACCCCAGCTGTCTGCCTGAAGCGTCAGCCTCTTCCACTCTCCCTTTCTGGGGTCCACAGAGGTGGGGAATCAAGTGGGACGGGGGAATATGGAAAAGGTTTGATTTAAGAGGAATAAACACAGGTGGGTGTGGGGCTAGCAGGGAGAAGACGAGCCAGGCTGGAGAGCGTTCCGTGCCAGCCGCAGTGGGGGGATGCATGGGCAGGGGGAGTCACGGAACGTTCTAGAAATCTCAGGTGCTGGGCCCTGTGAGATGCCTGGAGACTCTCCCTACAGGACTCCACACTGAGGGCCTGTTCCGAAGGTCGGCCAGCGTCCAGACCGTCCGCGAGATCCAGCGGCTCTACAACCAAGGTGAGTGGCTCCCCAAGACCCTTCCTGTCAGTCTCCCGCCTGGCCATCCTCACAGGGGCCTCCGGAGCCACAGAGCCCACACTTGAGCCAGCGGAGCTCCCCCCACCCGACCCCAGAATAGCCCAGACTGGGGAGTCAACTGCCCCAGTGCGTCTATGCCCAGACCCCAAGCCTCCCCTCTCAAACCTGGAGACAGTGGAAGCCAGGCCTGATCTCAGGTTGCTCTTGTCCAGGCAGGACTGGGTCATATGGCAGAGAATAAATAGTGTCCCCCTGAAATTCCCATGGTGGTCCAATGGCGAAGACTCTGCACTCTTCATACGGGGGCCTGGGTTCAGTCCCTGGTCAGGGAGCTAGATCCCACGTGCCACAACAAGATCAAAGGCCCCGCAAGCCGCAATGAAGATCCAGTGCCGCCAAATTAATTCATTAAAAGCCCAGGGTCCCCCAACCTCCGCCAGGTGCTATGGTGAGGCAGGGGAGGGCAGGTGAGCCCCATCGGCGGGATGGGACAGTGCCGTGTCCTGGCATTGGGCTCCTCCCCTCAGGAGGTTTCAAGCCATTTTGAGTCTGAGCCTGCTCTACAGCTGGAGTCCCCAGCCCAGCGTCAGAACTCAGGCGCACGCCCTTCTGTGTCCAGGGAAGCCCGTGAACTTCGATGACTACGGGGACATCCACCTTCCGGCTGTGATCTTGAAGACCTTCCTGCGGGAGCTGCCCCAGCCGCTACTGACCTTCGAGGCCTACGAGCAGATCCTTGAGATCACCAGTACGTACCCGCTGGGGTGCTGGCCAGGGGTGCCCGGGGTGCTGGCCAAATGCCAGGAGGTGGGGGGCGGGGCTTCCCAGCCTCCTGCTGTTTCCCTCCGGGGCTGCAGGCCAGGAGAGGGGCTGTCCTCGCCGGCCTCGGCCAGGCCAGCCCTGCTCATGGTCGGGGGACACAGGGTCAGAAGTTGTCAGATGCCCCTGGGCCCAGAAGCGGGGTCTCGAAGGGCATCTCTAGATCTGGGGTACGTTGCCCCAGTCAGAGTGTACCCCCCTACACTGCTCCGCAGGATCTCTACTTCTAGCACCTCAACTTCCTCGTCTAGAAAGGGGGGTAGCCACCCCCACCTGCTGTTACAGAAAAAGCTGTGCATGGCCCTTGTGCAAGCACAGTGAGGCACCCTTCGTGGGGCAGGGGGCCATCGTGAGAGGTGTAGGGACCACTGCAGTGGGGAGACAGACTAGGTTCAACTCCAAATACCCCAAGCAGGAGGAGGGGCTTTACAGCTGAGGAGCTGGTGGGCAGGTCGTCCGTGGATGGAAGATTACTCAGAGGAAACAGGCGTTGGGGTAGGCGGGGGGCAGATTCGGACTACACTGATCCAACAGGAGTCTTGCTACCGGCAGACCAGGTGGCCCAACATCCCCTAGGGGGTGGGGGACAGGGGGATGAGGACCCATCAGATGGCAAGGGTGATCAGGGTTCCCGTTATACTAACTTACAGCTCTTGGTAAAGCTGGACAGTGCAGAGGCAAAAAGAAGCCTGAAACCAGAGGCTTTGTTAATAAAAGAACTCAACAAAGCCTGACTAGAGTTTGAGGAGAGAGTCTCCCCAGGTTGGTGGAGAACGCCAGGGAGGCACGATGCGAGCTGCAGCTCGGGCGTGGTGATGCAGGCATTCTGGAATGGACCAGGTACACCAAGGGCATGGTGCTGATCACTCCTAACAGCCAGTGAGGGTACGTCAGGGCTTCCTAGGTGGCTCAGTGGTAAAGAATCCGCCTGCAAATGCTGGGAGATGTGGTTCTTTCCCTAGTCTAAGAGGATCTTCCCCCTGGAGAAGGAAATGGCAACCCACTCCAGTATTCTTGCCTGAAGAATCTCATGGACAGAGAAGCCTGGAGGGCTTCAGTCCATAGGGTCATAAAGACTCAGACACAACGTAGCAACTAAACAACAACAAGGGCATATCAGAGATGCTGGAGGATGCTGGGAAAGCAACATAATCAAACATTGGCTTTCAAATAGGATGACCTCTGCCCGCCGTGTTCCACCAAAACTGGATTTGATTCCTGGTGGGTGTCAAGCCATAGACACAACTGAGCCCCCACTTCCTCCCTGCCCCCACCCCATACACACACAAAGAGATTTGAACAGGCACTCTGATCGTTTCTAACAATGAGAGTTAGAAGGCTCGAGGCTGTACCCCTAGGACGGTGACTCCAACCCAAATAAATTCCTGCCCGAGAAAGTACTTTTCATTCCAGCCAAGACCTGGTGATAGTTGCCTGACCCCATCTTACAGCAGTTCCTGTAGAAAGTTTGCAATTATGAGCTACTTCTTTCCTCTTCATTTGCATCTCTACTCATTCTTTTTAATAGCTGCCTATCATTCTATCAGCTTAGTTATTCTGAAGGCTATGGACCCTGTTGGCTGTCATTCAACACCTCAGCTTGACTGAATCGTGACTCAGGCATAGGGTTGCCAGATTCAGCTTTTAAAAAACACAGGACGTCCAGTCAAATATGAATTTCAGATAAATAATGAACTCTTAGTATAAGTATGTATCTATGTGTAAGTAAGTGTACTAAACTCTTTAAGTGTGTTCCAAATATTGAACAGGGTATACCTGCACTAAAAAAGAATTTGCTGTTTATCTTCAATTCACATTTAACTGGATATCCTCTATTGTATCTGGCAACCCTGCCCAGGTGGGGTGCATGTCTCCTTGGAGTAGTGCAAGAAGTCCTTGCAGAGAATGCTCCAGAGGAAATGGGCTTCCCAGGTGGCCTGTGGTGTCCAGGAAAAAAAGGAAACTGCCATAGGGATAGTCGCCCAAGGTATAGCAAGATTTAGAGCACCAACTCAGCTGAGCAGAATGGGACTCAAGTCTGGGCTTCAGCACATATTAACTGTGTGACCTTGGGCAGGTTCACTTAACCTGTCTGAGCTCACTTTCCTCGTCTGTATAAAATCGGGGTTGCTTTGAGAATGAAAGGCACATACACTGCTTGGCATGATTCCTGGCACACAAGAAGTGTTTGGTTCGTGGTAGCTTTGTGACAGCGAGCTGCTCCTTCCTGCTCAGTTCCTTCTTTCTTGAAGGAACCATAGTAAAAGCCAGGGGTGGACGACGTACCATATCTTTTCTGGGACCGCAGCTCTTAGAAAGAAAGATGTTGAGGCTGGAAAGCAGAGATCCAGGGCAACAAGACTTGTTGGTTCCTCGGAAATATTAACTCCAAGGGAATTCCTAGTCTGCTCAAATTACCCGGCAACCGCTTGAGTTCAGGGAAGAATGACTTTTGTTGAAAAACCAACAAGAATGTTCACAGCAGGGAACTCTGCATCTTTCAGCAGAGGCTGTGAGTTCACAGTCACCGTGCCCGAGGCTTAGTGGGAGGAGGTTCAGGGTGCTCGAAGTTCTAAGTGTGTCCATGTGTACACGTGTGTGTCAGCAGCAGGAGCGTGGCGAATGTGTGCTGAGTAGCACGTCTGCATTCACGGTTTATGGAGCTCAGTAGGGTATATGGTGGGGGGCCACTGGAGGCGCTCGGTCTGCTTGGCTGCTTCCAGACCCTGCTGGGTGTGGGGCCCTGAGCTGTGGATTGTAAACTGGTTGAGTTAGTCCAGAGCAGGGTCCACGTGCTTTTTCTGTAGAGTCAGACAGTAAATGTTTTAGGCTGTGTGTACCAGACTCAGCCATCATGCAAAAGCAGCCATGGACAAATGAATGGATGTGGGTCTGTGCCAATAAAGCTTTATTGACAGAAGTAGGCCACTGGCCCTTGGCCTGTAGTTTGTATCAACCATCCCATCCATAAGGTGATCTGGCTCCCGAGGGTCGTCTGGTGGGGAGCAGTCGCGGTGCCCGAGGTGAAGAAGCGGGCAGAGCTCGGAGCAGAGGGGGTTTGCTGAGAACAGCCACATGGCAAGGAAGGAAGTGGGACCCAAGGCCCAGGCGTGGGGCAGTCTGTCCTCCCCTCCCCATGCCCCTGCCCATCCTCGGAGGGATGCAGGAAGGGGACGCTCAGGAAGGACGCTTGGGCCATGGCAGGTGTGGAGAGTAGCCTGCGGGTGACCTGCTGCCGCCAGATCCTGCAGAACCTTCCGGAACACAACTATGCCGTCCTCAGCTACCTCATGGGCTTCCTGCACGAGGTGAGGGGGCCTAGCCAGTGCCCAGGCAGACAGACCTTGGAGCCCACTCTGGGCCTAGCCAGTGCCCAGGCAGACAGACCTTGGAGCCCACTCTGGGCCCTCCTACAAGGCCTGACCAGGCCACACCTCTGCCCAGCAGGTCACAGGCTGGGGTGCGGACAGGGGATGGGGGCTGTGTGCCCAGACCAGGGATGCGATGCTCAGAGCCTGCCGCTGGCGTGGGGCCTGAGCAGGAAGTGCCATGAGTGTCCTGGGCCTGCTGCACCATGAGCCACACACCGGGGGCCCTAAGACAACAGAAATGTCTCCTCTCCCAGCCCTGGGGTTGCTCTAAGTGTTGGCCAAGATGAGGGGGCAGCCCCTTTGAGGAGGCAAGTTCCCTACACTCTCTCCTTAACCCTCCAAGAGCATCTGCATGCCAGGGCCCCTGCTCTGTACCCACAGTGCCAGGGCCCCACCCCCTGAGTCCTGGGAGTGGAGGAGGAGGCTGGGATGGGGGTGGGGGGGATGCTGCGGACATTCCGGAAGGAGATCAAGGGGTCAGAGCCAGTGGCCCCCCGGGGCGTCAAGGCCCATCCCTTCCGTTTTACAGACAGAAACGGAGGCCAGGAGGCCAGGACGGCGCGTCCCCCCACCCGGGTCACAACGCAGGCAGGTGGCTCCAGCCCTCCTCCGGGCGGGCGCACGGAACGGCCACTGGCCCTTGGCCTGTAGTTTGTATTGACCATCCCATCACACCCCTCGTCTCCGCCGTGTTCTCACCCCAGGTGTCCCAGGAGAGCATCTCGAACAAGATGAACAGCTCCAACCTGGCCTGCGTCTTTGGGCTGAATCTGATCTGGCCGTCCCAGGGGGCCTCCTCCCTGAGTGCCCTTGTGCCCCTGAACCTGTTCACCGAGCTGCTGATTGAGTACTACGAGAAGGTCTTCAGCGGCCGCGGGGAGCGCGGGGCCCAGGCCGTCGAGCAGGGTGGTCCCCGCGCCAGAGGCTCCGCCCCCGACGGAGGCGCCGGAGAAGACAGACCCCCCAGGCCCCCGCTCCCTCCGCGTCCTCTGACCACGGCCTGGAGACTCCTCTAGGGCTGGAAGGGTCAGTGGTGGTCTCTGCATCTGTGTTTTGTAAACTTGCCATTAAACGATCTTCCAGTGAAAATCTGTGGTTCTGATTCTTCAGCCCCTCTTGTTCAGTAAAGGCAGGCTGAGAAGATTGATGGATCTGTCAGGATCAGGACTTGGCCTGGCCTCCCTGAAAACGGGAATGTGCTGGCTGGGCCTGGTACCAGGCATCTCCTGCTGCCGCAAATGCCACGTGACAAACCATGCAGACCCAGTGACTTAGAGTAGCGGCCTCTGGTCACTGCCTGCGAGTCGGTGGGTTAGCGGGCAGTTCTGGTCTCCTCAGGACTTGCTTGGCAGGTATCAGGCACCAGGGTGGCTAGAGAGACTCCACCCTCCCACAGGCATTGTGTTTCTGTTTGATGAACGGGCACGCATTCCCTGGACATGAGCCAAGTCCAAGCAAGAGCGCTAGCACGCCGGCTTCTGAGCTTGGGTGGCATCACTAACGCTCACACCCTATCGGCCAGAGCTGGCCTCGGGGCCAAGGCCAGGGTCACAGCAGAAGGGCAAACGGTGCCGATACGAGGAGGGGGAGAAACGGGGCCATCCACTGCCCAAGGGCTGCAGGACGTGTCCTGGCCCTGTGGTCTCAGGCAGGTCAGCCCCTCGGTGTTGCGAGATGGTCCTGTGTTCCCAGCTCCCTATACCGTGAGGAACCATGAAAAGCCATGGCTCCACATTCCCAGCAAAGAGCCCCCAGCGTCCCTGATTGGCCGAGCCGAGGTCTCACCCTGGACTGGCGCTGTGTCCAGGGCAGGCACACCGGTGGCCTGGCCTGGGTCAGGTGCCCCACACAGACCCGCCAACGAAGGAGAGCTGGTGCCTGATGGGTCAGTGTGGGCAGGCCCCCACAACATACACCGCAGGCCAGGGTTTCAACAGCGGGCCCTTGTTTTCTTGCCATTGTGGAGGCTGGAAGCCCAGGGTCAGCGTGACAGCAGGCTTTATTTCTGGCAAGGGTGCTCCCCATGACATGCAGATGGCCATCTCCTCTCTGTCCTCAGGAGACAGAAGGGCCAGCTCTCTGGTGTCTCTTCTCATAAGGACACACGACCTGTCAGGTCCAGGCCCCACACTCATGACCTCATTTAACTGTACTCTGTAAGGAGGGCTTCCTTGGTGGCTCAGATGGTAAAGAATCTGCCTACAATATAGGAGACCTGCGTTCAATCCCTGGGTTGGGAAGATCCCCCGGAGAAGGGAATGGAAACCCACCCCCGTATTCTTGCCTGGAGAATCCCATGGACAGTAGAGCATGGTGGGCTACTGCTTATGGGATCGCAAAGACTTGGACTCAAGTGAGCAACTAACACTTTCACTTTATCTTCCCAGGTGGCGCTAGTGGTAATGAGCCTTCCTGCCAATGCAGGTGACACAAGAGAGATGCGGGTTCAATCCCTGGGTCGGGAAGTTCCCCTGGAGGAGGGCATGGCAACCTGCTCTAGTATTCTTGCCTGGAGAATCCCGTGGACACCTGGGGCTACTTCCCGAATATGGAGGGTGTGGGCGCCATGCTCACCTCCTGCTTCTTCTACCTCCACGTTCACTCCACTCCCACCTATGGCTGTGGTCGCCTGCCTGCCTCGTCTCTGTAAGGGAGGGGACATGTGCCCACTGAGCCGTCTCCCAGCGCCCGGCAGTGAGTGGGTGACACTTCGTTTCAAGGACTCAGCAGACTGAGAGCGGGGGAGCATCCTCTCGTTTCTCTGATGCGGTTCCGTGTCATGTCCAGGCCAGAGCACAGCGTCCCCAAGTCCCGGCCATTCAGGTGGTGAGGACATTGGTCCTCCTGTGACTTCTAGGGTGGAGGAGTGGGAGCTGGTGGCAGGTGCTGGAGAGGAGACCTTCCCGCTGACACAGCACGTCCTCCTGGGGAGAGGCAGGCCCAGCCCCAGCAGGGTGGGCTGTGGAGCCCCAGTCCAAGGTCACAGGTGCGAGGCCTTGCACCAAGGCCACAGACACAGAGCCCAGAACCAAGGTCACCTCTAGAACTGACTGAGACCCTTTGTAACTGCTGCCAAAAGCCCCCCGATCATCACCAGCCAGGTTCCTGACCCCAAGTTAGGCAAAAATGCCCACCCTGTGCTCACCCTATAGCCCCTAACCAATCACCTAATAACACCCGTCCAGCAGGAATTTTCTTTGTCTTGAGGCTATAAAAATTGGCTACTAACCCACAAAAGCTGTGACAAACCTAGACAGTGTATTTAAAAGCAGAGACATCACTTTGCCAACAAAGGTCCATCTAGTCAAGGCTATGGTTTTTCCATTAGTCATGTATGGATGTGACAGTGTGACTATAAAGTTGAGTACTGAAGAATTGATGCTTTTGAACTGTGGTGTTGGAGAAGACTCTTGAGAGTCCTTTGGACTGCAAGGAGATCCAGCCAATCCATCCTAAAGGAGATCAGTCCTGAGTGTTCATTGAAAGGACTGATGCTAAAGCTGAAACTCCAACACTTTGGCCACCTGATGCGAAGAGCCGACTCATTGGAAAAGACCCTGATGCTGGGTAAGATTGAGGGCAGGAGGAGAAGGGGACGATAGAGGATGAGAAGGTTGAGTAGCATCACCAATTCAATGGACATGAGTTTGAGCAAACTCAGCAAGATAGTGAATGACAGGGAAGCCTGGCGTGCTGCAGTCCATGGATCGCAAAGAGTCGGACACGACTTAGTGACTAAACAACAACTCATGAAAGTGTCGGCTCTCCCTGGAGCCAGCCCGCTGTTCCAACAGCATCCTGTCAGCTCTCCCTGATAGGTCAAGAGCTCGGCCTACCATTCTCCCAGTGCCCACATTGACTCTGTTCTTTGTTCTTAATGAACTCACTCCCTTCTGCAATGCTCTGTGTCTGGAAGTTCTTTTCTGACCTGTGCTGGGATGGCCACCACACAGACACGGTCGGAGGTTGAGCCGGGTCCCTCCCATGGGGCTCTGAGGATGACACACGGCCACGCGGGCCACACGCCAGGAGGAGACTTTGCCGTCCTCACTGGTCCCTGCGGTATGGGGGCTGCTGCAGAAACACCTCCCACCTGCCTCTGCCTCCTGGAGCCCAGCCAGGTGGGCGTTCACGATTGGGGTTTGAGCGGCTTTAAGTAACAGCCCTCTCCCTGCCCGGACTGAGAACATTGAGGAAAAGGCACTCAGGAGCCCCTCTGGGGGTCAAAGTGTCTGCTTTGAGCTGGCCAGGGCCCTTCCTGCCTGCGCTCTGTCTGTGGCCAAGGGTGCTCGCTAACTAGTCACCCTGATTTCGACAAGCACCGCCTGATCGCTGGCCCGGGCAAGTTGCGGGCCAGAGTCCATGTGTTCTGCAGGCAGTTGGCTCCAGACCTCCAAGTTCCATCATCATAATATTCCCTCCTCTTCCCACGGGAGGGGTGAGGGGGTGTGGAGAGAGGCCAGGAGGATTAGTCCTCCCTGGTGAAGTCACTCCCCAACCCGGGGCAGGTGGGACTACATGTCTACTCCAGTCATCTCATTTCTGATATACAGACGGGGACCTGGAGGACCAGAGAGGTAAAGGAACTTACCCTAAGTCACACAGCTTGCATGTGGCAGAGCAGGGATTCGGATCCATGCAGCCCTGTGCTGTGGGGGCTAAAGAGAGCGGCCAGGGCCTCAATCTCCCCACCTTACAGTGGAGGCGGTGTTCACGCTCCTCACTGCCCTCCAGCTGCCAGGACACCGGCCCAGAAACCACGAGACCTCAGACTGAATCAGCTCCACCGCAAGTCTGACCAGATCCAACCTCCTGGCCCGGCTTCCTGGACATCGGGGTTTGTCTGCCCAGTGTTGGCGACAGCCAAGACTTGGAAACAACCTACGTGTTCCTTGGTGGATGAATGGACCAAGAAGATGTGATTATGTATACAGTGGAAGATTATTTAGCCATAGAAACAAGGAAATCCTACCACTTTTGACAACATGGATGGACGTTAAGGATGCTATGCTAAGTGAAGTAAGTCAGGCAAAGGGAAAAAAAACAACCCTATGATCCCATTTAATATGGAGAACAAAAACCAAACAAAAACCACCACTGTCATAGAAAAAAGAGATCAGATTTGTGGTTACCAGAGACAGGAGGTGGGGAAGGAGGAATTGGAAGACAGTGATCAAAAGTTACAAACGTCAGCCATAAGATAAGTAATACTAGGAATATAACTAACAATTTGATGACGGTAGCTACTCCTGCTGCCTGATACACAGGAAAGATGTTAAGAGGGCAAAGTGTTCTCATTACAAGCAGAAATTGTTTTATTTTTATTGTATCTATATGAGATGATGAATGTCAACTGAACCTATTAGGATAGTCATTTCACGAGACACGTACATCAGACCCAAATGCTACATGCCTTAAACTCACCCAGTGGGTGGGAGGGGGTTTCAAGAGGTAGGGGACATATGTATACCTGTGGCCGATTCCTGCTGATGTATGGCAGAAATCATCACAAGAGTGTGAAGTAATTATCCTCAAGGGCTTCCCTGGTGGCTCAGCTGGTAAAGAATCCGCCCGCAGTGCGGGAGACCTGGGTTCGATCCCTGGGTTGGGAAGTTCCCCTGGAGAAAGGAGTGGCTACCCACTCCAGTATTCTGGCCTGGAGAATTCCATGGACAGTACAGTCCATGGGGTTGCAAAGGGTCGGACACGACTAAGCGACATTTACACGCACAATAATCCTCGACTAAGCGACATTTACACGCACAATAATCCTCTAGTTAAAAATGAAATTTAAAAAAGGAAAAGAAAAAAAGCTTCGTGATGTACATCAATTAGTTCTCGATAAAACCAGAGAGAAGAAAGGTTTGTCTGCTGCCAAACTGTATTTTGGACACTTCCTGGTTGGAAGTGTCATCTACAGCTTTGGGCTTAAAACAGGTCTTGGTCACCCAGGTGGCTCTCCACGCTCCTCCCCACCCCCCACCCAGCCCTGGGCACACCTCTTCAGCAGCCGCAGTCACCCTAAGTAGATGGCAAATGTTCACAAAAGCCATGGGAGCTCAGACCTTCCGAGCCCGGCAGCCTTCCACTCGGGATGGACTCCAGAGGCTGCAGCCCGTGCTTGCTCCATGCCAGCCTCCCCGAGCTGGGCGGCCACAGACTGTGCCCTCATGGCTCCGGGTTCCAGCCCCATGCCCTGGGCTCCAGGAGCCCCCGCAGGGCCCACAGATCTGAGCAGCATAGCCTGTCTCCTCCCAGCCCCTCTTTCTCACCTGTCTCTCCACATCCCCCGTCCTGGTTCCGGTCTGGCCCCCCACTCCCTCGTGGCTCAGACGGTAAAGCCTCTGCCTTTAGTGCGGGAGACCCGGGTTCAAACCCTGGGTCGGGCAGATCCCCTGGAGAAGGGAGTGGCTACCCACTCCACTACTCTTCCCTGGAGAGGTCCGTGGAGAGGGGAGCCTGGTCTACATGCAGTCCATAGGGTCGCAAAGAGTCAGACTCCACTGAGTGACTTTCACTTTCTCTTTTTCTTTCCCTCCATCCTTCTTTATCCGTCTTTGCTGTTCCTTCCAGCTTTCCCTCTCTCACATTGCCAAGTGCAGCCAGAATGATGCTCTTGGACAACTTGAAAAGTACCACTGTTTCTTTTCTACTCCCCTACAAAGCTCTGTTTCTTTTCTTGTACATCCTTGTTTTCTTTTTTTTAAAACACAACCTTCCAGATCCAGCCAACCACAGTCAGGCACGGGGACGGGGGGTGGGGCTGGGACCAGCCTGAGTGGGCTCCCTGCCCCCGAAGGGCCGGCCCCCCCCCACCCCCGGCCTCTGGAAGTGCGGCTGGCATCTGCGAAGCTCGCCCCCAGGAAGGCGTCTTGTTCTCAAACACTTCAGGACAACCCGAAAACAGCCTCAAGAGTTGTGCTGCCAGAAAAAGAAAAAGAAGTCTGAAATTAAAAAACTGATGGCTCCCTTAAGAGCACGCCACTGTGAACACCAGAATTAACAATGACATTAAATCAAATCTCATGCATTATGCAGAAAGGTTTACAGTGCGGAGCGCATTTGCGAAATATATGTTTCAAATTTTCTGACTCCGAGAGGTGGCCCCAAGACGCTCTCCCGTGGCTGCTTTGATAGCGGCCTCCCTTTCACAAGCGATAATTGTGGAATCCCAGCGCCAGCACTGCATGGTCCTGTCACCCTTCCCTTGTATCAAAGTACCATTTCCACGGCAAGAGAAAGCGATTACGGTGATAATGTGCTGGAGACCCACACGGCGCGTATCAGCCTGAAACAATGAAACATGATGCTGGAACTAGGGCCCCGGAGTGTCTCTACTGACAAGGACGTGTGAGATAAATCGCCCAAACATTCACTTTTGCAGAAATGACAGAGATTTTAAGTGACTCCAGAGATTAGGCAGGCTGCCCAGGACTTGGAGCTGACATCTACCAGGAATTAATGAACCCTGCCCCGAGGAGAAGCATCTGTAGGCAGAGCAAGTGGCCAGTCCATTCCAAAGAGCCAGACTGCCATCACGGGGGGAGCAGGCATTGGGTTCCCCGATTCTGGTACAGCTCAGACTCACAGACCTGTGACCCTAAGTGAGTCCTGTTGCCTAGCAAGGGGGGTTCAAAGTGAGGAGGTTCCAACTTGGGTTTCTGTCCTCCACGTGGGAGTGTGGTTGGGGTTAGTTCTTGGAGCTTTTTCTCGTTTGCCTAATGGGAAGAGCAGTCTCCACTCTGCGGGGCTCTGTGTGCTTTGCTGAATCTGTTTTGTGCCAGGAGTAACAGTTTCACAATTATAGAGGTTGGGTGTGTGTGTGTGGGGGGGGTACACTTCCTGCCTTCATGGGGCTTGCAGAAGAGCTGGGGAGAAAAGCAAATAAAAGCACAAATTATGCCTTTTTTTAAAATTATTTTTCACTTATCTTTTTTCTTCCAGTACCTTAAAACATTTATTTACTTAATTTTTTCCATTTTACTTATTTGGCTGCCCTGGGTCTTAGCTGTAGCAAGTGGGAGCTCTAGCTGTAGCATGTGAGCTCTTAGTTATGGCTTGTGGGATCTAATTCCCTGACCTGGGATCGAACTGGGGCCCCTGGCATTGGAAGCTCAAGGTATTAGCCACTGGACCGCCAAGGAAGTCCCCAGATATGTCTTTCTAGAGCTACTGCAATATGAACAGGACTCAGGCAGGTGCGGGAGAGAGGTGGGAGACAGGGGAGGGTCCTGGCAGCTCCCAGGCTTGAGTGATTTGGGCCCTGAAGTGGGGTCCTCCCCAGATATAGTCAGGGTGGAAGAGGCAGGGCAGGCCCTGCTGTTGGTTTGATAACAAAAAGCTTTCCTGTTCTGTTATCAGAAAAATAATTGCTCAGGGGAAAAAAAAAAATTCACTGACAGAAAGTGCAAACAAAGGCAGTGAGCATCATCTAAAATTTTACCTCCCGGAGAGAAGCAGTGCTAATATTTCGAGGAACTGGCACTTTCCTACACTACTGGTGGAGATGTAAATTGGGACAATCACAATTTAGCAAGCTGGTGAAGTTAAAGCTGATCCAGCAATTGTGAGCCGAGAGAAATAAACCAAAAAAGCGAGGTACAGAGCGTTACTGCAGGGCTGTTGCAGAACAGACAATCAGATGCGACCTGAGTGTGTCCATCAATAGAAGAAAAGGCAGATGAAGGAAAGTTACTTCCATGAGAGTGAACAGCATCCTGCAGGTAAAATGAATAAACTGGGTCTGTACGTTTCCATGTGGCTGAATCTCTGAGTATTATGTGGAGAGGGGGAGAAGTTGCAGGATGATAAATACAGGGTGCTATCACTTGTGTAAAGTTTTAAAATGCCCCAATCATATATGTAGTTTATTAATTGAAAATACTACACGTCTGTAACAGTATACGGAAGGCATTTTCAGATTTTATTTAATTTTTGACTGCACTGGGTTTCTGTTGCTGGGCTCAGGCTTTCTCTGGTTGTGGCGAGTCGGGCTACTAGTCTCTAGTTGTGGGGCACGGGCCTCTCACTGCGGTGCCTTCTCTTGTTTTGGAGCACAGGCGTTAACGCGCGTGGGGTTCTACAACTACAGCACATGTGGGATCTTCCCAGAGCAGGGATCGAACTGGTGTGCCCTGCATTGGCAGGTCGATTCTTAACCACCGGACCACCAGAGAAGTCCCAGAAGGAATTTTTTAAAATTGAGTAGGAAGGTGGTCTTTAACTTTTACTTTGGTCTAAGTTTTTCTAAGGGGCTTCCCAGGTGGCTCAGCGGTAAAGAATCCACCTGCCGAAGCAGGAGATGCAAGAGACAAGTGTTCGATCCTTGGGTCAGGAAAGATCCCCAGGAAGAGGACATGGCAACCCACTCCAGCATCCTTGCCTGGAAAATCTCCATGGACAGAGGAACCTGGTGGGCTACAGTCCACGGGGTCACAGAGAGCTGGACACAACTGAGCCACTGAGCACGCACACACATGCCTTTCTAAGGATTCTTAGTGTAGATAAGGGCTCTGCTTCCAGGACGGCTGCATAACTCTCTTGGGACTTGACTTTTCCACAACAACATCTGTAAACTCTAGACAAAGTACAAAAGAACACGGGTAAGCAAACAGAAAATCAATGATGTGAAGGCCCTGGAGGATGAGTGAGGACAGACTCTGGAGGGAGGTCTACTGGCACGGGATGAGCTTCCTTTGTGTGGCTTTTAATCTGATCTGGGCCAAAGTTGGCAATTCTGCTAGAATGGCTGTATCAACAGTAGGAAACAACAGTCTTTTTGGCTTAAAGAGCAGAGGATAGAGTTTGGGACAGTCACTAGAAGGTGGGTAGGAAATTCTGGACAGGAGAGAACCAGACAGGGAGAGTCTATATTTTGAGCATTTAAACTCCGTTTAAAGTTCTGCCTGATCGCTGAGCTACAAATGTAGGATAAACACCAGCTAATGATGAAAGAACTGAACTGGGGTTTGAGCCACCAACTGACAGAGTTCGCAGTTAGGGCCCACCCAAGTTCAATGCCTGCTAAAGCAAGCAAAAACCAGCACTCTTCAAAGGAGTATCACAGAACCCAGGGTCTCTAAAACATAATATCCACAACATCCAAGATGTAATTAGAAATTATTCATCATACATAAGAAACAGGAAAATGCAATCCAGTCTAAAACAATCAATGGTGCATGCACGGTAAGTCACTTCAATCGTGTCTGACTCTTTGTGACCCCATGAACTGTAGCCCGCCAGTTTCCTCTGTTCATGGGATTCTCCAGGCAAGAATACCTGAGTGGGTTGCCATACCCTCCTCCAGGGGATCTTCCTGACCCAGGGATCGAACCCATGTCTCTTATGTCTCCTGCATTGGCAGGCGGGTTCTTTACCAGTAGCGCCACCTCGAGAAACAATCAATAGAGACCGACCTGAAAATAACGCAGGTGTTGAAAACAGCAGTCAAGTTGTTAGAGCAGCTTTACACACACCCGCAAGTTCAGAAAGGAAAATACACTTAAAGGAAAAGAGAGGAATCACACCGCAAAGCAAAAATAGAAATCTTTAAAAACATGGAAATTCTGTAAGAGTGAAATACAGTATTTAAAAC
This sequence comes from Moschus berezovskii, assembly GCF_049115385.1. NCBI lineage: Eukaryota > Metazoa > Chordata > Mammalia > Artiodactyla > Moschidae > Moschus > Moschus berezovskii. The sequence continues at coordinate 119,151,092 of NC_142465.1, forward strand.
TACTTTTTACAAACAGAAAAGAAAAAGAAGCCCATTGGTTATGTTTAACAGGAGAATGGAGATGATCATACAGGAAATTTTATTATTTTTTTATTTGAGCAACTTCCCTGGCAGTCCCCTGATTAGAACTCCGTGCTTCCTCTGCAGAGGGTACAAGTTCTACCCCCGGTTAGAGAACCAGGTCCTGCATGCCACGTAGCCAGGTCAGGAAATAAACATGAAGTCAGTGACTGTGGATTTGGAAGTGACACAACGATTCTCTGGGGCTGGTGCAAGCCTGCTCTGACACCAGTGCCATGCTTCCAGAGGCGGCCCACCCCAGGCAGCCACCGTCCCCCTGCTTTCTGGGCAATGCTTCCACCTCGAGGAGCCCCAGCAGTGGAGGTGGTGGGGACCCCTCCTCCTTCTGACTTAACCCCGGGGGGGGTGGGAGAAGCTGGGGGTGGAAGCACCTCTGCACACACCCTCCTGGGGCCAGCCTTCCCTCGCCCGGCTTCCCGATCCCGCAGGGACCTGCCTGCTGCTACTGGAACCAGTGGGTCTCTGCCACCCGATGACAACAAGGACCCAATGAGAGCTGCCTGCGGGTAGGTGGGAGTCCTTCCGTTCTGCTTGGAAACCAGGGATTCTTGGAGTGGGTGCTGGGGCCTCGCCAAGCAGAAGCCATGGCCAGCACCTGGCTCTCTCTTCGGCCTGGTGTGGGGTCCTCCCAGGGGACTAGAGGCAGCGGGTGGGGGTAGGGTGAGCAGCAGCTGCCCAAAGCAGGACAGGTTGAGGGTGGGGTGGCCTGGCAGGGTGGTCTCACAGTCTCAGATTGCAGCCACCTGCTCAGACTTCTCCGTGGGGCATGCCTGGGGGTCCCTGGGGAGCCCCCCAGCCACAGCCTGCTGCTCAGGGGAAGGCAGGACATTGAGGTGGGGACCAGGAATCCCCGAGCGGCATTGCCAGACCTTGCAGGTGCTCTTCTCGGGGAGCCCTGGGGGGTCTGGGAGATGGGTGGGGGCACAGCAGAGTGTAGTTTAAGGAGCACTGCCCACCACCATGGGACCCGCAGTCTGGGCTGAAAGTGCAGGGAGGGCAGCATGTGGTCAGGAGCACTTGGCCAGCCTGTGCCCCTTCGTCTGGCCCCTCACGCTCGGTGGAATCACCCGAGAGCCAGGTCACCATCTGCAGCCCCCGACTGGCCAGCTAGCCAGGTCCGGAGGGCAAGTGCCTGCGACTTGGTTGGGGCGGCTTCCAGCCATCCACACGGGCCCCACATGACCGTGTCCAGCTTCCAGAGAGGCAGAGTGTCTGGGAACCACGGACTGGGATAAAGCCACCTGCTGGCTGTGTGCCTGGGTGTGTCCCCCTTTAGGTCCTAGCACTTCAAGTCCCCTGGGAGGGGCTGACGAGTCAGAGCAGGTCCCAGGAAGGAACCAGCTGGAGCGGGCACACAGTCGGCCGTCAGGGAACGGTGGCTTGGGCAGGACACCACTACGAGGGCTGTGTGGAGGTAGACAAGGCCAGGGGGGCAGCCCTGGGTGGTCCTGTGGGGAGAAACCTCCGAGAAGCAGATCTCAGAGGACCCATGGGAGGTGTCTGTTATGGATTGTGTCCCCCACAAATGACGCTGAAGTCCCTAGCCCCCAGTGTCTGTGAACGTGACCTGATTCTGAAGTAGGATGACACAGTTTATGTGTGATCACCAGGGTGGAGCCTCATCCTGTACAACTTGTCCTGATAAAAAGGGAAGATTCGGACAGACACCCACAGGGAGAAGTGTCAGGCGGAGCAGGGGACGGGTGATGAGTTTACAGCGGCCAGAAGCAGAGTCTGTCCTGTAGTCTCAGGAGCAACCAGCCCTGCCGCTGACACCTTCATCTCGGACATCCATTTCCGAATTCCCTGCCTCCATGAAGCGGACAAAAACCATATGAAGGTGACTCATGGCAGGTCATGAACATCCCAGGAAGGGGAGGAAATGCTGGGTCTTGGTCAGGGGGCCTGGGGACGGCTGTCCTGGGAGGGAACTGTGGTCAAGACCCCAAGTGGGGGAGATGCTTAGGGAGACCGTGGGGGGAAGGGGCACGCGGGTGAGCACATCGCATGTGCAAAGGCCCTGTGGCAGGAGCAGGTCCCGTGGGTTCCAGGCGGTTCACAGAGGCCAAGTGGCCAGAACAGAGCCGTGGAAGTGGAGTGGAGAGGGAGGGGACAGTGAAGGGGCCAGAGGAGGCGGGACCTGCGGCCTTGAGGACTTGAGCTTTTGCTGAGCGAGGAGGGAAAGCCAGGGTCTAACGGAGGTGCTGTCATACCGGCCACACGGGATGGAGGAGGTGACTGTGCGGAGGCAGTGGTCCAGGATGAGGATGGTGAGACCAAGGCAGCGGTATGGGTGGTGAGATATTAATCAGCACATCCTGCTAAAATTCTGAAAGCACGCCTGACAGATGGCCACTGACCGTGGTGGAGGGCCAGCCCACGTTATTAGGAAGGCTGAACTCCCCCGGGACAGAGGGGCTGGCCTGGTGGAGACCAGGCTGTCTGAGATGCCCGCTGACGTCAGTGGGGCTGGCGGTGGGCAGTCCAGTCCAGGGCAGAGGTCTGGGCTGGAGCGACGAAGGCTGCGGAGATGCCAGCACAGACACGGAAAGCCAGGAGGTGGGATGAGGCCCGTGAGAACTCAGGAGTGGGGGCCACACACACAGACCCGGGGCCCACAGTGTTCAGTGATTACCCAAAAGCAGAGCCAAAGCGGTCTGACCGGTCTGGGCCCGGGCAGGGGAGCGGGAAGCAGGAGGCGCTGGCTGCAGCAGACCGCACTGGGGACTCCAGTGGACAGTCACTTTGTCCTCCACCCCATGCTCTGGCCACAGCTGACTATCTGTCGATGGGCTCCTCACCCAGCTGGACCAACCAGAGGCCTCTACATCACATCTGGAGCAAAGATGCAGGCAGTCTGGCTTCCCAGTGTGACTGAGACCCAGGGCAGTGGTGGGACCCTGGGGCCACGCTGCCCAGGAGGCAGAGACAGCGGTCCTGTGGATCCTGAGAGGAGGAGGGGGAGGAGGGAGGGAACAGTGTGCACATGGCCCCTGGCTCCTCAGGGAGCCTGGTCTGAGCTTCTGTTACTTGCGATTGTCAATCCTGGCCCTAAAAGGGGTGCCTGCACCCCCCGGAGTTGGGGGATCTGGGCATGGTAGCCGCCCCCCGGGTTCTCTCTTCCCTCCTTCCCTTGAGGTAGGCTGAGGGCAGGACCCTGACCTTTACCCCCTCCAACCCCCACCTCCCTGCCCCCCCACCCCATGCTGCCCGAGGCCTCTCTATTGAAGGCAAGGAAACAAACCACAGGGCTCCGAAACCATCCATCGAGTTTAATGCATCGCACAGAAGGAAACTACATCGGCTTATTTAAGACAAACACTGCTTCTCTAGCCTCACTAGCCATTGGACGGTCCTTCCTGCTCCAAAAAAACTAAGTCTCAAGACACATTGGCAGCCACCCTCCCGGGTCCAACCTTTCACATCCTCCCATTAACAATTTTTTTTAAAAACATAATTCAATCCATCCAAGAAGAAAAACCAACCAACTAAATAAAAAAAAGGAACCTGAAGACATTTACATCGCAAGCCGCGCGGTAATGCATAATTGGCATCTAGAGTAACCAATATATAAGACGTGTGTCTCACAGTTCACTTTGTTCATCAATAAAAGAATATAAAAATCTTGTTCAACCCAGTGTTAAGTGTATTAAAATAGATCTGTATCGTACAGCACAGTTTCTCCCGGAGTCGTGGAAATGACAGGAGGGACCGTTGGTGGGCTGTGTGGGGTGCCGGCCAGCCTCCCTGCTGTGGACCTGGCATCGTGCGTGCCGAGTGTGCGTGTCTGGGGCCGCGTGTGCGTGCACTGCAATCGGCACCGTGTGATATGCTGGGGGTGGGAGCCCTGTGGCTCCCAGATGCTCATCCTGTTGTGCTAAGTTCTAAGTCCCTCGGGGACTGGAGAAGCTGCAAGGCTTGACAAGCCTGCACAGCCCACCCCAGATGCAGGAGCCCTTTGACGACGGCGGGCACCCTCCCTCCGCTTTTGGGGAGACTGCAAGAAGAGGGACCCTCCAGTCTCCCGAGGCCACTGGTCTCTCCCTCCCCCCTCCCCCCACTTCTTAAAAGCCCTCTGGGTCCCTCTGGTTTGGCAGCCTCCCCCTCCGCCCGAGGGGGCTTCTGTTCATCCCTGGCAGCGGAGACCCCGGTGAGCGGGAAGCGAAGTCACCAAGTCCCCTTCACATTAAATTATCTCACAATAAAAACGCCATACAAAAATGTAAAGTTATTTTTTTGGCATAGTGTCTGTACTGGCAAGAAAAGAGGAATGGAATACCTTATCGGCTCTTCGAAAGGAGAAAAGAAAAGGCTTCGGTCGTTAAATTGAACAATTCAACCTTAGATGGAAAACCTGCCAAAGGCCTCCCCAGCAGGGCTGCAGCTCCATCTTGCCCAGAAACTCCATGAGAAAAAGACACCAAGGGCAAGATGAATCCAAAAAGTCAGCAGAGGCAGGGAGGAGGCATGGCCAACAGCAGCGTCCAACCCCCGAGATCAGGGGCCAGACAGAGGCCCGGCCAACAGCAGCGTCCAACCCCTCGGGAGCATCCTTCAGGTTAAACAGCTGCGACTCTGAAGGCTAATAACACTGATGATGGGGGCCGGGCATCCGGAAGGCCGGGCGTGCCTGGCGGCCCCATGAGGCCAGGCAAGTGGCAGAGTCCACCTAGATTTGATACCCACCCTTCGCTCCAACTAGCTCTACTACTCAGCTACATCGTGTCCTCGGCTCCCCTCCCACAAGCACGTAGGGTGCCTCGGCCCTTCTCTCGGGCGCAGGGCTGACTCGAGGCTGAGGAGACTGCTGTGCCCAGAAACCCGAGGCCTGGAAAAGGCCCCCAGCAGCGGGGAGCTGACTCTGCGCCCCCAGCTGGCTTCCGGGCGTCCTGTCTGACGGGCAGCGGGCAGGACTCCATCCCCAGAGTCCTGGCTCTGGGGCTCTCATTCAGCTCCTCCTCCCTTCTTTCCTGTCTCCATCTGGTTCTAGGTGTGTCTGAAGTTCATAGTGCGTATGAATTAAGGCTGACAGAACCCTCAGGTCTGGTGAGCAGGGTCCCAGTGACTTTCCGCAGGTGTGAAGGCGGCTCCCTTGGGGGTCAGTTGTGCCCCTGGGGGTGCTGGAGGGCAGAGTGAATGGCCGCTGTTGAGGGCTTGGTCCAGGGCCCTGTCAGCAGTGGGGCGGGGCTGGTGGTCGTCATGGTGACCTGGAGCATCTGATCACCCTGTATCAGTCTCAGGAGGGCCCGTAGGCGGTCCAAGGATGACTGGGTGCCCCTCTGCCGGGCCAGCAGGTTCGTCTTGAGCTCCAGGCATTTCTGTTTGGGGAAGGTGTCAGAGAGAAAGGTCTCAGCATATAGCAATGCATGCCACCCGAGGCAGCCCCTTCTCCCAAAGTCCCTCCCTTCCCTCGCAGAGGCTGAAAGAAACCAGGAAGAGGGCCTCACACACCAGCCAGAAGCGAAAAATAGAATAAAATGACAGTCAGATCCACAGGAGAAGTTGGTTTAAAATTCGGGGCTGGAAATGGTGTGTGTGTGCAGGGACGTGGGGGTGTGCTCCCTTGTGGTTGGGGGTCTCTCGGCTGACCAGACCATTCCCTCCTCCTGCTGGAGGAAGCTCGGAGCCTGCTCTGGCTCAACTGCAGCCCCTCAGAAAGACCTTGAGCTTGCTGGCCAGTTCTCTGCTCTTTCTCTTGCCTGCTGTGTTCATGGCTTTTTCTAGCCTTTTAGGTTTCACGGCATCACAGTAAAGTGGTTAAGGATCGATGCCTCAAGTTAGAATCTGAATCATTTGCTGCTTGGGCAAATAACTTCAACTTCCTGAGACTTTGTCCAAAGCTCCAAGATAGGGATAATCACAGGGCCTCTTCATAGAGTTATTGAGAGGATTAAATGAAATGTGACATTCAAGGAGTTTTTACCAGGGCCTGACATTGCTGTCACCATCATCACTACCAAATTCATCACCATCCCCATCATCGCCACCACCACCACCACCATCAAAATCTTCATCACCACCAGTATCTCCACCACCATTCACCACCACTCTACAGAGAAGAAACCGTCGTGTTCCCTTTCTATAAGAAGAAACTGAGGTTCAGAGACAGGACCTTGCTGAGGTCACAGAGCTGAGGAGGGGCAGAGCAGATGTCCAGCGGCTTGCTAACTACGTGTCTACTGAGTCACTGAGCTGCCCTCTCTGCCTGCTGACTCCCTGAATGGCGCTGGTGAGTCCGTCCTCTCCTGGGGCCTCAGCAGCCAGAGAGTGCCGCTGTGCTCTGCAGCACCCGTGGCCCCAGGGCGGCCCCGCCACCCCGCGCACCTTCACGGCTGAGGCCAGGCGCCGGCCTCGCTCTTCCAGCTGCTGGTGCTCGCCCTGCAGCTCACCACCCCTCTGCAGCAGCTTCTGCTTCTCCTCTTCTTTGCCTAGGAAAGAGGAAGGACTAGGAAAGGGTCTGCGTCCCAGGACCCGCTGGGAACGGCAGGTAAGCCGGGGTGGGCCGTGGCTGAGCGGGAGAGGCAAGAAGGATCCTAGGTCCATCCCTGGGGGTCACTCTGGCTACATCCTCCTGCAGGAGCCAGAGGCTCTTGCCAGATGCTCAGAGGCTGAAATTCCACCTCTGCAGGAACTCCCCTGCACTCAGGATTAGTCCCAGGCTCCCTCCCTCTTTCCAGAGCTTTGGATCAGAACAGCCTCTGCTGGGCCCAAAGTGAGTCCAGCCGTCCTAGGGCAGGGTTGAACAGAAGGGCGTCTCTGCCCCTTCCCAGTTGCCCTGATGTCTCACCTGTCTTGTGGGTGACGTAGGAGTGCACGATGGCCAGCATCCCAGTCCAGGGCACACCTCCGTCTTTCTTTAAGGCCTGGAGGGCAGATAGGGGACTGAGCCAGCGGACAGCCCAGGGCCTGCCACGCTCTGGTTGAGGAAGCTGGGGCGGGGGACGGGGGCGACAGGGGCTCCGGCACGAGCTCTCTGGGCCGCCACACCCCCTCTCATCAGGTCCCCCATGAAACCTGGTATGATGGGAACTCAACGAGAGTGTTTTCTAAAATAAAGAGGATTCCCCATGGAAATAAAGAGGATTCCCCAATGATTTTACAAGTAACACATTCTATAGAAAAGTGTACTTTGAGAACATCGTTGAAACTTCCCACCACCCAGCCACACACAATGTTAACACTTGCAAGTTTTTTCACCCAGGTTTTCTATTCTGCACCCTGTTTTTCTCAGTCAGATGGCTGATGGTCAAACTAAACAGCAGCTACAAAACCTGTTTTTTTAATTTTTATTTTTTAAAAACGTAATCCCACATAGTGAACAAGTCCCAAAGAATTCCAAAATCCTTGTTAAAAAAAATCATTTTCAGTGACCCCATAATATCTCACTGAGTAAACTGCTGGAATCTATTTCACCAACTCTTTGTGGGGAAGTCAGGCTGTTCCTATTTTCTTTCCTTTTATAAAGAAGAGCTGAAGGACTTCTTTCTGCACAGAACTTTACCTGTATTGAACTATTCTGTAGGTTCTATTCCTCAAAGCGAGACACTAGATTTAAGAGGTGTACACATTTTTAAGGCAACGTCTAAGAGTGCTCATTTCACCACATCATTGCCAGAAGGGAATGTTATCATTTTTGCTAATTGGATGGTTTTTCATTTGCATGTTGCTATCAGTGAGAACTGGGTTTCCCTTGTGGCTCAGCTGGTGAAGAATCCGCCTGCAATGCGGGAGACCTGCATTTGATCCCTGGGTTGGGAAGATTCCCTGGAGAAGGGAAAAGTTACCCACTCCAGTATCCTGACTTGGAGAATTCCACGGACTGTATAGTCCATGAGGTCGCAAAGAGTTGGACACGACTGAGCGACTTTCTAACATGTGAACTGGTGCTATTTTTTCTGGTTTGTATTATTAGCACACGAAGCTGGAATCGCTAAATCAGCTGCAGAGGGACACCTCTGCTCGCTCGACACCCATGGTCGTCAACCGGCAGTGTCTGAGATGCCCACGACGGGGGCTGTGATTGGCATCTACTGGGCGGAGGCCAGGGACACCATTGAACACCCTAGAGGGCACAGGACAGCCCCCCACCCAACAGATTATCCTGTCCCAAAGGTCAGTTGTGCTGAGGTTGTGAAGCCCGGTTCTCCACCCAGCCCATCTTCTCGCCCCTCTGCCCCTCACCCCGCTCCAGCCTGGCCCTCCCCACCTCTGCTCACGGCGGGAATGACCCAGGAAGCAGGGATGGTTTCAGCAGACTCAGATGTTGTGCCCGGTGAGGAAGGGCCCTGCAGTTCAGGGAGAGTGTGAAGGTGAGGGTTGGGTCGCCCACACACGGACACAGCCTCCCGTACCTTCTGCTGGCATTTGGGGCACACCCACACGCCCTTGGGCGCTGTCTTGAGGGGTGGGTCTAGGCAGCTGAGGTGGTAGGCCCCCGGGCAAGTGCCGCAGGGCTGCAGGTTGGCCCCTCGCTTGCAGGCAGCACAGAGCTCATCGTGGGTGATCTCGTTCTGGAAGAGACGGGGCGGTGGGAGGAGGGTCAGCAGGCTGGGAGTAGGGGCGGGGGGCAGGCAGCTGCCATCCTGACCTGCCTGGGACCCAGCTCTTCCGCCAGGGTTTTCAGCAGCTCTGGAAGACAGGACTAAGCCCCGAGGACGGAGGATAATGAAGTGAGCACGGGCCTGCAAACCAGGAGGAGCATCCCAGTCTCCTGCCTCAAAGCTAAGGCCCCCCAGGCCTGTGGGCTCCAGGCAGCAGGACTCGGGCTCAAGGCACCTCTTATCCCCACACCCTGGCTGGCCAGGCACAGGGTGGCTGTGGACAAACGCTACCCCCGCTAGCATGGACCAGTGACACCACAGGGTTAGGGCTGCAAACAACACAGTCTAATGGAAATGTCATCACATGTTGCTTTTTAGTGACTTGACTGTGGCATGAAGCGACTGGAAATTTAGAATTAGGTCTGAAACTGAGTAAAGAAAAGCAATGAATAAACCCTGAAGACGTGCCCACAAGTAAGGTTGTGACCAGCAAGCATCCTGAGAAGCAGGGACGTAGTGTGTGCTTGCTGGGGGAGGGTTTCACAGGGTCACGGAAATGTAGGTATGTGGGGTGGGGCCCTGAGACCCGAGTCCAGTCCCTGATGAGGTGGGGAATGAGGCTCAGAGACGGCCGGCTCTGCCCAAGGTCACACCACAGGGCCAGACAGCCCACTGGCGCTCAGCATCAGCTGCTTCCACATGGGCTGTCACGGCGCCAGGGGTCCCTGTGTCCGGAGGGCTCCTGCCTGAACTGTGGGCTGAGCCCTGCCTGAACTGTGGGCTGAGCCCTGTGGGGTGATGCCCGACTCTGTGGGGCAGGCTGGAAAGTGGACTGGTGCTGTACAAAGCCCTCAGCACTAAGGGTGGAGCCCAAGGTCCTCTGCTCCATCTCACAGCAGAGGACATTGGGGCCCTGGCCCCTTGCCAGGAGTGACCCTACCTGGACTCTGTGGAAAGCATGTCCCACCCACCCAGGTGTGAAGACCAAGGGACACGTACCTTCCAGCAGGGGTCCTCATTGGCTAGCACAGGGAAGAAGGGCGGAGAACACGTTAGTGGCCACGGGGAGCACCGGTCAGGACTAGAGTCCACAAAGCCCAGTGTGTAAGTGGTGTGATGGGAGCCTGGGTCCTCACCTGGGGCATGCTGGGAGTATCTCGGGTCCCAGTGACTCCTGGATCCTCACCCTGGGCATACTGGGAGTATCTCAGGTCCAGGTGACTCCTGAATCCCCACCAGGGGCATGCTGGGAGTATCTCAGGTCCCATTGACTCCTGGATCCTCACCCTGGGCATGCTGGGAGTATCTCAGGTCCCAGTGACTCCTGGGTCCTCACCCTGGGCATGCTGGGAGTATCTCAGGTCCAGGTGACTCTTGAATCCTCACCCTGGGCATGCTGGGAGTATCACAGGCCCTAGTGACTCCTGGGTCTTCATCAGGGGCATGCTGGGAGTATCTCAGGCCCCATTGACTCCTGGGTCCTCTGGGCATTCTGGGAGTATCACAGGCCCTAATGACTCCTGGATCCTCACCAGGGGCATGCTGGGAGTATCTCAGGCCCCACCGACTCCTGGGTCCTCACCCAGGGCATCACGGAAATAAACATCTCTGCCCTGGTCCTGGCCAGAACCCATCAAGAAAGAGGTTCATCGTGGCCCCTAAGTTCCCTCAGGAGCATGGCAGCAGTGAGCTGTCCAGTGGAGAAAACATTGTTCCAGGGATCCCTCAAAGTGGCTCACTGTCAATTAATTTTCAACCATAGCCCACTTCCATTCCAGTGAGGGATGGCCAAACCACGTAATTTAATGATCACAAAAATAGTTTTCCTTCTAATTTCTGGAAGTTATATTAGTTAAGTGGGAAGAACAGCTCCTGTGTGTGCACCGCACTCCATAGTTACACAGAGCTGTCACGTTCACCCTGCTGTCCCCGGCCCAGCTTGGAGAGGCCGGCACTGTCACAGGCCGGTTTTATACAAACCGGCAAACCGAGGCTCAGGGAGGTAACATGCCAGGGAAGGGTGAGAGCAGCGGTGCGCAGAGGGCCCAGGGAGCGTGATGCGCTGCCCACGGAGAGCAGCTGTTTGGCCACAGCTGCAGATGGGGCAGGCCGGGTAGCCGGGCGGCGGCCAGCGGAGTGAGGTGTGGCCCAGCCCAGCCCCACAGCAGCCCTGCAGGAGAAGCACTTACCTCTTGCTGTGAGGAACAGGGGTGTGTTGAGATAGTTGGACGCCAGTCGCTTCCTCTGCAGAGACAGAAAACCAAACCGAATCACAGGGGGCCCTCCTCGGTTGACACAGACCCAGCCCAGGACTCACTCGAGATGGGGTCCCCACCCTGGGCTCTGGAATCCAGCTGGACACCCGAGACCAGGGGCAGAAACGGGGACAGACGTGGGCGTGGGGGAGGGGAGAGGCAGGTCAGTCAGGGCAAAAGCCAGCAGAGGCTCTGCCCGACAGGGCCATCCCGGCTCCCGTGGGCACTCCTGCCTCACTCAGGAAGGACAGCTAGAGATGTCCAGGTGGGGCAAATCAGTAATAAAGCAGACATCTGGCCTTCCATCTGTCTGCCTCCTGAGTCTTTCTCAGCAGCTTCTGGGCTCAGGTGGGGAAATGAGGCATATTAGGGACTGGCTCCCCAAATTCTACTTCTTAGCATGAGGTCCAGGAACCTGACAACAAAGAGTGACCCTTGGCTCATCACTTGTAAATGGAGGAAGTTTCCAGTACGTTCCAGAAGGTGACTTTAGTCCTGGGCTTTAGGAACTACAGGCCACGTGGGTTCAGACCTTGGTGGTTCAAGGTGGCTTTGGCTGTGGCAAGACGATGGCTGTAGACTTGAATGGGTTGTAAACCCATCTCTCTCAACATGGCTGGACCATGTTCAGAGTTGAGAGAGACCCACAGAACTACATGCTGTCAGGGCTCAAGGTCACAAGGCTTTGCATTAGCTCCTGATTCGCTAATCAGGTCATTTCTGGTCAAGGCCACAGACTTCGGAGACGAGGGTATGGCCTGGCCCGCAGAGCAGGGGGCGCGTCCATCGCAAGCACAACTAAGGGGACGGTGCCCGTCCTGTACAGAGGACACGCCGCTTCTGTGGCTGGAGCTGGAGCAACAGCTCGGTGCCTCTCACAAACAGGGCCCAGCGCTCAGAAAGTCGGGGAGGGAGGGAGCGGGTGTGAGCATGTGCTCTGAGCGGGAGGCAGGAGGGTGCCAGCAAGGACAGGCAGGTGGGCTGGAAGCAGGTGACAGGGACATAGGGCGCTCTCCCCACATGGCACCCACGGGCATCCCCTCCCGGCGAGGCCCAGCTGGCGAACCACAGGTGTGGGACAACTGGCCCTGATGCAAGAATTCCCCGGGGAGGTGAGCGCAGCATCTTCCTGTCCTCCTCCAGGCCCAGCAGGGCCTTACTGGCCTCCGCGACGTGCCAGGGCCTGGGGCTCTGCAGACCTGGTTCCACTTCAGGGGTCCGCCCCACTCCAGGGCCCTCATGAAACGGCTTCCCTTTCAGGGCAAGATTCCAGGGCCTCTTTCCCAGGAAAGCCCAGAGCATCTGCAGCCCCGGCAGACCTGGCTTCTGGGAGATGACATCTGGATTCAAGCCAAGAATTCTGGACTCTGATGTGCATGGGCAAGGCGATCCCACTCTGGATTCAGTTCCTCCCTGGGAATGTGATGCTGGGAGGGGCTGGGTGCTCCCTGGGCTGCCATTAAACGGCATCGCTGACTGGGGTTTGGTGACTCTCATCACCTCCTAGCAGGGATGCAGCCGACCTCGGGTTGGGGGTGGGTGGTGTGTTGGATCGGATTTGGATGAAGGGGGCAATCCCTCCTTTGGAGTTAACTGACACACCCTATTTGACCAGTTTCAGCTATCTGAGGGGAGTGCGCGCTGCCCACCATTAAGAAGCAGTCTTAGAGCTGGGGTGCCGCTACATGAAAGGAACTGGGGCTCAGGGGGTTAGGGGGAAGGGAAGGTGGGCACTCTCCTTGCTGGCCTCGTGTCTCCTTGCTGGCCTCGTGTCTCCACCCAGAGGGAACTCAGTGAAGTCACGGCCGCTCCCTCTCCTCCTCCAGCCAACCCTTCTCCCCAGCCTCGCTTGGCCCAGCCCCTCCTCTCTGTGGCCTCTCTTGAGTCAGGAGCTTGGGCTGAGTCCACTGGGGTCCGGTTGGGTCCGAGGGGTCCCAGGACGACCAGGGGCCAGCATTGCCTGCAACCAGACCTCATGCCAGATCACCGGGTCGAAGAATCAGGGAGCCGGCTACGACCTGCATCCAGCCCCAGCCCCGGGGCAGCCCTCCTGAGAACCTACGGTCCTCTGCCTCTCTCAGTAGATTCTGAACTGTTCACTGTCACGCCCTGAGCTCTAATCAGGAGGGGCAGTGAGGAGGCCGGCCCCGCGGAGCCGCCCTCTACCCCTCGCTCACCTCTGTCTCCAGGAGGCCGCTGTAGGCGGGGTTGGCTGTGCTTCTCCGCTTTCGCTCCTGGCGTTTGCTCTGGATCTCTGGAAAGGCCCAGATGCAGCGGTTATGGGAAGTCTTCCTGCCCTGGGAACCCTGGATGCTTCCTCTACAAACCCTGGGCACTGCCTCCTGCCCCGTAGCCCCTCTGCCCAGCATCTGGGCCCCAGAGTGGCCCTGAGTGGGCTGGGGGCCCCGGAATCGTTCGCTCTGAGGCAAGACAGAGCTGCTGGCCTCAGGGTGAAGGGCCGACTGGGTGGAGGGTGGGAAATACCCAGAGTCCAGGCATCTGCTCTCAGCACGGCCCCATGTGCTATCCTCCGGCCTGGGGAAGTCTCTCTTGGGACCCTTAGGACAGCTGGTGCCTGATGGTCAGACTGTGGCCAGACTGAGCTTCAGAGTGAGGCTAAGGGCTCCTGGGAAGGCAGGTGCCCACTCTGCTCAGCCTGCCTGGCCCTCATGACAACAAACATGGTCCTCCCTATGGGGCCTGGCGTGGCGAGCCTCCTGCAGTTAGAGAACTGGGTTCCCCCCCCCCCTTTTTCTTTTTCCCTTTTGCTTTGACTGCCAGGTGGGCCCTGTCTCTCTGTCCGTAGCTGTTTTGACATTATACCCTAGTCTCTGTTTCTTGGCTCTGATTTCTCCTTTGAAACTGTCCCAATATTATTTGTGTGTTTCCCGTAAGGCACCTCAGACCCTCTGCAGAAGAAGTTAGGATCCAAATAAACACAAATAAAAAACTGTTTGGGGTATCATGGGCAGGAGGGAGCAGAGTTTGCAAAATGAGGACTGTTTATACAAATTATAACAATTGCAAACGGATTCTCAGAGTGCTTTTAGCTCAGTTGCCATGACAACCCTGCAAAGTCCGAGGAAGTGGTTTTCCTCAAGTCGTAGATGAAGAGATTGAGGTTCCGAGTGGGGAAGGAGTTGGCCCAAGATTGCCCAGATGTAAGCAGCACAGCCAGGACTTGAACACGGGACTTCTGACATGACTGTTTGGGCCAGTTCCACCACCCCAGGCTGCCTCCACGGCCCCAAAGACAGAGCAGAAATGGCTCTCAAAGTCCACCACACACAGCCAGATTCCCTACACTCAAGTTTAAGCAGGAGGATTCAGAGATGAACAGAACTCCTTCCAAGAAGGCAAGGGGGCCATGAGAGGAGGGGTCCTCGCATGGGACATCCCCACCAGGGTCAGGTCCATGTAGCAGGGTATCTGAGTGGCTGGACCACGCCCCTGTCCCTTCCCACCACCTACACCCCAGCTGCTCCAGAGAGCAAGTCAGACCAGGGAACGCAAGGGGAGGTGGCCGTGGAAAGGCCTGGACCCACCTCCAGGACACGTTTGACTTGGTCGTGCACGGGGTGGCTTGGCCAAGGCCCTCCCCTCCCCCCGGCTTCACGTGCTGTCCTGCAGAGAACCTTCACCTGGGATGAGAGCCGGTCAGTGCCTCGGGCGCTGGGGTATTCAGTTCACTTCCTTCCGTCCCTCAATTTTAAGAAGGAAGAGCAATCTAGTTTTCCTTGCTGAATCCAGGGCTCCCTGGGGTGCACAGGTGTTCTCACCTATAGTCTTTAGCAGTGAGGTCGGAATCATGGAAAAACACTCTGGGTCACATGGATGCCATCCTGGGCCTGGTAGTGACCAGTTGTGTGACCTTGAACAAGTGAATCAGTTCCTCTGGCCTCCGCTTCCCCACGCGTGCCATGAGAAGGTTGGTTCTGTGCTTTCTAGACAGAGTCTAGACGATGCACAGAGCTCTTAGCTCGTCTGCGATCGCTCTCACCGGCAGAGCCAAACAACACCGATAGCGTCATGCTGGCCTGTCTCCTCAATGTGCTGATTTACCGACCGGTCTGGGGGCAGACATGAGTCCACAGGCCAACTTGACAGAAGGGGAGGGGGCTGCTGCTCCTCTTGGTTCTACCCAACAATCCCAGGAGGAAGAGTTAGCTATTAACCCATTTTATACATGGAGAAACTCAGGCCCAGAGGAGCTGGGTGACTTGCCCAAGCTTGAGGCGTCAGTCATGGCAGAGCTGGGCACCCCGATCTTATCACTTTATGGTGCTGCCTCCAACTGGGGGGCAGGGAACCCACAAAGTCCCTCCACTGACACACGAGGGTTCTGTGCAGAGTCAAGCCGGGAGAGCGGGTGGGCTCCTTGATCTCAGTGATAACAACCAGGCACCCAGCACCGACCTCGCAGAATGTGGGTCACATCTGGCCGGGAATCTGAGACCCACTGCTTCCATCCGATGCCACATCAGCCACCTGACCACTTGCCCGCAGCCAGGCCCACCCCACCACGAGGGTCCTCACCTTCAAGGTGCTCCGTCGTCACCAGGCCCAGCGCCACCATGAAGGCGATTTTCTGAGGGAAGGCAACAGAAGAGGGTTAACCCTCTTGGGGGTTTCCTTAGTTTTTATCTAATGCTCTTTCGCTGCTGTTCCAGGAGCCCACAGGGCACGAGTCATCCTGTCTCCTTGCTCCTCTGGGCTGTGATGGTGATCACAAACTACAAATTTCCAGTTTTACGATAAATAATGTACAGCATTGTGACTAGAGCCAACAGTACCGTACTGTCAATGTGAAGGCTGCTGAGAGTAGATTTGAAAAGTAAGTGCTCATCACACAAAAATAAATAACCATGGAGGTAACAACGGATAATACAACAATGGATAACTATGGATGCGCTAACTGTACTCACTGTGCTGCCCCTGCTGCAATATATACATATCTCAAATCACCGTGTGTGTGCACCTTAAACTTACGCAAGGTGATATGCCAATCACATCTCGATAAAGCTGGAAAGCATTTTTAAAAACAAGGCGGGGTGACTTGGTTATTTCTGGTGAATTATAGAAAGATCCTTCTAGCTGCAGAGAGGAACCATCTAGGGGCTGGGGGCCTGGGCAGAGGGGAGGCAGGGACGAGAGCTGTGGCAGCAGGGGTGGCGGAGAGGGAAGGAGCATCTGTGTGCATGGGTCTTGCCCAGAGAGGTGGTCCAAATGTGGCTGGGATGCGGCCTGGTCTGTGGCTGGGGGTGTGGCCTAGGCTGGGCCTGGGGGTGTGGCCGGAGCTGTGGTCCGGCTGGGACTGTGTCTAGGGCCAGGACTGTGGCTGTGACTGGGGTTGAGTTGTGACCAGGGCTGGGGCTATGTCTAAGGCTGGGGCTGTGGCCAGGGCTGGGGCCAGGCTGGAATGGGATCAGGACTCCTACTTTAGCTGCCATTCCATGAGGCACAGACTAATCTGAGGGTGACCAACTTGGTCAGATGCTGCCCGAGGCCAGGGAAACGAGTAGCACAGAAAAGGCCAGGCTCTGTCCTAAAGAAGCCAGGGGCTCTAGGACAGGATGGAATCCACCAAGCCTGGGGCAGGAGCCAGGCGTCCAGGGTCCGTCCCGGCTGAGTGCATAGCCCGGTGACTGCTCACACACCGACCTCTCTGAGCCCATCTCCTTGTCTTTACAGTGAACGCTGTCATTTCTGCCCCGTCCACTTTGCAGAGCGGCTGGGAGGATGCGGGCACGCAGGGGAGGAAGCGTAGTTAGTGATGGAGGGTCGCTCAGCAGGGAAGCGGGGTGTTACTGCACCGGGTCCCTTCGATGCCTTGTGTGGGTGCTGTCGCGTCATGTGCCTGAGCCCAGCTCATCTCAGAGGCAGCCATGGGTTCCAAAGAAAGTGTGTGTGCGGGTGTACAGACGCTGGTACCTCAACAGCCACTGCCCCGGAAGCCACCACATAGCTGAGCCTCACCAGCCCCAGTCGGTATCTCTTTAGCCCCAATCCACGCCCACCCCCGGCCCCCCGAGTCCGCGACTGGTGCATCTGGGGACATTTCTGGGGCAGCTGCTGTTCTGGCCTCCTGCGCTCTTGACTTTGGTTCTTCACAAACAGGTTCAAAGGCCACTGGGAAGCCTGCGTCTCTGCAACACAACAGCTCCCAGCGTTCTTCTAAAAGCAACTTTAATAAGGATTTTTACACCAGGACGTGTTGTAATTACAAGTTCTATTTAAGTCATTACATGTATTTACGCTAATTATGTAGTTAGATGTAATTATACTAATTGTATAAATGCACAATAATTGACTAAGATATACTTTGAAAGAACAAAGAGAAGCCACCCAGAAAACCTTCCTGAATATTAAGGGTGAAGAGAACCCCATCGGAGGACAGAAGGGTGCTCATGGGAGCTTGAGCTGGGCTGGCCCCTCAGCTCCACCTCGAATACAGGAGGTGCTCATTCATTACCACCAAATGGAGCGGACTGTCTCTCCTGAGACAAGATTGGTCCTGAAGCCACAGAGCAGACTGGCTGCATCTCAACCTTGGTAAGCAGTCCACTCTACCAATTCCCAGCAGGCTTTCTGGATGTGTCAAAGGACAATAACCAAGTCACTCTCCTGCTCAAAGACATTCCATGGCTCCCTACTACCCAAGGAATGAAGTTTCTCCTTGGCCACCTGCATCCGGGTCTTCCAGAATCAGCCTCCGATGTCCATCTTTAATCCCATGTGGAGAAGTTCTCAGTAGCATCACTGACTCAGTGGACACGAGTTTGAGCAAAATCTTGGAGGTAGTGAAGGACAGGGGAGTCTGGCGTGCTGCAGTCCATGGGGTCACAAAGAGTCGGACACGACTGAGCGACTAAAGAACAACGTCTAGAAATTCTCACCCACACGTGCTGCCCAGGGTCCCAAGAGACCGGCTGATTTTCCAGGGTGTGCTGAGTCTTTTTCCCATGGCCACGTGACAGCCTGGGTAGTGTCCTCCAGTTGACATGCCCTCCCCCTGCCACTCATCCTTCTCCTGAAACCCTATCTGTTCCCATCCCAGTGATCACACCCTGTGTGTTAAGTCGCTTTGGTCATGTCTGACTCTTTGCGATCCCACAGACTATAGACCACCAAGCTCCTCTGTCCATGGGATTCTCCATGCAAGAGGACTACAGTGAGTTGCTGTGCCCTCCTCCAGGGGATCTTCCTGACCCAGGGATCGAACCCACAGTTCTTGATTTCTTAAGCATTGGCAGGCGGGTTGTTTACCACTAGCAGCACCTGGACAGCTCTCCTTCTCCCTGGATCTCCCATAGCTCAGAATTTGCAATTCTCTGACGACACCTGCCATTTATTCTAACCCAGGTTCAAGTCCAAATGGCCGTGCCTGTGTCTGGTGGTAGGAGTGAGTGTCCCTCGTGCTCAGACTAACTACGTCTGCCCTGTCTCACTGTCCCCATCCTCAGCCCAGAGCCTGGCCTGCAGCAAAGGCTGAGATGTGATTGACAAATAAATGACTGGATGAATGGATGAATGACTTCTTTAGATGACAGTGCTCTGATAAAAAGAATCGACAGGAACTGGAGGAGCCCAGGGGGATCTGTTGGTGGTAGGTGGTCAGGGAAGGCTTCCTGGAGGAGATGGTTTCTGAAGGTGATCTTGTAAGACAAAGCAGTCAGTAGGGAGAGGAATGGGGGCCAGGTAGGGGCAGTCACAGAGAAAAAGGCCCAGAGAGGGTGATTTTGGCCCAGGACAGCTGAGGATGCCAGCAGAAACAAGGACGCCAGCTGCTGTGCTAAAAGTTCAATAAACAGTTGACTTTTAAGGCCTACAGGGTCCTCCTGGGCTGCCTTCAGCCGTTCAGTGAACAGTGGGGTGGCGGGAGGAGCAGTCTGCTTCAGGGTCACGTGCTGCCAAGAGCAGGGCTGCCCCCCAATGGGGGGTCCTGAGGATAGGGGGATGGGATGCGGGGACAGCCGGACTCAGGGGTATGGGGTAACAGCCAGCAGCGCCCAGGCATGCTTCCAGGACCTCAGCGGACACGGACCGCGGGATCCTCCCAACAACGCTGCCGGGAAGGCAGACTCACCCCTCCCTTCTCACAGACGAGGAAATGGACGTGATGCCCTCCCTCTATGGTACATCCGGACTGGGAGGCCAAGCCAGGCAGACCGGTCCAGGGTCAGAGCTCACCACTGCCCCACACGGCCCCTCAGCCGGTAAGTCTGGGACACGTAACAGCGGGACCTCGGCTCACGGGCCAGTCTCCACCTCAGTCCCTGCGGGGCACGTCCTACAGCGGTCCCCAGACCACCGCCACCCACCTCGGGGTTCTCCTGGCTCTGGGGCCGCTCTTCCTTCCTCTTGCTGCTGGCCTGAGCCCCCCGAGACAGCTCCTCCGTGGGCGCCCGCGACTCCGTGGTGTTCTCGGGCTGCGGCTGCACTTGAGACTGAATGATGATGACCTAAAAGATGGGGTGGAGGGGTGAGGGGGGCTGGAGGGGCCCCGCGGGCAGATTACAGGGTGGAGGGGTGAGGGGGGCTGGAGGGGCCCCGCGGGCAGATTACAGGGTGGAGGGGTGAGGGGGGCTGGAGGGGCCCCGCGGGCAGATTACAGGGTGGAGGGGTGAGGGGGGCTGGAGGGGCCCCGCGGGCAGATTACAGGGTGGAGGGGTGAGGGGGGCTGGAGGGGCCCCGCGGGCAGATTACAGGGTGGAGGGGTGAGGGGGAGCTGCCGGGCAGATTACAGGGTGGAGGGGGAGGGGGGAGCTGGAGGGGCCCCCATGGGCAGATTACAGGGTGGAGGGTTGAGGGGGAGCTGGAGGGGCCCCGCGGGAAGATTACAGTGTGGAGGGGGAGGGGGGAGCTGGAGGGGCCCCGCGGGCAGAGCTGCAGAACCGGGGGCCAGGTGTCTCCACCCACTTCGGGCACGGGGCCTGGAATTGCGGGATCATAGAGGAATGAGGACAGGAGAAGGCAATGGCACCCACTCCAGCATTCTTGCCTAGAAAATCGCATGGACAGAGGGGCCTGGTGGGCTACAGTCCGTGGGGTCGCTACTAGTCGGACACGACTGAGCAACTTCACTTTCACTTTTCACTTTCACGTATTGGAGAAGGAAATGGCAACCCACTCCAGTGTTCTTGCCTGGAGAGTCCCAGGGATAGCCGAGCCTGGTGGGCTGCCGTCTATGGGGTCGCACAGATTCGGACACGACTGAAGTGACTTAGCAGCAGCAGCAGCAGCAGCAGAGGAATGAGGAGGGGGGAATCACAGAGGAGGCAACCGGGGCCTAAAATGTCCTCTACTCCCTCCCTCCCTCAGCAGGGACCCTTCCAGCCACCCACTCGGCCACACATTTTATCAGCTAATTATTCCAACAATGAAATTCTTCATCCATCACGGCATTATTCTTTTCCCACGGGTGTTGATTCATTCGGCCACACGGTCTTTTCTTTCCTTTTTAGGGGAGGGGATGTACACCGCAAGGCGTGCGGGACCTTAGATTTTGACCAGGGATCGAACCCGTGCCGCCTGCAGCAGAGTCACGGAGTCTCGACCCCTGGCCCACCTGGAAAGTCCCTAGCCACACAGTCTCCCACTCACGCACTCACTCCCTTGCACCCCACCTTCTTCCCACACCGATTCACTCACTGGATCCCTCTCTCACGCACCATTCATCCCACCACCGACTCACTCATTCATGTATAACTCCACCCCCATTCATTCTTCTTCTGATCTGTTCAGTCTCACCGCTCACTCACTCCTCTGCTCTCACTCCATCCATTCACTTGGCCACTCGATCATTCCACCATTCGGTCACTCACGCTGCCCAGCCCCCCTTCACCTGGCCCTGCAGGGAGCCTGCCCTCACCTTGTTGTCGGCGCTGATGAGGAGGGGCTGGACTTTGACACTGTCGCTGACCACGGACACGGTGGTGCTGGGGGCCATGGCGGCGGCATTGCTGGGGGCGGTGGAGATGATGGCGTAGGCCACCCCAGCGCCGCTCAGAGGAGAGCTGACAGCGGCAGGCTCGGGCAGGGCCCGCGGCTGGCTGCCGGGCGCTGGCACATGGCTCACGGTGTTGTTGGCGGTGGGGAGCGCAGGGCTGGGGTTCTTGATACTGACCACGGTGGCCTTCTGGAATGTTGGGGGCTGCTTGGGTGGCCGGTCCCGGCCTGGGGTAATGGGGAGGCTATCTGGGATCAGAGTCTTTGGCCTAACCTGGGGAAGGGAGGGACGGGGACACGGTCAGACACACAGGCAGGGTGCTGACAGGCCCGGCCGAAAAGCAGTCCTGAGCAGAGCCAGGACTTGGGGAAGACTCCAGAGCAGGGGCAGGGATGTGACCTGGCTCAGAGACCCTCGTGTTAGAGGAGAGGGGATGGCGGTATAGAGACTGGGGACCTGCTTCCGGTACCATCTCCTCCAAGAAGCCCTCCCTGACCTTCAGGCAGGCTATGAAGTGCTATTCCCACAGCACCCCAGGAATCCTTCTAACTCAGGCCAGTCACTCTGGCTTCACAGCATCTTAACTCCTTGTCTGTCCCCCTCCTGGAGTCTGAGCGTGCTGGGGACAGGATCCTGGTGAATTCAGCACAGATGGGCATTCAGAGGGGCTGCCACGAGGACAAGAGGGCCTGGGGCCCCTGCCCCTCACTGAGCTCTGGCTGAGGGCATCTGTGCAGCCTGCAGCCCCAGGACAGGCAGGAGCCGGCATCACCTGGGCAACTGGCAGCCCCTCGCGGCTCAGCAGCAGGTGCCCCACTAAGCGAGTCCCCACCAGCAGGCTTCCGCTCCAGACCTGGCCCAGCTACAAAGGCTCTTGAGTCCCGATTCAGCCCTCGAGGCCCGGGAGGCACTGGCAACACCCCCTTTGCAGAAGAGGAGACTCCACCCAGGAAGGTCACAGGTCAGTTGACTCGTCCAAAGTGCTGAGCCCAGTCTCGGAGGCCCCAAGACTGGAACCAGGGGCACCTGGACCAGCGTCTCCCAAATGCACCTGCTCATCCAGAGTTTCTCACGCTTTTCTTAACCATGGCCCATACTCAAAAGTCTTCATTACATCGTGATCCAGTCCGGAAACAAACTCTGCCCACAGTGTTTCTGATGTGTCTGCTCTATTCTAGTCAAGCATAGTTTATTCCATTAAAAAAAAAAAATTCCTGGTCATGACCCACTAAACTGATTTCTCAGTTCTTTAGTGTGTCCAAACGTCTCCTCTGGAGGGTGGGCAGAGGAGGCAGGAGAAGAAAGGGACTCCCTTGTGGTTGCACCTAAAACCCCAGTGCTAAGGGGCTGTGGACAGACAGACAGACAGACGCCCCAGGGCCCGCCGCAGGCCGCTTACCTGAGGTAGCACCGCTGCTCCTTGCCCGGCCAACCTCTGCAAGGAGCTGACCTGAGGACCGGTGACAGGCACTGCAGTGACGGTTCCCAAAGCCTGGAAGACAGCAGAGGGCAGCACGCAGATGGGATGGGGCGCTGGGACATGACACAGGAGGAGATCTGGGGGCTGTGGGTCAGGCACAGACTCTTGGATACAACACCAAAGATACAGTCCATATAAGAAGAAATTAATCAACTGAACTTCAAAAACAACTGAAGTTGGAAAGACAGTTTTTAAGAGAATGAAAAAATGAGCCATGGACAAGGAGAAAAAAACACTCTGCCAATCACCTATCAGATAAAAAAACTTGAACACAGAATATATAAAAGAACTGCCAAACGCACTAATCAGAAAGCAAACAACCCAATTAAAAACTGATTCAAAGAGAACAGATCACTAAAGAAGATATACTAATGGCAAATAAGCTACTGAAAAGATACTAAATATCATGAGTTATTATAGAAATGAAAATTAAACGATAGTAAGATACCACTACACACCCATTCAGAGGGCGACGATAAGAAGAGCTGACCGAGTCCAGGGCTGGTGAGGACGTGACGAGGTCCGACCACCACTCTTGGGAACATAAACTGGTATAACCACACGGGAACAGTCTGACAGTTTTGTAAACAGTTGAATATATGTGTATCACTAGGGACTGAACGTCGGTGTCCCCCAGAACGTGCGCGTCAAAACACCAAGCCTCAGTGCGATGCGCTCACGGGTGGAGCCTTTGAGAGTGGCCAGGTCAGGAAGGTGGAGGCCTCTTGACGGGATTGCGCATGCTCACTGTCATATCTGACTCTCGGAGACCTCGCAGACTGCAGCCCTCCAGGATCCTCTGTCCATGGGATTCTCCAGGCAAAAGTACTGGAGAGGGTTGTGATCACCTCCTCCAGGGGATCTTTCTCAAACCCACACCTCCTGCATCGGCAGGCGGATTCTTTACCTCTGAGCTGCCTGGGAAGCCCTTCAGACAGACACAACAAGGGATCTAGCTTCTCTTCTAAACCTAGTCTTGAATCAGACGTCACAGCATAAAACTAACTGTAAATAACAATTGAAATAAGAACACTTTAAAGGCTTCGTTCCCTTTTTCCCCCTCAGCTTCAGGAATTAGAGATGGTCTAGATAAGCGCTCCAGAATTAGTGCCCTCGTAAGGAGAGATTTGAGAGGGTTTCCTTCCCCTCTCTGCCACGTGAGGACGCAGCAAGGAGTCCGCTGTGGTTTGAATGTTGAAAGTGAAAGTGTTTATCACTCCGTCGTATCTATTTGTGACCCCATGGACTGAAGCCTGGCAGGCTCCTCTGTTCACGGGATTCTCCAGGCAAGAATATGGGAGTGGGTAGCCATTCCCTTCTCCAGGGATCTTCTCAACCCAGGGATCAAACCCTGGTCTCCTGCATTGCAGGTGGATTCTTTACCATCTGAGACACCAGGGAAGACCTTGAATGTCAGCGTCCCCTTAAAATTCACTTGTTCAAATTCTAATGCTCGAAGTGATGGGGTTAGAAGGCAAGGCCTTTGGGAGGTGCTTCAGCCAGGAGGGTAGAATCCTGATGAAATGAATGGGATTTGTGCCTATAAAAGAGGTTGCAGTGACTCTAGCGCCTTCCCCCAGGCAAGAAGTCTGCAGCCGGAAAAAGCCCTCACCTGGCAATGTTGGCACGCTGCTCTCCAACTACCAACCTCTAGAACTGTGAGCAATAAGCTTTTCCTTCTTCCTTTTTTTTTAATATCATCTCTGCTGGATGTCTCAAAGGCACTTGGTGAAGTTTAATACTCATTCATTAAAAACACTTGTTTTTTTTTTTCAGGTTTGGCTGCACTGTACAGCATGTGGGATCTTACTTCTCTGACCAGACCAGGGATGGAACACAAGCCTCCCACATTGGAAGGGCAGAGTTTCACCCACCAGACCACCAAGGAAGTCCCAGTAAGTTTCCATGTGCAATAACCACCCAGTCTGTGGCATTTGGTTCTAGCAGCTGACATGGACAAAGGTAACACCCATCTGCAAATCAGGAAGAGGGTTTGCACCGCAAACCAGATCAGCCAGCACCTTGATCTTGGACTTCCCAGCCTCCAGAACTCTGAGAAATACGTGTCTGTTGTGTAAGCCCCCAAGTTGATGGTGTTTTTGTTGCAGCAGTCCCAACTAAAACATTCTGCCTCTAGACATTACTCAAGGGAAATGAAAGCACATGTCCATAGGAGGCTTGTTCAGGAACATTCCCAGCAGCTCTACTGGAAACAGCCTAGATGTTCATCAGCGGGTCCACAACAGGTCCACAGATGAGCAAACTGTGGCATATCCACCCAAAGGAATATTACTCAGCAATGAAAAAGGAACGAGGACCGAGCAACTGATATGCACAGCATGGATGAGTCTCAAAGTGGTTCTGTGAACGAAAGGAGCCAGTCAAAAAAGGGGGCACATATTATTGTATGATGTCACTTATGTGAGATTCCAGGAAATGCAAACTCAGCTAAAGGGATCAGAGACTGTATCGAGATGGGAGATGAAAGGAAGGGACTACAAAGGCCTAGGGAAACTTGGGTCAAGGGTGTATTTTCTGTCTTGATTCTAGTGGTGGTCTCACAGATGGATGTCTATGTCAAACATCTTGATTCTAGTGGTGGTTTCACAGATGGACACCTATGTCAAACATCCTGCACTTTTTAAAGATAACACTTTATTGTATATATTATTCTAACAAAGCTGCTAAAAATAAACTCCCTCCCTATTTCCCCCCTTAAAGCTCTCTGTCCCTGGAAGGAGTATCATCCTTCCCCAGATAAGACAACAGAGGCCCCACAACACACACAGCTTACTTCTCCTGGTTACGATGGGGTGGTCCCTCCCTCCTCTGGAATTTCCCACTTGCCCCAAGTGGACAAAGCTCTGAGGTTCATGTCCTTCCAGCCAGCTGCCTGCCTCTCTGCATGGAGCCAAATTATCCACATTTAACTGGAAATTCACCATGGACATTTGCTGGAATAGAGCTTTATACGCAACGCAGAGAGCATCCAAGCAAACACGGTCACTCTATGAGGGAGCGTCTCAACCCACCGTGCCGTTTTTCCCTCTCCAGCACGGTGTAGCGAGCCCTGCCCAATGCCCGTGTCTTACAAGATTCCGCCTGCCTTTTGCAGAGGGATGCACATAGAAGGTGGTGCCCTCAGCTGCCCCTGGACCTGCTGTTGCATCCAGCATCACCTGTGGAGTCTGTCTGCTGTCAACCCCTGGGCCCCAGCCCAGAGCTGCACAGGTGAGTGGCAGGCACAAAGGGAGCACCATTTGATTAAATAAACTCCCAGGCAATTCTGCCAACCTGGGGACTGTGGGCCGAGAAGAAACCAGCCTATTCCTCCAGCAGGTTCTGCAGCAAAAGGCCCAATGGGCACTTGGCTCCATCCGTGGGTGGGGCCGTGCTGCCCCCGGGAAGCGGGGGTTCCTGCACAAAGACCCCAGGGCCGCAGGACCACAAGGGCAAATCCGTGCCCAACACGCACAGAAGCCAGAGAACAGGCGCAAAGCTGCTCTCCCTGGGGACTCCCTTCTGGCTAAGATCCCCAAACAAGCCATCAGGGCGAGTGCTGCACGCCATCTGTATGCTTTTCCAGTCCAGGCATATCTGCATGGAAAGGCGTGAGGGTTGCTGTGCGTCCGATTGAGTGTGGTACTGCACCAGCTATTTGACTCTCTGGCGTCCACTTGGGCACATGCGTCCTGTGTTTTTAGATGAATCCTCTCTGGGTTCCTCTTCTGCTCTGTGTCCGTGTCTCACAGGCGCCACCGTCCATGGTTCTACGCCTTCACTGCAGGTCGGTGCTCAGCCTTCTCTCCTGACCTGAGACATACCGGTGACTTCTGTCCATGCACCGAGAAATTCACAACCAGGGAGGGGACCTGGGGGAGGGGACCCCGAGGGGGAGGCATGGGCAGAGGTGGCTGGAGGGGCAGAGTCCCCGAGGCTGGGTGAGTCTGAGGGTGAGGGAGACAGGGGGAGCTTTACTTTGACCTCACTTTCAGATACTTTCAGACTCCCCGAGTCAAAGCCCGAAGCCCTAGCCTTTGGGGAGGAGTTTATCAAACAGGCTGCTGAGCAGTTTTCCAAAAAACGCGGGTTTCCTCCAGGAACACCAAAGCCCCCTTCTTCCCCTGTCCATCCTCCCATTGCCAGGTATCTGTTCCCCTTCACTCCAAGGTTTAGCCCAGAGCGCGTTCCTCCAGGTCCTTATAAACCTTTAATTAACAAGCTGAAGAGACATTTTACCTGGCAGGGGCTGACCTTTCTGCTCCGTGTCGGAATTTATCGATAGCAGCAGAATCAATCATCTCAGGGGCTATTCCACCAGCCCTGGATAGTTTATGGCCACACTCTGGTCAAGATAAATGAGCTCCTTATGATGACAGTTACAGCCTTAAGCACTTTAATAGGGAAAAAGGGGCCATAAAAGTTAAAGATAACTTGTTTTCCTGCATCAGTGGCGTCCCCGGGGCAGCCTGGGAAACCTCGGACAAGCTCAGTCCCGGCAGAGGCAGGTCGAGGCGCCCAGCAGACAGGTGTGTCTGACGGTACCCGAGCTGGGGACAGATTGGGCTCGGCTCTGGCACCAGGTGCATGTGGCCCCCTCTCTCTCTGTGCCCAGTCTTCTCGTCCATGACGGGGAGAGTTTCTGCAGCAGGGGGCTGACGGGAGTGGGCACCCAGGGTCCATGCGAGCGCCAGGTAGAGGGAGTGGGTCAGACCTGGCTGGGTCGGTGCCTGGAACCCGGACACCAAGTGTGGGAGGGAGGTACAGCCTGGTACCCCAGCAGGGACAGCCTTGGGTCAGCCCGTCCAGGAGCCAGTCCTGCAGAGGCCCCTCTGCTTGGGCCGGCCTTCGGAAGTCCACTCTGCTCTCCAGCACCGGTCTCCGGTCTCTCCGTCTGGCACACGAGGAACACGTGCTTGTCTCCCCGCAATGACGAGAGGCAAGTACAGGAGCGTGAAGAAGCGTGAGGACGCAGAAAAGGAAACCAGAGCCTGGTGTCCCGGGCTTCCTGCTGTGTTCGCTTCAACAGCTCTTCCTCCGCGTCAGGGGACAGGCCCCAGAGTGTCTGGGACAGTCTGCATCAGGGCTCCCGCTGAACCCCAGGCAGCCTGCACGGTCTGGGAACTGGGGAGCTGGGCAGAACGGGAAGCTCTCACCCAGACCCCGACCAGATGGATCAGAACTGGCCTTTCTCAGCTCTGCGCTCCTGCTGGACAGTGGCTCCAGGAGGCCGCAGTCAGGCTGAGACCCCTATGGGTGCTAGAGTCCAGCCCTGGCCCAGCCCAGGCGCCAGCTGGCTGAGGTGTCTGATGGACGTTGTCAGATGGCCCTGCCAGGAGATACTCAGGCAGCCGCCGAGGGCCGGGGAGCAGGATCCTTCAATCCCGCACACCCAGAGCCCTCGCTCCATGAGGCAGGCCTGCGTGTACCACCCCAGGGGCAAACCTGACCCCGCCCCCTTGGCTTGGTTCGAGCTCCTGCACCAGAGTGAGTGACGCCAGACCTCACCCAGCCGCCCTCCCAGCGGGACCCTCGGTGTGGGTGCAGACAGGCCCAAGGGTGGTGAAGCGGGCTCATCCTGTCTATGTTAACGTGTTCCTGAAGAAGACAGAAAGTCAGCGTGGGGCCCGGCCCGTCTCCGGGACCGGATGGGATAACCCCACGCGGCTCCCCAGCCAGGGTCCACACTGGTCTTCATCGGCCATGTCTCCGGCACTGTCTGTGGGCCTCCGCCCGGGGCTTTCCCAACAGGTCTGCCCAGCTCCGAGTCCAAGGGCCCCGCATCCTGCATGGTGACGGCAAGGAGACTGGCAGTCCCAGCCGGTGGGACAGAGAGCGCCAGGACCAGAGGGCACGCGGGTCCCTGGGACGCGCAGCGGGGCAGGGAACTCAGTCCTCTTTCCTGGCGGCAGGTGGGCGGGAGCAGGGTGAGGGTCAACGCGAGCCCCACGGTGGGACAGAGTGCACAGCGTGGGGATGAGGGAGGGGGGCGTGCACCCTCTGAGACCCCACCCAGATGCCCTTTTCCAGAACTTTCTCCACTCACAGGACTCAGCTCAGGGCTGACCTTGACCCTGAACTCAACCTCCAACCCTGAGCACCGCAGGGTGCTCCTAAGCCCGTGTGCCTCAGTTTCCACAACTGCCAACCGAAGACAACCTCACAGACCCCCTCCCAGGGCGGCTGTCAGTGTGCACAGCGAGCAGGAAGGCACCGGCTAGACCAAGCTTAGCCCTGGACTGAGCACGCCACGCACGGCCCCTCCCGAAGCCCGCAGTGAGCATCCACCCCCAAACTGGAAATGTTCACAGGTTTCTGATTCAATGCCGGCCACACAGAGGGCTTCTCTGGAGTGTGAGTTCAGGAGGCCAGTGGGTGGGGAGGGTGGGTGCGTGGGAGGTTCCTACAGACCCTTCACATGCCTTTCCCCAGCCTGAGCCCTCAGACCCAAACCACCAACCCTCAGACGGGGCCCCAGAGATGACCCAACCCTGCCTCCGGTTGCACTCAGGACATCAGAAGCTATTTTTCAAAACTCCTCTTGCTCCCACTCAGGACCGGCAGGGCTGGCCTCACAGAGGGGCCTTCTCACGTGACAGCACCAGGGAGGGGTTGCCATAGCAATGGCTCCTGGGGATGCTATGAGGGGCGGATGGCTGTGTGAGTACACGTGTGATCTTGCACTGCCTTCTGCCGGACACTCAGCCCTCCTGCTTCCCGGGGGGCCCTGGGGTCCTGTCCAAACCTGGAGGGGGCGGAGCTCAGCGACCCCACAAGCTCCAACAGCAGTGACTGTCCTTTCCCACGGTCACCAGAGAGACACGCCTGCCCTCTGATCCCCCACCTGCATGTCAGGACCCAACCCCTGGGCACAAAGGGCCACAGGCCACCGCTCAGAGGCTGCAGGCCCAGGGTCCAGGGAGCTTTTTCTATGTTAAAAAGTCTGAACCCGGAGGAGAGAAGCTTTCCAAGTCAGTTGCTCAGGGGACTTGCAAAGGGAGCTCCGCTCTCCCTCGAGAGAACTGACCGATGTGAAGGGAATGTCTGAACCTGGCAGCGCGCAGTGTCCCCTTGGGTTACCGACGGAGCCATGCGGCCCAGAGGCTGAAGGCGTTTTCCCCTAAGGCCACGCAACTCTCAGCTGAAAGCTCATGTCTCTTCTGGGTTTTGCTGGCCCAGAGCAGGTGGTGCCCACAAGGAGAGAAGGAACGTACCTCTGCAGCAAGGCTGGGCTCTGCCCTGCCCCAAATGGGCCACGCCAGGGTGCACGACACACAGGAAGCCACGCTGGCTCCTCGCCCGCTGACCCCACTCAGACCCCGAGCGCCTGCAGACCCAGGAAGCAAGGCCTCGGGAGGCCACGATGACTGGCCCAGCGGTGGATGACTCAGGCCTCAAGCGATCAGCCAGACAAGGAGATGCTCAGGGTGGGGATGGGAGGAGCCAAGGAAGGCTGTGCAAGGCCCGCTCCCACAGGATGATCCCAGGTCCTGGACACGAGTGTTCAGCTAGGCCAGATCCCTCCTGAAGGACTCCCGCGGAGAGGGTGAAGCCTGCACTCCCGTCCCCCACCCCCAAGGGCTGCCCAGGTGACCTGGGACTCAGTTTCCCCATCACAGAAATGGAAGCATGGCCTTTCCCTCTCATCGGGCTTCTGAGGACTTGCGAGTGATAGCTGTCAGTGCTCTGAGAGGGTCCCAGGCTTCTGCGGTGGCTCAGGCGGTAAAGAACCTGCCTGGAATGCGGGAGACCTGGGTTCAATCTCAGGGTCAGGAAGATCCCCTGGAGAAGAAGTGGCCACCCACTCCAGTGTAATCTTGCCCGGAGAATCCCACAGACCGAGGAGCCTGGAGGGCGACAGCTCATGGGACTGCAAAGAGTCGGACACGACGGAGCGACTAACAGAAATGTGGGCCCCCGGGCTCCCCCGTGCCGGGGCAGTACCAGCACGAGTGTGGTGATGAAGCCACAGAAACTGGCCCCCCGGGCGTGGGGAGGGCACGGACTGGTCAGTCGGCCGCAGCTCAGCGCCCCTGGTCTCCAGAGCGCCCCACCCCAGGCCACCGCCACGGGACACTCAGGACAGCCGGATTTCTCTGCATCTGTGTGAAGACCATGCTGACATCCATACAGACATGCAGATGGAACTCTAGAAACACCGACAGGGGAGCCCTCCTAAAGAAATGACAACCACACGACGTGTTTCTTGTTGAGAACAAGGTGGACACGGCTCCTTAGAGGGTTCACCTGCCGCCACCGCGGGGTAGCCCACGGTGCATCTCTGTCCACCGAAGCCCCGAGACTGGACAGGGCACCGCGGCTCCACTGCTGACCCAGAGCATTTGCCCTTCGCCGAGGAGTTAAGAGGAGGTCCTCTGTGTCCCCAGGGTCACACCAGGATGCGGGCCCCGGTTCCTCCAGGAAAGCCTGCACTCCAGGCCAGGGAAAGCAGCCGCTGGGCTGGCCACCTTCAGTCATCCCCCCACCTAAACTTCCAGAAGCTCAGCCCCAAATCGGCAGCCGTGAGAGGTCTGCATGCTGAGTGGCTAGGCATACGGTCGTGTGCTAGGGAGCAGCTTATCAATTGCTGGGTCCAAGCAGCAGTGTTTTCGTCCAAGCTTGGCTAGGGCAGGTGCTGGGCCAGGGCTTCTGTCTCCCTGTCACCCACCAGGAAGGAGACGCACAAGCTCACTGTGGCTACAGGGAGCTGTGCAGGTGTGGCCAGGTCCCCTCCCAGTTGCCAGAACATTCCACCAGGCCTCCCCCCACCCCCACACTGAGGGATGAGATGGGGGCTGGTGTCACATGGCCAGCCTACAGTGGGACCCGGCTCTCGCCACGGCCTGAGCCCTTGGCCACCACGTGCGAAGTCAGACATCTTGCAGGGCGGGGGGTGGATTTCTGGGGCCACCGTGTCCTGAGCCCCTAAACATCCCCATAGACCCACCTGCTGGCTTCATCCTGGGGGCTGCCGCCCCTCCCTCCCATGGCCCTGCTCAGATCCCCACACACACCCTTGTGATGCGAGCTGAGTCCTGAGCTTAAACTCTGAACCAGAGGGGAGGGTTTGGGACTCGGAGTTCAGGATGTAGGAGGGGCCAGCGAGCTCGGCCTGGGAGCTGGGTGCCCACAGCCTGACCGGAAGCCGCTGGAGGGTCTCCAGGTTGGGCGGGGAGAGCCCGACCTTACGGAGCTCAGACCCCAGCACTGCAGTGGCGGTCCTCGAGGAATGCGGCTACCCTGTTTCTAAGCACACGTCTGTCTGTCTGTCCGTCCCCTCCATCTGACCTGGGTGGCTGGGCTCCAGCCAGCACCGTGGACACAGAGCAGGAGTTGCCTGAAAGCCAGGCTCCCAGCAGGAGGAGGAAGCGCCCTGTGTCCGGGCACAGTCCCTGTGACCTCGACGAACATTGTCTAGGAGGCTTGTGGGGGGTTCTCCGGACGCTCGCTGTTGGCTCTGTGGGGGCTTCGAGAACTGTGTGGAAGGGAGCATCCGCTTCCCCAGCCCCTCCTCCCGGCCGGGAAAGTGTGTGCTGAGCTGACCAGAGTGGGTGCCCCTGCTTTCTGCATCCCGTGAAGCTCCCTCCTGAAGGGGGTGCAGCAGCCCCAGGCCTCCGAGAAGCATGAAGGGTGCCCCGGAGAAGGTGGCCAACTGCCCGCTCTGTGGCAGCCAAGCGGCTTCCCAACCTGCAATTTTCCTCGCATCTTTATGGAATCGCTATGACGTGCGGCAAAGATAACAACGGAGTCCCAACACCCGTAAGTGCCAATAAACATTAACGTCACCTAAGCACCACTTTTACGGTCGTGCAAAACCACTTTGTTATTCGCAGATGAAATCCGACTGCTGCCTCCATCACCGTCGGGAATGCCGGAGACGTCCTTCCCTGTGCTGAGGCGAGCTCTGCCAGCCCCAATTAGCACCCCCGAACCCGCGGCCCACCTCCCCTAACCCCGAGCTCGCCCACACAGGATCATTAGGGGGCCTTCGGGGGTGCCTGTGAAAACCCAGGGGGAACCCCCGCCTCTGCTGTCCCATGTCTCCTCCCAGCCCACGTCCCGTGTCTCCAGCTGGGACCCAACACATACCCGGAGCTCCAGTTACTGGGGCGGGGCAGGGTGGGCAACCAACCTGCACTCGAATTCCACTCCCCTGCTGGCCTGGGTCACGTCAAGCACCCCATCCCCACCCCCGAAGCTGGGGCATCGAGGACCGCCTTTCCTGTTCCTGGGACCACTCTGTTCAGACACGGAGAGGCATCTGGCACTGAGCCGCCCGTGTGACTCACGCCGTGGGTCCCCCGGCTCACACACGCACATCAGGGACCAGGTGTGGTGACACGGAGGGGGAGGGAAGGATTGCAGGGGGACAGGGCTGGAGAGGGGACAGCGGGGACTCCTGGTGCAGTGAGGATCAGCAGGTCCCCGTCTGGGTATGCCCGGGGCCACTGGGCTCACATGCGTGGGCACCAGTCAGCGCCTTTGATGGACAAGACTGGGAAGAGCCGACAGTCGGTCTGCAGGGGACAGATGGACGGGAATGTTCAGAGGACGGGAAACCTCCCGGCTTCCCGAGTGCGTGAACCACCGCACACGTGTCTCCATGCAAGCAGGGCCTTGGATCCCCACCCGGAGCTTCGCTGTTCCCTGAGGCCAACCGGGAGCCCAGGCAAGCTCCTGGCTGGTGTAGCTGGCCAAGCAGAGCTGCTGTGTGCAGGCAGGACCTGAGGTGCCCACTGTGGGCCAGGCAGGGAGTCCTCTGGGGGTGGATTTTCACCGCCTGAGACGTGCCAACTGCCTCCTGGAGGGGCAGGGTGTCCAAGTGGCCCATGTGCCGCAGAGACCGGGTGATCTCCCCTCCTGGGGCTGGCCAAAGTCGCGAGGCTGTTGCCCACAGGCACCCACACCCGCTGGCCCCCCTGCCCTGAGCATCCTGCTCCCTCCTGGGCTCCAAGGGCCAGTCCCCAGGCACTGCAGCTCCTCAGGGAGAGGAGGCTACACCCTGGGGTCTCTCAGGAGACCACAACACCGGTTCTTTAAAACAAGAACCCAAAACCTGTGTCCTCACGCCCCATGAGGGGAGTCATTTTCTGAAGCCCTGTTGGGAGGCTCTGCAAATGCCCACCTCGAGGCAGAGCTGTTGACCGCGTACTCCTGGGGAGATCAGCTGCCGGTCCAGGTGCTCCAGCCAGGCTGGGTCCCGGTGACCCCGACCGCGCGGGGCTGGCCGAGGCGGGCTGCCCGGGGGCACTTAACCAACGCAGAGGTCTTTACAGGCAAGGCCATCCTTAACCAGAGAGCCCCAGAGAACACACGCGGCTGCTCCGTGCTGACATTTAAAACACCCTTTCAGCAGTCCCCAGCATGGCAAAGTGGTTTAATTAACTTGAAAGGGTGTAATTTTATGCTATTTAGTAGGAAATACACACGCTAAATGGCATCGTGGACTAAGTATCGGGGGCTGTGATCTTGAGAGTGCGGGAAAAGAACAGCGCCGAGTCCCTGGCAACTGCAGGTGTGGGGTGGGCGTGCGGGGTGGGGGCTACGCCGTCCGTGTCCCTGCAGACGGCAGCGTCTGAAGCCACACGGGATCCAGGGTGGGAGGCAGTGTCCACAAGGCCAGCGAGAACAGTCACCTCCCATCATCTCAACTGGGAAACCAGCGCTGTGTCTGAGAACTGAACGTGGGGGAGGCTGGAGCCGGTCAGGGCCCGTTCCCCTACTCGGGCACTCTGGGTGCTTGCACCCCCGTGCTGCCTGGCTCTGTCTGTGGACACATCCAGAGTCACGGGGAGGAGGCAGTCCTGGATGGCCGCCCCCTGGCTGGAAGCTCCCACCACCACCATCCCCAGTGAAGGGGCTGCCTCTTCTAAGGAGGCGCCTTAGGGAGGAGGCCAGACCCTCGGCCCTGAGGATGGATGGGTGAGGCAGTGTCAGTGCAGAGGACCCAGGTGCTCCGGCTGCGGCCTCGGGGACACCCTGGAAAGACCCTGCACCAGCTCTACTTCCCCCGACCGTCCCCTGGAACGATGGAGCAAATCCTGTAGGGAAGGATGTGGGCTCGTGTCCAGGACTGTAGGAGGGGCGTGGGCTCATGTCCAGCGCTGCAGGAGGGAGGCATGGGGTCACTTCCCTTCCAGCGCAGAGGGGCCGTCTCCCGGGCCGGGGGTGAGAAGTGGGCAACATGCTGGGCTCCTGCCTCCCCCGACTCCCAGCCCCCATGGACCACCCGTGCCCCTCGCCTCACGCTCCCCAGCTCCCCCTAGACTTGGGGCGCAGTAGTGTCTCTCCCCCTCAATAGGAGGCCCCAGAGCTGCTCCCCAGCCCCCGGGTCCAGAGGCCGCCACGACCCGCCGTACACCTTTAGTACCAACCTGAGTGATAGGAAGACGCCATCCACAGGTGCGTCCTAACCGCCTCCCGCCACCGACCCCGGGCCTCTGGAAAATA
Organism: Moschus berezovskii; assembly: GCF_049115385.1. Classification (NCBI taxonomy): domain Eukaryota; kingdom Metazoa; phylum Chordata; class Mammalia; order Artiodactyla; family Moschidae; genus Moschus; species Moschus berezovskii. Next base: position 119,185,847 of record NC_142465.1, read on the forward strand.
AACAGTCATTTAGGAAATCTAATTTCCACGTGTGATCGGCGGGCACCCGCACCCTCTGGCCCCAGCCTCATCAGCCTGCCACCTCCAACGCCCTGGAATCTAATTTAAGGGGAGCGTGTCTGCACAGCGCCCCAGGGAGCCCGCTGGCAGCCACGACACGCTCCCTATGGGGAGAAGTCCCCTGCGGTGAGCCTCCCATGGGTGGTGATGGGGAGGGGCGGGCTCCAGGACCCCAGAGGCGCCTGGCGCTCCCGAGAGGCCCCCATCCTGGGAAGACGGAGAAACAGCTGACTAACAGTGAGCACGAAACTTGAGCGTATAGCTTGATGATTGCAACACACATCTACAGCAAGGTCACCAACACCCAGGTGCAGGTACAGAGCACTCCAGCGACCCCAGAGGCTCCCAGCTCAGTTCAGTCAGTTCAGTCGCTCAGTCGTGTCCGACTCCTTGCAACCCCATGAATCACAGCACACCAGGCCTCCCTGTCCATCACCAGCTCCCGGAGTTCACTCAAACTCATGTCCATCGAGTCAGTGATGCTATCCAGCCATCTCATTCTCCGTCGTCCCCTTCTCCTCCTGCCCCCAATCCCTCCCAGCATCAGAGTCTTTTCCAGTGAGTCAACTCATTGCATGAGGTAGCCAAAGTATTGGAGTTTCAGCTTTAGTATCAGTCCTTCCAATGAACACCCAGGATTGATCTCCTTTAGGATGGACTGGTTGGATCTCCTTGCAGTCTAAGGGACTCTCAAGAGTTTTCTCCAGCACCACAGTTCAAAAGCATCAATTCTTCGGCGCTCAGCCTTCTTCACAGTCCAACTCTCACATCCATACATGAACACTGGAAAAACCATAGCCTTGATTAGACGGACCTTTGTTGGCAAAGTAATGTCTCTGCTTTTTAATATGCTATCTAAGTTGGTCATAACTTTCCTTCCAAGGAGTAAGCGTCTTTTAATTTCATGGCTGCAATCAGCATCCACAGTGATTTTGGAGCCCAAAAAATAAAGTCTGACACTGTTTCCACTGCTTCCCCATCTATTTGCCATGAAGTGATGGGACCAGATGACATGATCTTAGTTTTCTGAATGTTGAGCTTTAAGCCAACCTTTTCACGCTCCTCTTTCACTTTCATCAAGAGGCTTTCTAGTTCCTCTTCACTTTCTGCCATAAGGGTGGTGTCATCTGCATATCTGAGGTTATTGATATTTCTCCCGGCAATCTTGATTCCAGCTTGTGCTTCCTCCAGCCCAGCGTTCCTCATGATGTACTCTGCATATAAGTTAAATAAGCAGAGTGACAATATACAGCCTTGACATACTCCTTTTCGTATTTGGAACCAGTCTGCTGTTCCATGTCCAGTTCTAACTGTCGCTTCCTGACCGGCATACAGGTTTCTCAAGAGGCAGGTCAGGTGGTCTGGTATTCCCATCTCTTTCAGAATTTTCCACAGTTTATTGTGATCCACAAAGTCAAAGGCTTTGGCATAGTCAATAAACCAGAAATAGATGTTTTTCTGGAACTCTCTTGCTTTTTCCACTATCCAGCGGATGTTGGCAATTTGATCTCTGGTTCCTCTGCCTTTTCTAAAACCAGCTTGAACATCAGGACTGGAAAAGGTCAGTTTTCATTCCAATCCCAAAGAAAGGCAATGCCAAAGAATGCTCAAACTACTGCACAATTACACTCATCTCACACGCTAGTAAAGTAATGCTCAAAATTCTCCAAGCCAGGCTTCAGCAATACATGAACCATGAACTTCCAGATGTTCAAGCTGGTTTTAGAAAAGGCAGAGGCTCCCAAGAGCCCCTCAAAGAGGGTCTGGCTGGGAGAGCAGGGTCCTGCTCTTGGCAATGGGCTCCTGGCTTGATTTCCTGAACTTGTAGCCAAGAGGAAAACAGGATTAACCCCCCACTACCTTTCTGACCAGGTAATCCTAGTGGTAAAGAGCCCACCTGCCAATGAAGAAGACTTTAAGAGACCCGGGTTCGATCCCTGGGTGGGGAAGATTCCCTGGAGGAGGAAATGGCAACCCACCGCAGTAGTCTTGCCTGGAGAATCCCATGGACAGAGGAGCCTGGCGGGTTACAGTCTCTGGGGTTGCCAAGAGTTGGACACAACTGAAGCGACTTTAGCAGGCATATACTTTTCTGACCCGTGGGCAGTAACTGGGCTCAGCACTGTCTATCGAGAGCCGTTCTGTGCCAGGCCCCATGTGGACAGAAGCAAGCAAGGCAAGGTGGCTGTCCCTGTCTTTGGGGTCAGGCTCCAAGCAAGTGCCAGGCCAGGATGTGAGGATGTGAACTGGGATCTGACGCGGCTCAGACAGCAGAGACGCAGGTCCCACCAACACAGAAGGGCCAGGGGTGGAGTGCTGTCACTGACAAAGCACCACTGTGTCTAGGTGGCTTCCATGCTTCTGGGAGGTGAGTTCAGGACCCCAGCGTGGACAACGGAAGTGGCCTGCCCCAGGGGAGCAGCTGGGGAGACGCCAGCGGGCGGGGACCCGAGGGCGGCCCTGTCCTGCGGGATGAGACGCGGCAACGGGAAGGGGAAGGACACACAGAGAGGCACACCAGGTCCCCGTGGGGCTCGGCACGGCGAGCTGGGCCCTGCTGTGTCCCAGCCCACGCTGCCCAGCCCACCCGGAGCAGAGCAGAGGGGACTGCGACGCCTGGCAGTGCCTTGGGACCTGGGGGGCAGCGGCCATGGTTGGTCCCGGGGACCCCTCTTCTGCACGTAGTCCTGTGGGGAGGAACCACACTCAGCTCCGGAGGGGAGGGCCCCAGCACCAGGCAGCACCCCCTCCCGCCCACGTGCCAGAGAAACAACCCCAGACTCTGGACCAGCGCCTTCATCTCCGGACTCAGTCTCCCCACTTCTAGGACGGAGCCAACAGCAACCAGGGGGAGACGGTCAGGCAGGTCCCTAGAAGGTATCTTCAGAACTTGACGCTGAGATGACCCAGGCCCACAGCAGGGAGTGTGGAGGAGGCCACAGGAGGCTTAGCCGCAGGGCGCCCCGTGTGGCAGGCGCTGTGCCGACCCGCTCATTCTGCAGGAGAGAAACCCAGCAACGCTCAGTCTTCCCCACGAGGCTGCTGGAGGCCAGACCCACCTTATGCTGGGGGTGTGGGGTCTGAGAGCTCGCCTCTGGGAAGCGTCCCGGCCTGGCTGCGATTCGCACAGAGCACAGACGAGAGGCCATGGGCAAGGGCAGCCACGGTGGAGCCACGCGGTCGGATGCTGGCCGGCTCCCACCAGAACTCGCCTCTCCACGTCCTCAGGGTGACCGTCTGCCTGGGGCAGGTTGGTCACGTGGCCACAGGCTCAGGGTGGGAGGAGGCGCCTCTCAGGGAGCTTCACCAGGGCCAGAGGCCTTGCTGCCAAGCCTCCTCGAGGTGCTGCCTAACAGAGCCTGGCCCAAAGGGCATCCCGGGAGCACTGACGACCCTGCAGCCCTGCAGGCAGCATGAGGGGCCAAGGCCACCTCTGCGCAGAGAGACACGCGCCCAGACACAATGCGCTTTCCTGAACGGCTCCTTCCCCCACCGCCGGGTGGATGGCTGAGCAGACATTTCAGGACCTCCCCTCTGCCGTGCATACCCTGGTTCACCGTGGCCAGGCTCCACAATGCCCTCAGGGGCTGTGGTCTGCTCCATCCCGGTGTAAGTTAGTTACCTGCGTGTATAAACTGTCAAAACTCATCAAACGGTACAATGAAGACCAGTGAATTTCAACGCATGTAACTTATATCTCAAAGCAAAAAGTTATATATTAAAAAAATGCAAGAGCTGCAGCGCCAGCCCTTATGGGAAGAAAGGGAAAGGGGGGCCTCTGGAGGGGTGCCTGCGGGAGCCCAGACCCACCCCCAGAGGAGGAGAACCTGGACCAACACCCCATCCTCCTGCCACCTTTCGGCAGCGCCAGAGCCAGCGTGCTGATCTGGGACGGGGATCCGTAGTCCTGTCCACGTCGGTTAAGGCTTGAAGAGCGTGTCCCAACTCCAGGGGGCTGGGGGTTGCGGGGAAGGACTGAGATCGGGAGAGAAATCGGTATGATCTCTGGGTAGCACTGAGCCAAGTCCTGGAATGGACAAGGTCGTTTATGGAAATAAAACGGATTACAGGCCTCTCCATCGTGGACGGGCTTTGTTATTGTCCTGTTACAGACTTCTGTCCTCACATCTCTGAAAAGCACCTGAAACTGCAGGGGAGTGGTAGCCCGCTGAGGGCTACAAGGGACAGAGGACGTTCGCTCACCTCGGTCAGGCTCCTGGACCTGGGGCCACGGTGCCTGCAGCAAACGCACAGAGCTGCACCTGTCAACGGTGGTAAGCGACAGACCGGCAGCCTGGAGATTCGAGAGGGACCAGAAGTGCACCAGTGGAGGCAGGGAGGCCAGGCAGGGAGTGCAGGGGGCTCCAGGGAGGCCACGTGATGTGAGGGACAAGGCGTGAAGACAGGGACGGGGGGGTTTAATCAGGACGCGACACGAGTCATGACAAGCCCGGAGTTCACTGGCGGGGCTTCCCTGGTGACCCAGCGGTCAAGAGTCCGCCTGCAGTGCAGGGGACACATGTTCGATCCCTGGCCTGGGGAGACCTCACATGCCGCAGAGAACCTAAGCCTGTGCAAAAACCACTGAGTCCGCGTGCCTGGAGCCTCTGCTCCACAAGAGAAGCCACTTCAGTGAAGCCCGTGCACTGAGAGAGGCCCCCAGTCGCCGCAACTAGAGAAAGCCTGCCCACCGCAATTAAGACCCAGAGCCGCCAAAAACAAATAAATAAACAAACCTTTAAAAAGGAAAGAGGTGAACTCTGTGTCCTCAAAAAACACATAACCAGGGGCTGGGGGATAGAGAGCGTGGGCAAACTCCCACCCTTCTGAGGCTCAGTCTCCCCGTCTGTAAAAGGAAACCATCATGGTAAAAACGCAGATGAGTCCAAAACACTGCTCCGCCAGCCTCCACCAGGCACACTGACATAAGATCATGAGGAGATTCACAGCTCCTCATGACAACAAGCCTTGATCCTGTAGCCGGCATCCGGGCAGGCCTGCTCTAGGCCCTCTGGTAGGTTGGCTGAGTTATTTCCAAAAAGGAAACTCAGCCCTTAGAATCCAAGGGAGCCTGCGTCCCTGTGTGAGCTTAGTCACTCAGTTGTGTCTGACTCTTTGAGAGCCCGTGGACTGTGGCCCACCAGGCCCCTCTGTCCATGGGGATTCTCTAGGCAAGAATACCGGAGTGGGTTGCCATGCCCTCTTCCAGGGGATCTTCTCAACCCATGGGTCGAACCCAGGTCTCCCTCATTACAGGCAGATTCTTGATTCTTTACTGTCTGAGCCACCAGGGAAGGCCCTGCCTCCCCAGCGCAGTTCTAACTACCAGCATTACCACTGCTGATACCCGCCTGCTGCAAGTGACTTTCCAGGCTGCGTGGTCCAGGCCACACCCCTGGGTCAGTGAGCCGCAACAGTGAGGCCTTGCTGAGCAGCAGGCCCACAGGATAGAGAGATATCTAATCTCAGATGTGGGGTCTCGAGTTATGAGGGACAACCAGAGGAGCAGGACAACCCCTGGGGGCTGAAGCAGGAGGCTGAGACACTGCCAGGGTCAGTCAGGCTGCCGAGGACGGCGCAGACCAGGCTGGGATGTGGGCAGGGTCCTCAGGGTGGGGGAGGCGTTTCTGTTCAAGCCGCACAGGCATGTGGGCCTCTCACCCCACTCCTGCCCTGGGTTTGCCAGAGAGGCACGGCTCACAGGGAGCCCATCTCATGAGCCCTCACTTGGCAGGGAGAAGAAGGGCAGATTTCAGCCACGAGCCCCCACCCTTGGCCAGAAGCCCCTCTGAGTGCACCCACACCTGTCCCCAGTGCAGATGGCGGGCGCCCTGGAGTCCCCTGGAGTGCCGAGAATAAAAACAAGGAACAAGCAGCACTTGAGGAAGGAAAATGTCTGAAGGGAGACCAAGGTGGAACAGGCAGACCCCCACATGAGGCCTCCGAGCACCTGGACATCTGCTGAGGAGCCCTTGGCTGGGCAGGGGCAGCCACAGACACATGGGCTCCCTGCCCTCAGGGGTCATGGGCCTCCGCCCACCCACACCAGCCAGGCCGAGGGTGGGGTGGGACAAACCAGGGGCCGCATCCTCCAGGGAGGATGACTCATGGGTCACCCGAGGGCCACAGGCACAGAGGGGTGGGGGGTGGGGGTAGAAGGCGTCCACTAGAGCTATGAAGTGGCAGCTGGCCAGCTTACTGCCACTCGTGGAAGTTAATTTCCAGCATTACGATGTCTTCCCTGATGGCTCAGATGGTAAAGAACCTGTCTGCACTGCAGGAGAAGCAGGTTCAATCCTTGGACCAGGAAGACCTCCCTGGAGAAAGAAATAGCAACCCACTCCAGTATTCTTGCCTGGGAAATCCCATGGACAGAGGAGCCTGGCAGGCTACAGTCCATGGGGGCGGCAAAGATTTGGACACAACCGAGTCATTAACACTTTCCACTTTCACATGTCAACTTCTAAACATTCCAGCTCATTCCAGTTTTTAAAAGCTCAGCAAATATGTGTTGGATGAGTAGAGGGATTAGAGAATGATGACTCCAGCATTATCGAGCCCCTGCCACGTGCCACGTGGGCCTGACTTTAATTGACTCCTTCAGCACCCTGGACAGAGCTCACAGCTACTATTGCCTTTCAGGCAGGAGGACTGAAGGGCTGAGCGACCTGCCCAAGGTCAGTCAGCTTTGAGCCTGTGACCCACGCGAGGGAAATCCCTGAGACTTCGGTGGGGAGGAGGGGAGTCACCAGGTCCTGGCTGGGGGTTTGCTTCCTGACCACTCCCCGTGTCCCCAGCCCCAGGCCTTCCCACAAGCTGCACAGCACTGGGCTCACAGTGAGTAAGGGCCGGGACGGGCAGCGACCTCGGCTGGCAGGGGCCATCCGCCCGTGTGCACCAGACCAGCCTGCCCCCTTGTGACTCAGGCCCTGCTCCTGCAGATTCACCCCCCTCTCTCCTGCAGCTCTGCTCTTCATAACTGCTCAGAACAATGGCAGACCCAGGCGGTGGGGCCAGAAGGCCCTTAGAATTACAGATCCCATGGAAGCTGAGAATGGCCTGGTTTTTGTGACCTGTGGTAGGTGAGAGTGTAAAATGGTGAAACGTAGCCAAGTCCACCATCCAGGCTAATGCTGGGTGGGAATGTGCCTTCTAGCCTGGACTTTCAGAACCATTCTCCCAATCAAAGACCTGTACTGCCCACCTAATGTGCGTCAGACCTGGGGGTTGAAGGCGGGTCTTTGGTCCAGTCGGTGGTGACAGGCCCAGTTGAGGGCACTGGAGGCCGTATCAGGGGCAGGGAGGAGGCCGCCCCCCAGCCTTTGGAGCTGTACTCACTGCTTTATCCATTCCTTCCTTTCACCACTCAGCATTTTGTTCCAGGCATGAACCTGTGAGGCCCATCTTGGGGAGTTCGCAGTTCAGTGGGGACAGACTGTCGGCCCTGTTCGTGGACGGGGGGGTGGTACAGAGCAGGCAGGTCAGCTTCTAGAGGAGACGACCCTGAGCCTGACCACAGAAGAAGAGAGCCAGGTGAGCAAAGGCTTGGCCAGGAGGAGGGGCCTTGGGGATGGGGCCTGACGGAGCCAGAAAGGCCACACGTGTGCTTGCACAGCCCGGGGGTTCACGCCCCTTTCCCAGCTAGACTCCAGAAAGAGGCCAACGCTCACCTGAAACCTGGCCACGGGACCTGATCGCACAGAGCCAGCACCAGCCAGGAGGGGCAGCGGGCCACCCCCACGGGTGCCCTCGGCCCAGCACCATGGAACACAGAACTGGAGGCAGAACAGCCACAGGGACAGCAGCCCAACGGTGTCCACAGGGACACTCGGGCCCGCGATAAGCACAGCTGGTCTCACGCCGACAGCCCCGTGGGAACTCCTCCGCACAGATTCTGCCCCACGCGACACACAGGAAACTGGGCTGGGTGATTTGTCCAGGTTGGGAGGGGAAGGGGGCGGGGTCTGAGCCGGTGCCTGGCCACAGGGCCTGAGCTCCAACTACTGTGAGGAGTGTGGAGCCCAGAAAACACGCGGCTCACGTCTCCGCGGGCTGCCTGCAGCTCAGCCTGGCCCGGCCTTTGAGCTGAGACCTGGGCAGCAGCAGACAAGCTGCAAGGAGGGCAGGAGCGCCCAAGCTTCCGGGGAGGTTCAAGTACATCTCTGGAGAACACCCAGGGAGGAGGTAGGCATGCAGCGACCCAATTCACGTCTACCAAAGCCCTGAACGTGGCTGGACCTCAGGTCCCCTGCTTATATGATGGGTGTGGGGCTGGAGTGGCCAATGCCTGAGGTCCAACGTGAAGGCTCAACACAGGAGGAGGGTGTGCCGGGCTCCCCGTCCACCCTCTGTCCCCCAGCATTTCACCTTCGGTAGGTAACAGGCTGAGACCCTTTGAGCCCCAGTTTTCCCATCTGTGAACTGGGAATGAGTGACACCACCACCCTCTGGTAGGAATCACATGGAGATGGGGTTTGTGAGGATGTTCTGTAGCCTGTGAAGGGCTGTGTACCCAGGAAGCTTCCACTTACTGCTTGCATCACTGGGCTGCAAAAACCCAGCGAATGTGCTCAGAAACCACATCTCTGTAAGGGAAGTTCAGGGAGGAGACGGGCTTCATTTCCACGTGCATCTCACTCCAGGCCTCGGTGGCGTCAGGGACAGCCATACCGTGGCCAGCGGGGAGGTGAGGGACTCCAGCCTGTGTGTTTGCCTCTAAAATCCACTTGAAGCTGTTCTTCCTCCTCCCCAGTCACTTAAAAGGCTCTCTAGATTCTGGGAGTGGCCCTGACTTAGTGACGGCCACCAGGAGGCCCTGACATGCGCCTGGCCATCAATAACATGTTTGCGTTCTTGCCTCGGCTCAGGGACAACCTGGGGACCCACAGCAGGCACCAGCAGAGCTGGAAGACATACTGACCGCCACCCAGGAAGCCGAGCCAAACCCGGCCCCTGCCTGCCACATCGGGAAAGCGTCCTCAGGGCAGGGGAGGAAGACGTGGGCAGGGCTCCTGAGAGCGCTGACTCAGGGATGGTGCCTTCTGAAGCCAGAAATAAAGCTGTGGACCCGGAAGGAAGCGTGTGGGGAAGAGCGTGTCAGGCTCGGGGGCTCACTCTCTACCTCCCTGAGGCTCAGTTTTCCTCTGCCGTAGGTTGAAGCAGGACGCTCACCCCATAGGGTGACAGGTTTCTGCATCAAGGGCTGTCTGCGTGTCTAGAAGCTGCTTACTAGTGGCCTGCTCCCTCCTCCTGCCTTAATTCCTGTAAATTGCCAGTGACAATACTTGAATAGACATAATAAGCGCACAAGCCCTCAGTGTGTGGAAAGGGCTGCGGGAGGAGGGCTTTTATCAAGCTCCAGTTCACAAGCAAATTCTTTCATATTTCTCCCGCATCTTAGGAGGCCCGTGGGCTCCATGCTTCCCCAAGAAGAATGGGCAACCTGGCTTTCACAGGAGCCAGTAGCTAGAAGGTGAGAGAGAGACAGGGGGCTGACCTGGCTTCTTATCCCACCACCCCGTGAAACAGGGCGACTTCATTCCAGCCAGACAACGTGGTATCCGGCGCATCCCATGCAGACACACGTCTAAATCACACAGACACATGCCTAAATCATGCAGACACACACCTCAATCACGCAGACACACGTCTAAATCCACACCCTTTCCACTCCCGAGAGGGAACGCAGAGCTCGCGAAGCTTCTGCTTTCTACGAACCCCCTGCTCCATGAGTGAACGTGGGCTGGGTCCCAGGACAGCGGCCGGCAGCCTGGGTTTTTTCCTGCCCATGACCCCAGCCTCTGATCTTTGCTGTACTCAGGGTTCCTGCACCTCGGCTCCTGCCGAAGTCCCTGGGAGGGCAGGAGCAGCAGTACAGCCAGTGATGGGGGTTCCAGGCATCCTCTTGTCTCCTGCCACCCGACAAGGCTCCCCCCAAATGCCTATGGCAGGATGGGGGTGGGTAATCAGTTCTGGCTTACTGGACCTTGGCAGACAGCTGCGGGCAGGCACAGGAGGACACACCTGAACCCTGGGCTTCTACCGAGGGCTGACGGTCCAGGTGGGACCAGGACGCTCCGGGTTCCAGCAGCAAGCTTGGGGGGAGGAGATGCTGTAGCCCCCTCCAGAGTCACAGATGTCTTCTGCCCCTTCACTCCGTCCTCCCCCTCAGCCTATGTCACCCACTGATTCAATCCACGAGGTGGTGGGCTTGGTCTTGGGGACCCTGCACCTCTCAGGGCCCCCTTGGTCAGTCCTCGGGAGGACTGACCAGATAGTGCTCAGACTACTGACCTGGACCCTGCCCCCCAATTCTGGAGATCCTGGGGTTTCTTCTGTAGAAGCTCGGGGAGGCTGGGAGGTGGGTGGATTGGGTGTCAGGAGCCCACCTTCCAGGCCTGGCTCTGAGCTCTGGAAGCAGAGGAGACAGGCCCCACCTCGCCCTCCGGAGGGACCATGAGGACCCCCACTAGGGAAAGTCGCTGCTCCCCGACCCCAGACAGGAGGCACTTGCTGGTCTGGGTGTGGTTTCCCAGTTTGTTTTAAGCAGAAGCTCAACCAGTTTGACATTTCCAGTTTGACGCTGGAAACCATAAAGTGCAGCGGCTCTACCTTGGAAGCTCCGCTGGCCTGGCCCGTCACCCCCAAGTCTCTGCAGACCGGACCAGTCACATGCACCACTCGGCTTTCCTGCTGTGACCACGTCTTGCTTTCCCAAGTTCCCTTTATTTCTTCTGCTCCAATTTATGAATTAGCCTCTGCTCACAACACAATCCCAGCCCTGGAGTGGATCTTCTAACCCAGCCTTGGTCTCTGAATGTGTTCTCTTCCAGTGCGTCCTGGAGGGGGCGGGGGAGTGGAGTGGGGGTCTTCCTGCTAGGATGGAGCATCCCCAGGGAAGCCCATCTTGCTCCTGAGGCCTGCAGCTCCCAGGTGTGCAGGTTTGGTCCCAGCGGTTACACCACCTCTGAGCTCTGACTTTATTGTATCTGGTTTGGAACAAAGGCTCTAACGGTGCCCAGCCCCCATCAGCTGGGGTTCCCCACCAGAGCCGCCACCCCTGCCTCCTCCCGGGGACTGGCCCTCCTCCCAGGAGTCAGGCTGGGTGCTCCAGCTTCAGTCTATCTTCTGAAGGAGCCTCCCCAGCTCAAGACCCCACCCCAGTGGGCGTGAGCTGCAGCTTGCTCGGCACCTGGAGGGGCCCCGCTTTTGCAGGGGGGTGTGCAACAGACAAGGCTAAAGCAGCGGGCCAAGGTCTTCTCTGAGTGCACTGACAGCTACAGTTTGTTTCTCTCTTCTCAAATCCCCTTGGAAGACACTCTCACAAGTGGGCAGTGCTCATTCGGCACTTTCCAGCCCCCGGAAGAATCCGCAGCCATTATCGGCTCCCCTCCCCTGTGCCTGAACACCTTCATCTTGAGACCCCCGCTGCCTTCCTGAGCCCCTCCTCCTGTGTTCGAGCGACTCACCTTTCCCTCTGAGCCCCCCACACACTGGATTCTTGCTGAATTCTTTCCTTCCATCCTGGGAAGATGCCAGTTATACGGTGTCAGGGAACAAAGCTGCCCCCTCCCCAGCAGAGTCTCGGGGGCCTAGGATCTCTGGCACCAACCCAGCCAACCTGAGCCACTTGGGCTGTATCTCTGTGCTGGGTACCAGCTTTCCTCCAGTCACACCTGAGTCCCTGCAGGCACCCATCTGGCCTCTCTGGGGTCACACCTGTGTCCCTGAGGGCACCTGTCTGGCCTCTCTGGGGCCATGCAGGTCTTCACATGACCTGAGCAGCAAAACCACGACCCACAAAACCATCCCTGCACCAACAGCAACATCTTTCCATTGAGTTTATTCCCCAGTCAGGTTCAAACCCTCCCACAGTTCACCTGCGGACTACACCCAGGAGAGCGAGGGACCCTCAGTCTGATCTGCTCCTTCCATCTTTAACAAGAGGGTCCGGCTCCCCGGAAGGCCGGCGGGCTTCTACGGCTCACTGGCCAAATCGAGCCCATTGCCTATTTCAGTACAGCCCACCAGGAGTGGAGATCAAATAGAGTATAACATCTTGTGTCGTGTGGAAATCACATGACAGTCACACGTCAGTGTACAGGAGCGAAGTCGCACTGGAACACGGCCGCGTCCGTTCCCTCTGCACCATCCACAGCAGCCCGACGGCAGCAGCGCTGGGTGGTTACAGCAGACACCCTACGAGCCACAAAGCCCAGAAGATGCACCGTCTGGCCCTCCCAGGAAGCCTGTCGAGCCCCTAGCTAAGCAACAACAAAGGCCGTGCCCGGAACCAAGTGTATATATACATGTGTGGATGGTGTGTTTCTTCCTAGGCCTGCCGGTGCCCCCAGAGGACACTCAGAGGTCACACGAGGCCAAAGTTCATGTCACTAGAGTTCACTGTCCACCTCATGAAGGAGGAAGGGCCTTGACTGGACCAAGGGCCCCAGAAAGGGCACCCAGAGGGACAGCTCTGCCACAGTGCAGGTGCAATTACACGAAGCCCAGCTGACTCGAAACCCAGGGCGCTAGGTGTGGAGGAGGGACGTGAGGGGCGCATTTCGAAGGCAAACACCAACACGGCTGATGAAGCTGGAAGCAGAGGCGGCTCCAGAGAAGAGGAGGGTGGCGGTCTTTTCACACGACGGGGGCAGCTGGGACCAAGAGGTGCGGGGGCTCAGGGCACAGGCTAAGCATCCCACGGGCCCAGGTCTGAATCCCAGCTCTGTCCTTTGATACCTGTGAGACTCAGAGGGGGCACATACCCTCTGGACCTCATCTCCCCCAGCGTCTACTCTGAGGGCTCTGGTCAGGAAGAGAAGGTTTGCGAAGCAGCCAGGACCGACTCCAACGCGGGGCACGTGCTCAGGACGCTGTGAGCTGGGTAATTATTTGTTACCGAAACAGAACGGACACGTGACGCTCCATTAGTCTCAGGTGTACAGCAGAGTGACTCGGTGTTTGTCTGATCGTGGAGGGATCAGCAAAATGCCTACTGAACACCTGTCACTACACGGCCACAGTTTCTTTCCTTGTATCTTACAAGTTACTCCTGTCTTTCCTACTCGGCTCCTCTCCAGCCCAACTTGTGAAGCCTGGTCCTCCTCCTCCCAGGAGATGGCACCTCAGTGTTTACCTGAGAGGAGCCTGGGTCTCCGGGCCTCGGGGCCAGCCTGTTGGGACGTCGCTTCAGGACATACACGGAGCCTCTGTTCCCGTTTCCACTTTTAAGATCCACTCAACTGACATCTTTCATATATACCATACAATACCAGCATCTTTTCAAATAGACGCAGAGGGGTGGCGTGACCTGCCCGGGGCCACCCAGCAAAATGCAGCCGACCTGAACACATCTGGGCCTTCTGACACCAGATCCGTTAACGCGCTTGCCCTGGGGAGGCGGCCTTCCACCCCCACCGGACGGCTGGTGGCAGAGCCGGCCTCCTGGAGGGTGGGCACCAGATCGAGCACTTCAGTCGGGCTTTGAAGAAGGGGCCGATCTTGACAGAAGGTGCGGGGGCTACCCTCCAGGGACAGGCAGAGGAAGTCCAGAGCAAGGTGGTGTGAGCAGCACAGGGGGGACAGCAGGGTCACGGGGGTGGTGGGCAAGCAGCCGGGGTGGAGCTTCCAGCCCTGCAGCCACAGTCACACTAAGCTCAGAGCGACCCCTGAACAGACCAGCGATCCAGCTGGGGGTCAGGCTGCTTGGGCACAGGGTGGTGATGTGGTCCCTGCTCAGGAGCAGTGGTGGCTCTGGGCTTAGACGGCCTGGCACAGAGTTCTGTTCGCTCCTCCTCGGCTGTGTGACCTCGGGAAGGTCCTAAACCTCTCTGGGCTTCAGATCTGGGTAATCAAGACCGGTAGCCACTGGACGTTTGTGACCACGAAGTGCGATGATATGGGAAAGAGGAGCAGAGGCTCCGTGTATGTCCCGAAGCAATGTCCCAACAGGCTGGCCCCGAGGGCCGGAGGGGGGAACACTGAGGTACGGTCTCCGGGAGGAGGAGGACCAGGCTTCACCAGCTGGCCTGGAGAGGAGCCAAGCAGGAATGACAGCGGCCCCAGCCAGCCCAGGCACCAGATTGATGGGGCGGAGGCCTGACCCGGGGCCGCAGAGTCGGGACGTGTCAGCATCGCAAGGGCATCTTTTCCTCATCACTCAACTCCTAACGGGATGACAGCTGGGATTCAATACAAAGTCATCTCCAGCCCCATTACGGCCCCAGCAAGATGGCTCCAAATTAAATCTAACAGTCAATGAAATCATCAATATTTAATTTACCCATTGCAGGGGGCAATTCAGCCTCACAACGCTATTGTTTAATGGCAGAAATATTGGGATTTATCACGCATTACGGGACTCTGAATTGCCGGGCTCTCTCAGTGAGGCCGCCGCCCAGGGGGTGGAGCCCTGGAGGACCCTCCATGCAGGGCCACTGCTGGACCCTCCCAGGGCAGGGCTTCCCATTTCCGAATCCACTGGGCCCTTTTTTGGGAAACCAGAAACTTGGCAAGAATTAAGGGGTGGGTGGTCCCTCCTGATCATCTCACCCACCGCCCCCATCCCCTGGCCTGGTCTCCCCAGAGCTGGGAGTGATGGCAGGAAATGCCCTCCTGCGGGCAGCATCCCAGGTGCTTGTAGCATCTCTTCATCACCCCGCACTCTGCTTCTCCAGGTGGGAGCCGTACCCGGAGGCGCTGCCCCCCCGCCCGGCACCCTTCCCTACATCCTTCCTGCCCCCTCCCTCCCTGGGCTTCCTCCCGCCCTGCCCACCACCCAGGCCGCGTCCCTGGACCTACAGTCACCTCCAGGTCCATCTCTGCCTTTCTGCAGAGAGACCACATCCCACTTCCCCGGGTTGCGAGCACAACTAAGTCCCCATCAGCGCTTTCGTGGGTCAAGCACAGGACTGAGTTCTTTACAAGGATTAAAGTGAAAGTGAAGTCGCTCAGTCGTGTCCAACTCTATGCGACCCCATGGACTGTAGCCTACCAGGCTCCTCCATCCATGGGATTTTCCAGGCAAGAGTGCTGGAGTGGGTTGACATTTCCTTCTCCAGGAGATCTTCCTGACCCAGGGATCGAACCTGGGCCTCCCACATTGCTGGCAGACGCTTTACTGTCTGAGCCACCAGGGAAGTAACTCTCTAACAAGCTTTCCCCCCAGCTGCGTGCGTGGATGTTCAGTCGCTTCAGTCGTGTCGGGCTCTCATGTGACCCCATGGACTGTAGCCCGCCAGGCTCTTCTGTCCACGGGATTATCCCGGCAAGAATACTGGAGCGGGTTGTCATTTCCTCCTCCAGGATCTTCCCGACCCAGCGATCAAACCTGAGTCCCCTGTGGCTCCTGCACTGGTAGGTGGATTCTTTATCACTGAACCACCTGGGAAGCCCTTCCCCTGACTACTTGCACAAAAAACCTTATGGCCCAAAAGCAGGTTCACGCAGGGAGTGATGGGAGTCCGGGGAAGGGCTAGTGTGCAAGGCCCCAGGCACTTTGCTCCTGCTCCT
The DNA here is from genome assembly GCF_049115385.1 of Moschus berezovskii. Lineage (NCBI taxonomy): Eukaryota > Metazoa > Chordata > Mammalia > Artiodactyla > Moschidae > Moschus > Moschus berezovskii. Next base: position 119,201,420 of record NC_142465.1, read on the forward strand.
CCACGCCGTCTCCAGGGGGAGTGTCTAAATTAATTTCTGTTGTGGTCTGGTCGCTAAGTGGTGTCCGACTCTTTGCCACCCCGTCGGCTGTGGCCTGTCAAGCTCCTCTGTCCATGGAATTTTCCAGACAAGAGTACTGGAGTGGGTTGCCATTTTTCCTTCTCATCTCCTGCATTGGCAAGAAGATTCTCTACCACTGAGCCACCGGGTAAGTCCCCCAAATAAACCTGTATTCGCATTTAAATAAATTGTGTCCGTAACCAACAGTCAACTCTCCCTCTGTCACAACTGCTTTTTTCTGCCTTGAGTTTTCACTGACTTGGTTTTCTATGATCCTCTTGCTACTTTTTCCTAAATTCCCTGACCAAATTAGAAAACCCTTCTCTGTACAACCAGGTGCCAGTTTCTTTTTTTTCCACCTGGAAGCTTCCATCTCCTGCTCCAACCAAATTGGGCTTCTTTCTCCCGAGATTACGGGGCCCCTCTCCTGCATGAGGAAACTGAGTTCTCTGGTTGGAAGTTGCTCACTCCAGGCCTCACCTTATCATAGAACTGAGGTTTAGCTCGAAGCCAAGCTCCCCCTCCTCGGGGACCCTCTGCCAGCCCCTGCTTCATCTGAGGACGAGAAGGGAAGGGTCATGTCAGCCTGGACGTGGCCCAGGGAGTGAGGCAGCTGCGGATGAGCAGAGGGTGGAGGTCACAAGGGGACACGGCCACGCAGGGCACTCTGGATACAGCAACTCGCTGTTCCAGCACTGATGGATTTGTTTGCATCCAGCAGGAAAGTAACTGTATGAAAGCGCCTGCAGGGAGCTGGTCTGGTGGCCCCGAGGTGGCTTGACGGGGGTTTTTCTAAGCCTTTCCTGGCAATCACAGTCATCATCACCATGGCCGCCGTCGCCCCGGGTCAAAAGGGCAGGTCAAGGAAAGACTGATACCAAGGTGCTTCCTAAGCAGCCAGGCAGAGTTCAGTCACTACCTGCTCGCAAAGCACAGACTTCACTTTAATTTCAGTGCCCAAGGCCTTTCCCTGACGTCAGGACCATCGCAGGGGGCGGGGGGACACAGAGGGGGGTTTCTGACTATGTCCCTCCAGGCCCAGGCCCCAGAAACCCTTACGAGGGCAAACACACCCAAAGTTCAAAGAGGGCCCCCCAAGCCCTCTGCTCAGGGCTTCTCTCTCCACGTGGAGTAGGACGCAGAGGGCCAGCCCCACAAGGCATTTTCAGAGATTAGTTTTGTGAACGTAAGGGTGACCTGCCCTCAGCTCAACTCTCTGGATCCCTGGTGATGGAGAAAGACCTGGCAGACCGAGGGCATCACAGTCTCTGAAAGGGCACGGGCTCCTGCCTTGAGCCCCGCCGTGTCTGGCTGTGAGTGTCAGAACCCGGAGGCCCCGGCTTCTCTTTGGCACCAGGAAGTCAACAAGGAGACATCTGGCCAGACTGCGGCCGTATTCTGCGCTTCCTGAGGCGGTCCCGGCTCCTTGTTCTCCCTACACAGTGTTTTCCATTATTTTCCTTAAAACTCAGACCCCTCCCCCCCGCCCCCGAGACACTCCCCACGGTCGAGCCCTGCTTCTAACGGGCTGCCCCCGCCCCGAGAGAAGGCGAGGACCCGATGTGGCCCACCCGCAGGCCCCATGAACCGCCCACCCTCCCCACCACCCCGGCCCTCCTCACCAGGGCTCAGGCCCGACCCTTCGGCGTTCCTCCCATAGCCGCCTCTCCAGCAGGAAGACAACACCCCCCCGCTCACAGAAGAGCCATGTTCACTGTGCCCACATTTAAACGAGCCCGTGATACTGATGTCAGCCGTGACATTTTAAATGGAGATACCTCCCAGGGTGAGATCTTTGGGGGACAGTTCTTGCCTGGAGGCAAAGTTCTAATGTGGTTTTAGACAGGAAACGGGTCTTCTTGATTTATTCATTTGTGTGGGAGTAGGGGGGTGGATCGGAGAAGGCAATGGCACCCCACGCCAGTACTCTCACCTGGAAAATCCCAAGGACGAAAGAGCCTGGTGGGCTGCAGTCCATGGGGTCGCGAAGAGTCGGACACAACTGAGCGACTTCACTTTCACTTTTCACTTTCACACATTGGAGAAGGAAACGGCAACCCTCTCCAGTGTTCTTGCCTGGAGAATCCCAGGGACGGGGGAGCATGGTGGGCTGCCGTCTATGGGGTCACACAGAGTCGGACACGACTGAAGCGACTTAGCAGCAGCAGTAGGGGGGTCGATAAGGGAGATGGCACCCCACTCTAGTACTCTTGCCTGGAAAATCCCATGGAGGAGCCTGGTAGGCTGCAGTCCATGGGGTCACACAGAGTCAGACACGACTGAGCGACTTCACTTTCACTTTTCACTTTCATGCATTGGAAAAGGAAATGGCAAACCACTTCAGTGTGCTTGCCTGGAGAATCCCAGGGACAGGGGAGCCTGGTGGGCTGCCATCTATGGGGTCACACGGAGTCGGACATGACTGAAACGACTTAGCAGCAGCAGGGGGAAATAAAAGCCTCCGGCATTCCTGGCTTTGAGCCTGAGTCATCTGTGGCCCCCAAGGAGAGACCCGCTGGGCCTTTTAGAGATGCACCGAACGCTGAGCTTGAAGTCGTCTCTCTGGACGGTTCTCACAGCACAGCCTGTAGTCTGCGCTCACTGCTTTTTGCTGTGTGAGCCTGAACAAGTGCCTTCATCTCTCTGATCTGTTTCCTTTCCGTATGCTGGAGACGAGGTGACTGGGAAAGGATGCACCCACACCCCACCCCCAGCTGCCCCCCACCCGACACACACCACTTCCTCCCATGGGAGCGGGAGCCCCAGCCAGGAATCTAATTTCCAAGGGCCTCGCTTCCACGGGCCCGTTCACCTGTCCATCAGGAAGGCAGACCTGTCTTCAATGGAGCCAAGCCGCACGGGGCCAGGCTGGGCGATTCCAGAAATAACTTCACACGGCCTTTGAGGACAACCGGGCAGGTGTTTTGGAGGAGGCTCTTTGTCTGGGGTTTGTCTGCTCTCTCTCTCCTCTTTTGATTGGGGTCCCAGGTATTGGAGGGACGAACAGAGATGAGGTGCCCTTCGCATCCCCTCCCATCAGGCACGCGCCGTCAACCTGACCCAGCTCTGTGACGCTGGCCTCGCGCACCTGGCTGAGGCGTGATTGTCCGGTGTCCGCGCTGCAGAATCAGGAAGGGTCACGACACCTAGAGCTCACACTGTTAAGGGGTGGGGGTGGGGCCCACCTCCTCCAGGGCAGAGGATCGATGTAATTTACTTGGCGTTCTTCTGCCTGGGGCAGAGTTGTCTCTTCCCGTTCATTTTTTTAATCTTTCTTTATTTGGCTGCATTGGGTCTTTGGCGTGGGGCACAAGCTTTAGAGCGTGGGTTCAAAAGCTGTGGCTCTCAGGCTTACTTGCCCCGTGGCACGTGGGATCTTCCCAGGTCGGGATCAAACCCGCGTCCCCTGCATTGGCAGGCAGATTCTTAACCACCGGACCACCAGGCCAGTCCCTCTCCTTCAGTCACTTATTTAGTCACTCCTTAACATTAGCACAGACTGACATTTATTCCACACTGAGGGTGTGAAATGGGGTTTATGATCCCAAAACCATATTTTGTTGCTCAAACTGCCCCAGCAGTAGCCCCAGGACGCTCTGAATCGGCTCCTGCATCCCCTGGACACACCCCCATCGTGACGCTGTTTCTGAGACTACACGATGCTCAGCTGCCAGGTACCCATCACCAGATGCTCTGAAGGTCAAGGAAACTTGCTGTGGTCCCAGTCACCCCCGGCTTCATGGAGGCGACGGACAAGGGTCCGAGCTACACGGGCTCCACGCAATGGCTGTGTGGTCTGGCCCGGCTCCCGTCACGTAGCAAGAGACCTCTAGACACTGGGTGTCTCCAGCACCAAGGACACCCTGCAGGCAGTGGCACCAGCTGATGACTGAGGGGTTCCTGCCCCCTTGGATCCCCCACTGCCCACAGCGCCTGTTCCGTCACAGGTCGGACATGGCACACGAGCCGTGGAGTCAGAGGGTCCAGGCTTCAACCTCCGGACCTCTGCTCACCACCAGCAAACGGAGCTGCTTGAGGCTGACAAGAGGTCAGCGTGATGGCCGGGGAGCCAGGAGGAGCCTGATGGGAGGAAAGTCCAGTGTTTGCGTGCCATGCGCACCTGTGTGGGGTGAATCTCCACCGCCTCCTTTGTTCCTTGCCACAGTCCCACAGAGCAGGGGTCCCCGACATCTGGGGTCTAACACCTGATGATCAGAGGCAGAGCTGCTGTAATAATAATAGAAATAAAGTGCACAACAAATGCAATGCACTTGAACCACCCCCAAATCAATGCCCCCCATTCCCAGTCTGTGGGAAAACTGTCTTCCGCAAAACCAGCCCCTGGTGCCAAAAGGGTTGTGGACCAATGCTGCAGAGGCCAAGTTACAGAAAAGAAGTGGAGACACAGAGAGGCTAACTAACTGGCCCAAGGACATCCCTCTACTAAACGTCACAGCTGAGACTTGAACCCTGCCTCGTGTCTCTGTGACCCCTGGAAACCGTTGGCGTCACGACTCTGTGGCCCTCACATACCCTGGCAGCACAAGCATCTCAAGGAATCGCAGGAAGTGAGCTCTGCAAAGGCCCGGAGACCAGAGCCCTCCCAGTGTCTGATACTCAGGAGCCCAGAGACATTGTGCAGCCAGCCCGAGGGCACCCAGCCAGCACGGCAGAAAGACGGCGGGCACGCCTGCCTCACCACTCGGCACACTCACCTCTAAGAGGGAAGAGTCAGTTCAGTTCAGTTCAGTCGCTCAGTTGCGTCCAACTCCTGGTAACGCCATGAATCACAGCACGCCAGGCCTCCCTGTCCATCACCAACTCCCGGAGTTCACTCAGACTCATGTCCATCGAGTCGGTGATGCCATCCAGCCATCTCATCCTCTGTCGTCCCCGTCTCCTCCCGCCCCCAATCCCTCCCAGCATCACAGTCTTTTTCAATGAGTCAACTCGTCACATGAGGTGGCCAAAGTATCAGAATTTCAGCTTCAGCATCAGTCCTTCCAATGAACACCCAGGATTGATCTCCTTTAGACTGGACTGGGTGGATCTCCTTGCAGTCCAAGGGACTCTCAAGAGTCTTCTCCAACACCACAGTTCAAAAGCATCAATTCTTCGGTGATCAGCTTTCTTCACAGTCCAACTCTCACATCCATACATGACCACTGGAAAAACCATAGCCTTGACTAGATGGACCTTGGTTGGCAAAGTAATGTCTCTGCTTTTTAATATGCTATCCAGGTTGGTCATAACTTTCCTTCAAAGGAGTAAGTGTCTTTTAATTTCATGGCTGCAATCAGCATCCACAGTGATTTTGGAGCCAAAAAAAATAAAGTCAACCACTGTTTCCGCTGTTTCCCCATCTATTTCCCATGAAGTGATGGGACCAGATGCCATGATCTTAGTTTTCTGAATGTTGAGCTTTAAGCCAACTTTTTCACTCTCCTCTTTCACTTTCATCAAGAGGCTTTTTAGTTCCTCTTCACTTTCTGCCATAAGGGTGGTGTCATCTGCATATCTGAGGTTATCGATATTTCTCCCAGCAATCTTGATTCCAGCTTGTGCTTCCTCCAGCCCAGCGTTCCTCATGATGTACTCTGCATATAAGTTAAATAAGCTAAGCAGGGTGACAATATACAGCCTTGACGTACTCCTTTTCCTATTTGGAACCAGCCTGTTGTTCCATATACAGTTCTAACTATTGCTTCCTGACCTGCATACAGGTTTCTCAAGAGGCAGGTCAGGTGGTCTGGTATTCCCATCTTTTGAAGAATTTTCCACAGTATATTGTGATCCACACAGTCAAAGGCTTTGGCATAGTCAATTAAGCAGAAATAGGTGTTTTTCTGGAACTCTCTTGCTTTTTCCATGATCCAGCGGATGTTGGCAGTTTGATCTCTGGTTCCTCTGTCTTTTCTAAAACCAGCTTGAACATCTGGAAGTTCATGGTTCACGTATTGCTGAAGCCTGGCTTGGAGAATTTTGAGCATATTAAAAGGGTCCTAATGGCAAAAAGATCGGCAAATCCTGACCCACCCCATGTTCAAGTCCCTGGACTCCTTTCCTGCACTCTATTTTCTCAGAATGGACTCCAGCAGTCCCCAGTCCACTCTGAAAGGCTACTGGGAAGAAGCTGGTACAACTCCAGAGTCAGCATCTGAGACAGTGAGGGCAGGGCTGGGCAGGGCCAGGTGTTTGGGGAGGCAGCTCCCCCCCCGCCTCGCCTGCTGCATAACCACCAATGACTCACCAATGCTGACCCCTCAGGTCAACTCAGGACGGCACCTGCAGGCCACATCTCGCTGCACAGACAAGCGACCTCTGCAACGTTGCCACGCTCAACAGCAGCAATTGCCCCGCTGGACTCACGCGCCCTCCCTGCAGCTGTGGACTCAACAGGTAAGGGTGGGCTGGGCACCTGTGTGGTCAAGGCTCCTCCAGACGCTCTGATCCACCCACTCTCAGAGCAGCTCTGGGGACCACGCTGGACTTCTGAGCTCCGCCTCTGCTTCAAGAGTTGCCCGCCTCGCCCTGGGGGCGAGTCAGGACGGAAGGCGCTCCTAACAGCCTGGGAGCCCTCATTCACCGCGTTCCCTCATTCAGCACCCCCACTCCGTGCCCCAAGGCCCATTCACCGTGGGTGACTCTCAAGTCCCTGGGAAATGGCTCCCCTCCCCGCACTGTGGCTGGTTTCAGGATTTCAGCCTCTTGCAGGGGCCAGTGAGGGCTGGCCGGCCTGGGGCGGCGCTGGAGGCAGTGTGTCTGAGGTACCCTGCGCCAAAGGCAGGCCCTCCGGAGTCAGGAGGATGGAAAGAAGGGGTGAGCCGCCCTGGGCGGCGAGTCCACTTGTGTCCACCACTGCCTCCCGGAGCCCTCGGGGGCCTCCAGGACCAAATATAGCCCTGATCACCTCCAGGACGCAGTGTCTTTGGGGAGTCTGCTCCCCTCTGCTGGAGAACATAGGTCCCTTGTGTTTCTGTCTCAAGAAACCCGTTCTCTGCCACCATATGCCCAGTAGACGCTCTGTTCCCTGGGTCACTGTCCCTTCCGTCTGCATTGACCCTTCCCACACAGGGGCCGGGTCTGTCTCCCTGGCTGGACCGAGGGTGCCCCAAGAGGTGCTCCATGCTACATTCCTCGCGCCCCACCTGGGCCCTGGACAGGCACCCCGCAGCTGCTGACACACAGAATCTGCGACGCTAAGCGTTGCCAGGTGAGAGTGGGGTGGGGGGCGAGGGGGACGGTCCAGTGGGCTTGCAAAGGGGGCTCCCACCCTGTGGCAATGACCGCTTTGGAGCCCCGATGCCATGGCGTTCACGTTCTCCAACTCCCTGAAGGACTGGGGCAGCCAGTGGGGTCTTAGGGGAGCCTGCAGAGCAGAAAACATTAATGAGAGAGAAAGGCTGGGCTTTGAAATTCAAATGCCTCTGCGTTCTTCATCAACTTCTTCCAAGATGACTATGATTCAGATTGCTTTTTCCAGACCTAATCGCTTTGATGCTGTTAATGAAAATATGAAAAGGTGATTAAGGAGAACTCTTTTTTTTTCTCTCGTTTTTTTTTTTTTTCTCTGGGAAAATGTATAATGAGTTCTGGATGTGGGCATATTTTGGTCTATTACGCATTTCATCATTTTGTTAAGGGGGGTAAAAAAATACAACCTTGAAAAGCCAAAGAAGTGCGGGACCTAGTCCTGGCTGGGCTGACTTTCTGAATGGAGGGAGGAGACGGGTGGGGGCTCTTAGGACCACTGAACACAAACTCCTCCACATGGCTCAGCTCAGGACTGCTCAAGCGAGTCAGGACAGAGCTGTGCAAGCCTTCAGTCAGTCAGTCAACAAACACTGAAGGAGCACTTCCTTGGTGCCCGGCCCTGGTGGAGCTGACCCCCTGGGACTAAAACGATCCCAGCCCTTTCCCTCTCCATCAGGACACACCAGAGCTGTGTGGGTGTTTGCTTGTTCCGACAGACAGGAAGCTCCTTACTCAGCAATGATGGTGTCTTTGCTCAGACAACTGGGGCCCCAGGAGAGGCTGGGCCCTGACAAGTCAAAGGATGGGGGCAGGGCACGGAGACAGGAGGCTGCCTGGACAGACAGACAGGTGGCTCCAGAGAATCACGGCTTACCAGGAACAGAAGCTGGACAATTGGTCACTGGCAGGAACACTTAAATGGTTAACTTCAACAAATTGCTGGAGTCTCAGTGGAGAAGAACTTGAGAGAGAATTCCTGGGGGCCAGCCTAAAAAGGGAGGTCCCATATTTGGGGTTCTACCTCCAGGAATCCCATCAGGTTCTCACAGTGAACCTGAAGAAAAATCCTCTCACACCTGGTGACGGGAGGGGAAAAGTAACTATCCTGAAGTACAACATATATCGAGCACCTACTAAGTTCCCAGCTTTGGCAAGGCATCTCGAGAGGGATGGAGCATCATGGGAGGATGTGGCCTCTGCTCCTAGAGCCATGCAACCAGTTGGGGAAGACCTAGCCCAGCATGGTGAAGTCAGGGAAGCCTTCTTGGAGGAGGTGCCAAAGTCAGTTTTTAAAGGGTCAGCAGGAAAGTTGGAGGAGGAAGGAAAGGGCGACACAGGCAGAACGAGCAGAAACAACACCAGGTGCGGATGTTTTGGACGCTGAGGAGCCATCCAAGGCGCCTTGGCAGGAGGAGCTGTGTCCCTGGAGCCCTGGCCTAAGCTGACCCCTTCTTGCCCAGAAGCACCAGAAGCAGTGGCTGGGGTCACAGCAGGTGTGAGAGCAGACAGGCGTGAACCATCAGCGCCATCCTTGGCCCCACAGTGTTGGTGTGCGATGGTGTAAACACACATGTGTGTAAGGACACGGGGTCTCGTGAGCATGCCCGGATGTGACCCACACTCACACTCTCCCAGACACAACCTGCACACCCAGATGTGCTGGTGCCAAGCAGGACGGACCCCCACAGCCCTGGACTCAGGTTGAGTTTTGTCGCCAGACAAACGCACTGTCCCCACAGCTGGTCACTTCTAGCCCTTGTCACCACCTCCCCAGCTTTGACTCCAGTGTATGTCACGTCAGGCTAGAAATCAAGGAGAAAGAAGGCTAGTTCTTCAAACAGCGGGAATCCTTCCACCCACGCTGGGCTCACAGTGCGAAACAGAGCTGCCCAGTGTGAATGTGACTGAGACTTAATAAGGCCAGGGTGGATATGGAGACGGAGATGCCAACCCATCTGTTTCAATTAATGGTATGTGTTCCTTGTTATCCAGAGTTTAGATCATATAACACTCCCAGTACCCAACCGCTAAACAAATAGAAAAGAAACATATGTTAACAAACGGGTGTGCCTGGGACTAGAAGCAAATGCCCCAGAATTTATTTTAACTTTTTGGCCACACCACGCAGCATGCAGGATCCTCCGACCAGGGATTGAACCCACAGCCCCTGCAGTGGAAGAGCAGAGTTTTAACCGCTAGACTACCAGGGAAGTCCCAAATGCCCCAGAATTTAAAACTGAGACAATCCTCTCCTGCACGGATGACTCCCCACACGCACCTCTGTCCTCAGACCTCCTCCCAGCCACACAGAGGACGGAGAGCTTGCTTCTTCGCTTCACTAAGAAAAAATAGAGCTTTTCAGAAGTCGTTGCCACCATCAGCACGTGCATCAAGCCACCCTCTCCAGAGTCTGAGGGTCAAGGGTCCGAGCTCTTAGCTGAGACACCTCTGCTCCCAGTACCTACCCCACACCTGGGACAAGCCTGAAGTGATGCTGCCACCTGCTTGGCCTTGCCCTCCTCTGGCCACCCTGAAGCTGGTCCTGAGCAGGAAGTGCAGGTGATGGACGGGCCATAGTGGGGTTCCTGTCTGCTCGGCCCGCTGTGCCAGCAACCTAGGAAGTGTGTGACAGGCCTGGTGACATCAGTCACCTCTCATGGCACCCGCTCCCCCCTGTGACATGAAACCCACAAGCAGGACGAATCTGGCCTCTTCTACTCTGACCTGCCCACCACAGCCCCCTTGACCATCCTGCAACCTTGACCACCCCCAGAGCACAAGCTGGGGACCACGGTAGTAGGCTCCCTGCTCAAAGCCACCTACCAGGAAGACAGGAGGGAACTGAGGCTTCAGGGCCCTGAGAATACGCCCGAGCCCACACAGCTAAGAAGTGCAAGAGGCAGGATTCCAACCCGGGTTCCCAGGCTCCAGCCTCCTCCTCCCGCAAAGCGGCCCCACCCAAAGCGGCCGCACGACGGCTGTCCGCGGTGCTGAACCAGCGCAGGCACGGCCGCCCTCCTACCGGGCTTGCAAAGGTTCCTTCTCACCTTGCCCAGGAGGGGGCGCTAATCAGTTTTGCTTCATTTCCAGAATTCCTGTTGGTTAAACGTCTAAATTGTGGACTTCATACTACTTTAGGAAAAAAAGCAAACTTATGACTTACGTACCACCACAGGGCAGGCGCCCCACAGCTGGCTTCGTACACTTTTGACCATTCTGTCTTATTTCCAAAGTTACACAGTGTTTTTCCTCTAGTAACCAAAAGCTGCCCTGTTCCCAAGGTTTCATGGCCAAGGACAGCCCTGACCCCTGTTTCCCTAAGCTCAAAATCTCACAGTGGGTTTGAGGTAGGAAGCCCCATACAGCAGTACACGTTTAGAACACGTGGGTGTTTTTATTAAGCACTGAAAAGATATTAGAAATAACAAAATGTGTGGCATTTAAACAGTATCATATGTGTACAACATCCCAGCTTTAAGAAAAGGAATACCAGTTCTGAAATACTCCTGCCTGCCTTCCCTACTTCCTCTCACATCTGAGTAACTACTATTTCATATTTATCCTTCCCTGGCTTTTCTTTAGAGTTGAACAAATACATTTATTTAAACATACATATATTGTTTTGCATGTTTTGAACTTTCTATAAATGGACTCATACCAAAGCATTTTTCTGCAACGTCCTTTCTGGACTCAAGTATAAACGTGACCTCAAGTACAAATGTATTCTTGCCTGGAGAACGCCATGGACAGAGGAGCCTGGCGGAGCCCGCTACAACCCATGGGGTCACAAAGAGTCGGACACGACTGAGCATCCGCATGCCTTAGTTCACTGTTGTCACTGATGGCCTGTGGTCCACGGGAGACAGGGAGGAGCTGCGGTCTGGGGGCTGCCTCTCTGGGTGGGTGCTGCTGCTGAGGCCAAGTCCACCTGTGATGCAAGGGAGAGGGGGCCCCACTCAAGAGGCCGCCATGGCCTCCAACATGCCTGGGTAGCCTGGAGGTATCAGGGCAGCCTCCCCGCCCGACATACAGATGGCACACACTGCCCCGCCCTGCAGTCCCTGGAGAGCAGCCAGAGGCAGACAGGAAGCATAGTCTCACCGCTGCCCACTTTCTCTCCACCTCTTCTTCACCATCCCCCAAGGGCTGCCCTGCACCCGAGCCAGGATCTTCACTTCGCCCCAGGCATCACAGACACGCCTCTCCCCTCCTCACCCTTCTGGCCCCTTCCAGCCTCAGAAGCAGACTCAGCATCCAGGATCATCTCCATTTACCAGCTCTGAGTTTTCAGAAACTTTGTCTCACTACAGAAAAACTTATTTCACTAAATTCTCTGAGATGCACCCAGTTTACAGTGTCTGGGTTTCCAAACTCTCTTAGCACTTTGCTTTTTTAAAAAACTGAGGTGAAATTGATAGAACAAAAAAATAACCATTTTAAAGTGAACAGTTCAGTGGCATTTAGTCCGTTCACAGAACTGGGCAACCACCACGTTCCTCCGGTTCTGAAACATTCTCATCATTCACCACGACGCCCTCGGCTACTCTGCAGAATGGATGCTTGTCTGGAGTTCCATCGAAGTCCGGAAACTCCTAGAGGACGGGGAGTGTCAGTCATTTCCATTCCATCCTCCAACCTTGTTCAAAGTCACGGACAACACACGCTCAAGTCAACTAACTTGCAAACACGTGGTCACACAGTTTCAAGTGTCTCCTGAGTCTATGCCAACACGGTAAGGCACTATCGGCGTACACCACTCATTAGCAAAGTACCCCGGGGGTCCCTCGCTGCAGCCCTGGCTGGGCCTGGTCTTGGGGAGAGAGGCCACAAGAAAACCTCAGTGAACAGGGCTGGGAGGGGCTGTGCTAAATCAAGGACCTGTAGACAGATGTCAGGTGTACAAGGCCAGCCACTGCTGCTGTCATCAGCCGTGCCGACTCAGGGCAGCCTAGGAGGGGCTCAGGCTCCCCAAAAGTCAAGCCCACTGCCCCCAACATCACAGAGTCGCTTTACATAGTACCAGCAGGACCCACACACACGTCTCTGTGATCCGACTACTCAAGACTTGCCGACTACCCAAGACTTGCTGACAATAGGGCTAGGGTCTCAGGCACCACTCCCCCCCTGCCCCACCTCTGCCCTGGAGCTGAGTCTCTTCACAAGGGTAAAAGTGCCCTCTCTGTCTAACCCGGGACCAGGAAGCAACATCTGTCACCCGGCACTGCCACCCAGAGTCATCAGCACAGCTAATTACCACTAATTGTAATATCGTTTCTGTCTCGCTGCTAATACATTTAGACTTGCTAATCAAATCAAACCATTCCACCTTGCCGCGCTGCTTGCCAATAAACATTTCTGCAAAGCAAGAAAGAACTCCCAAGCTTTATTCTCTCCTCTCTGTAGCCACTCTCTGCAGAGGCACGGCGGGGTAGGGGGGAGGTCATGCATCTATCTCTGGGACCAAAGGCGCGGACGGGATCGGAAGTGGAGCCAGCCTTTACTGTCCGGAGCCTCCAAAGAGAGAGGGAGACAGGGGAAGGCAAGCCTGGGGAGGTGGAAGAGCAGGCGGGAAGCAGACACTGGGGAGGTGGAAGAGCAGGCGGGAAGCAGACATGGAGACAGGGAACACGGGAGGAGAGAAACTGTCACACCGGAGTGGCACGGTCTGTTCCCACGCCACCTCCTCCCTCCGGGGACGCAGTCTCCTGCCATCCCGGACTGGACCAGTGGCTCCTTCTCAGGACCCCCTCAGATGTGTAAGCCCCCCTACTTCCACTCACCAGGCTGGGGTGCTCTGATCTGCCACCAGGCCTGCCCGTGAGTTTGTCAAGGGCAGGGGCTCTGTGCTGCGGGTCTGTTTCCCCAGGGTCTCACATCTCAGGAAACACTCAACACACGGCCTCACGAGGAGACAGGTGCCACTCTCCTTGAGGCGACCGAGGCTCAGAGGATGCTAAGCACCCGCTGAGCCCTCTGTGGCCAGTAAAAAGCACGACCTAAGAGTCAGTCCTGGGCCTGTGCTCCTCCAGGAAGCAGGCCGGGGAGGAGCCTAAACAACAGCTACACGGGCAGCCACGAGGAAATGCGCAGAACGCAGAGCTCTCCACTCAAGGACGTGCCGGAGCCAGTCAGAATTCTGGAACGGACACTGACAGGAGGTTGACCGTGAGCGCAACTTACAAACGCGTCCAGTTACTACAGCAATCACGCAGAAGAATTTCCTCGCCCTACACGCTGCCCCCGTGCCGAGAGAGGGGCTTGCTCCAGGAGGGCAGGCGATCACAAGCTCTGCCAGCCCCCTTCACCTCGGCGAACACCGACCCTGATTGCCCTGCCGGCCTCGAGAGCACAGCGGTGGGGGAGCAGCGAGGTGGAGACGACCCTCGTCCAGGTCTGCAGGCCTGGACCAAGATGCCTCCCCACCCCCAGGCCAGTGCTTCTGCCCGGATGACAAGAACTGCCTGGCGCCCCTGCCCTCTGTCTCCTGTCCGCTTCTGTTTATCTGGTGGCGGACACGACTGAAGTGACTTAGCAGCAGCAGCAGCAGTGACGGAGAGAGGGAGTGAATGATGCAACTCTGGCAAGGCTGGTTTGTGGAAGGGAGAGCGACGGGGAAGACGGAGGGAATAATAAACCCTGAGTGCTGACTTCGAGCCAGCACACCTGCACCATCATGACCAGCGATTCTGGGAGGTGGTTGTTGTTAATAAAGGGCTTTCCCGGTGGCTCCGCTGGTAGAGAACCCGCCTGCTGATGCAGGAGACACAAGAGACCTGGGTTTGATTCCTGGGTCGGGAAGATCCCCTGGAGAAGGAAAGGGCAGCCCACTCCAGTATTCTTGCCTGGAAAACTCCATGGACTGAGGAGCCTGATGGGCTACAGTCCATGGGGTCACAAAGAGTCAGATATGACTGAGTGCACACACACGCACACAGTTCAGTTCAGTCGCTCAGTCGTGTCCGACTCTTTGCGACCCCATGAACCACAGCACACCAGGTCTCCCTGTCCATTACCAACGCCCGGAGTTCACTCAAACTCATGTCCATTGAGTCAGTGATGCCATCCAGCCATCTCATCCTCTGTTATCCCCTTCTCCTCCTGCCTTCAATCTTTTCCAGCATTAAGGTCTTTTCACATGAGTCAGTTCTGTGCATCAGGTGGCCAAAGTATTGGAGTTTCAGCTTTAGCATCAGTCCTTCCAATGAACACCTAGGACTGATCTCCTTTAGGATGGACTGGTTGGATCTCTTTGCAGTCCAAGAGACTCTCAAGAGTCTTCTCCAACACCACAGTTCAAAAGCATCGATTCTTTGGCACTCAGCTTTCTTTATAGTCCCAACTCTCACATCCATACATGACTACTGGAAAAACCATAGCTTTGACTAGATGGACCTTTGCTGGCAAAGTAATGTCTTTGCTTTTTAATATTCTGTCTAGGTTGGTCATAACTTTTCTTCCAAAGAGCAAGTGTCTTTTAATTTCATGGCTGCAGTCACCATCTACAGTGATTTTAGAGCCCCCCAAAATAAAGTCTGTCACTGTTTCCCCATCTATTTACCATGAAGTGATGGGACTAGATGCCATGATCCTAGTTTTCTGAATGCTGAGTTTTAAGCCAGCTTTTTCACTCTCCTCTTTTGCTTTCATCAAGAGACTCTTTAGTTCCTCTTCGCTTTCTGCCATCTGTCATCTGCGTATCTGAGGTTATTGAGGCACAGTTACTAAACCCATTTCACACATGAGAAGCCTGAGGCTCGGAAGGTCATCCAACAACCAAAAGAGGAGGCGGGGCTGCCAGCCAGGTCAGGGCAGCTCCAACCCGCCTTCTCCCCGCTGCTGCCCAGCGTCCTCCAGCACCCCGTTCCTCCTCCCACCTGGAATCTTCGAGCCACAGCTTCGGCCCGAGCGACATCCACACACGGGCTCAGACGCATGGCTAAAACAATGAGAAGCACATCCTGCCTCCAGTGAGGCTGTCGATTTTAATTAATTTCAGACTTTGTGTGTTTCTGCAAATTATTGGTAACAAGGTTTACAGAGGGCATTTAAAATTCATTGTGATTTTTATCTAGAAATCAGTGCTGATTTTTTTAAGTAGCTCATCAGGGGTCAGTATGTATTACAGGAGCGGCAGGCTTGGTGGCAAGAAGGAGGCGCCTGGGGTGAAAGAGGGGCCGCCAGCGGGAGACACCACAGCTGCAACGACAAGATCAAAGCCGGGGGGAGCAGGAGATGAGGTTCTGGTGGACAAAACAGAATCCAATTCAGATGGGGCCAAGTGGGCGGAAACCCATTTAATAACCTAAAATGGGAAAAGAGAACCAGGCTCCTTCTACTCCGTGGCCTTGGCTGGTGATTCCTGGGCAGGTGCAGCCACCCAGGCCACTCAGCCCGGGGAGCTCGGCGACCCTGGACACCATCAGCAAGCCTGGAAGAGCCAGGACAGGGGACCAGGGACCCAGCCACAGGGCAGGTGATGAGGACTCTGAGATCATCTTCTGCCCTTTCTGGGATTTTTTTTTTAAGTTTTAAAAGAAACATGCGTTAAAATTCATCCTGAAAGGACCAATGCAGATGAAAATGTCTAAATACATCAAATATAGGTGAAAACAGCCTGACACCAGACTATTCACCAACTGTTAGCCCTCCCTCCGCCTGGACATAGAGAAGTCACAGGACTAGAATGCAGTGTCATATTCTGAGTTTAAATAGTAAAACCGCTGATATTTGCAGAGGCCTTACAGCCAGTAAAGGTATTTGCTGCTTCCACTCCGCAGGCAGGGAAAATGAGGTTCGGGAAGTTTCCGTGTCTTACCCAAGTGTGTGACGTGAGTAATTGGGGCCAGGTCTCTCCCTCCAGGCTCCAATATCCTTAATCTTTCCCTCAGGTTAGCAAGGGCTGACAACCACCACCACCAGCATCACAAAATCACTGTCACCACCACCACCATTATCTCCTCCACCATCACCACAAAGAAGAAAAGATTCAATAAGGGCTGAAGAGGTGTGCCGGCCATCCATTTCCGCTTGGTCAGGTGGCCAGGGAAAGGGTGACCTGAACTCCAGGGGCCCCAGAATCTCGCGGGGAGTGTGCCTTGGGCCCAGTGGTGGAGCTCCTGGTTCCACAAGTGTGGGTGACACCAGGTTTCTGCTGGCAAACGAGCTCCTGGGAGATGCAGACGCAGACGCAGACGGTCAAGGGGCAGCCTCTGAGGACCCTGATTGAAGGTACAAGCAGGGCCCGAGTCTCTGAAAAGTCTGAAATTACTAGTGCAGAGGAAAGGGCCACCTGAGAGTTTAAAAAAATGTATGTTACGTGGCCATTACATCCGTGCAAGTACTTCACACATACACTTATCTATCTTAAAACTTGCTCCACAATTTATCAAGCACATTTTTAAGGTGGCAGGATTACTTATCTTGTCGTTTTTCATTTAAAGTTTTAAATTCCAAGAAAAATCATGTACCATGTCCAGCACCTGTGATTTCCTTCCCGAACATCAGTGGTACCCACTGGAGGCCAACAGAACATAAGAGGAGCAGACAGCTTCCAAGAGCTGACCCGGGATGCTCAGACCTACTGAGTGACATCAGATGTCACAAAAATAACTTCCTGGGAAGATATACGTGTACGGAAACGTGGTATCTGAGCCTCACAGTTTTTAAAAGTAGTGTCAGCAGCATTTTGTGCCATCTTGTTATCAGCTCTGTACGGGTTCCCAGCTGGGACACAAGGTGCTCTGCTGTTTGGGCGCCAACTTCAGGAACTGCAAGACTTTTAAAGCTTTTTACTTCTTCTTTACACAAGCATCTTGTCTTCCCGTCTTTAGGATATAACAGTAAGAGCGTGTCCATCACATTCACAGTTTCCAAGGCACATCCCCTACCTATAACTCAAACGTTACTGCTGTGAGCCTGTGTGACACACAGACACGACTGAGCAGCACTGGCCCCGATACACGTCTCTGCTCCTCCAGGGCGTAGTGGGGAGGACGTTTCCTCACAGAGACGTGTTGTGATGGTAAGTTAAACTGGAAACACTCAGGCCTGCCAAGGAAGTGGCTGAGGGTGAAAACCACGATCATCACTGATGCCATCGTTATCACCATTACCATATCATCCCCATAATCACCACAGCCTTTACCGTCACGAGCATCATTAGCATCCTCACCACCATCACCACCCTCCCCACCATCACCCTTATCACCAGCTCCACCATCATGACTTCCATCACCACCCTCACCCTCACCTCCACCCTCACCTCCACCCTCACCCTCACCTCCACCCGCACCCTCACCCCCACCCTCACCTCCACCCGCACCCTCACCTCCACCCTCACCCTCACCTCCACCCGCACCCTCACCCCCACCCTCACCCTCACTCCCACCCGCACCCTCACCCTCACCTCCACCCTCACCCTCACCTCCACCCTCACCTCCACCCGCACCCTCACCTCCACCCGCACCCTCACCTCCACCCTCACCTCCACCCGCACCCTCACCTCCACCCGCACCCTCACCTCCACCCTCACCTCCACCCGCACCCTCACCTCCACCCTCACCTCCACCCGCACCCTCACCTCCACCCTCACCTCCACCCGCACCCTCACCCTCACCTCCACCCTCACCCTCACCTCCACCCGCACCCTCACCTCCACCCGCACCCTCACCTCCACCCTCACCCTCACCTCCACCCTCACCTCCACCCGCACCCTCACCTCCACCCGCACCCTCACCCTCACCTCCACCCTCACCCTCACCTCCACCCTCACCTCCACCCTCACCCTCACCTCCACCCGCACCCTCACCTCCACCCGCACCCTCACCCTCACCTCCACCCTCACCCTCACCTCCACCCTCACCTCCACCCGCACCCTCACCTCCACCCGCACCCTCACCCTCACCTCCACCCTCACCCTCACCTCCACCCTCACCTCCACCCTCACCCTCACCTCCACCCGCACCCTCACCTCCACCCGCACCCTCACCCTCACCTCCACCCTCACCCTCACCTCCACCCTCACCTCCACCCTCACCCTCACCTCCACCCGCACCCTCACCTCCACCCTCACCCTCACCTCCACCCGCACCCTCACCTCCACCCTCACCTCCACCCGCACCCTCACCTCCACCCGCACCCTCACCCCCACCCTCACCCTCACTCCCACCCGCACCCTCACCCTCACCTCCACCCTCACCCTCACCTCCACCCTCACCTCCACCCGCACCCTCACCTCCACCCGCACCCTCACCTCCACCCTCACCCTCACCTCCACCCTCACCCTCACCTCCACCCTCACCCTCACCTCCACCCGCACCCTCACCTCCACCCGCACCCTCACCTCCACCCTCACCCTCACCTCCACCCTCACCCTCACCTCCACCCGCACCCTCACCTCCACCCGCACCGCCATCTCTATACTTGTCACCCCTTTCTTCCCCATCATCATCCTCACCACCACCACCATTACCACTGTGACCATTACCTCCAACCTAAATGAAACCAGAGGTGTCTTTCTCAAGGGTAAGGATCTGACCTGGGCTTTGGGGGATGAGCAGTGTCTTGTTCAAGAGCAAAGCGTTAGTCCAGGCAGGAGCAATGCCCTAGGCTAAGACCAGTGACCCACAGGCACTTAGTACGTCTGGGAAACAGTCACCAGCTTTGTGTCAAGAGATGAGGTTGAAGAAGTGATCTGAACCCAGAAAATGAAAGGTCAGACTATTGACTATAAAGAATTTCTGAATCTTCTTCCTTAAGGCACGGATTTACAGAGCCCAGGTGGTGCCCAGGGTGTCTCCCACCTGCCAGTGGTCCTGGAGTTGAGGCCAGGGGGTAGACTGTAGGGTGGGGCTCCAGACCTGGCCCCAGCTTCAGCACAGCAGCTCCTCTGACTCAACTCATTGGGACAAGAGGCTAAGGCAGATGTAAAGCTCTTGCTGTGGGCGGTGGGGACTGGGAGATGGTTTTTAAGCACAGAAACGTCATGTAAGGGCTCTACTTTAAAAAGACAACGTTAGTGCTGGTATGGAAGACAGACCCTAGAGGCAGTCAGGAGGCTGCTGACAAGTGAACCAGAGGCGCAGAGGTGGAGAACAGTGAGGGAAAAATTTAGCAGGTGAAATGGGCGAGGCGATGGTAGGGAGCTGGGGTGGGGATGAGAGCTGAGGCTAGGGGCCCCCAGAGAGTTGGGTGTCTTGGAAGCTTCACAGTGGAGGATAATGGTCTGGCCTCAAGACACAGAGGGAGAACTCGCCTCTCTGGAGCCCCCACCATGCACCAAGCTCTGTGCAAAGCGCCTACCACCCTTCACTCTGCCTCATCCTTCAAGTTCTACAAGCAAGTGTTCGATTACCTCCACTTCTCAGGTGAGTAAAAAGGAAGCTGAAGGAGCATCAGTAACTCGCTCAAGATCATAGGATGAACGAGGGTCAGAGAAGGGATCTGACAGCTCAAACCACAAAGAAATTTTCAGGGTCAGAGTTACTGTAGAAAACAGAACACAGTCATCTGCACAAAAAAACAAACAAAACAAACAGAACGCTGGCAGATGTCCTTCAATATCGTTAAACTAGTCACAGCCAACTGCAGTTTTGTCCACTACTCCTTATGTCATTTTGTCCTCTGTGAGAGCCCAAACAACAAAAGTTTAAGAAATATTAATACCAATGCCAGGAGAAGTCTCACTAAGAGTCTGCGGATTACTACTCTTCTCTGCACCAAAGGAGGAACCTGGGTTGATGCTGGCAATGAGGACCTCACCCCAGGGCCAACCTAGACCAGCAAAGAATGGGAACCTAGCCCGAGGAACTACTCAAAGAGCTGTTTAATTAGCAGACTGGGGGAGCCTTTCAACAGACATCCTTGAACCGTTTTGGTCAGGGGATGAGGAAGACTCGGACATGGTGGGGGAGTGGGTGATAGTGGCTCCAAGAAGCAGCCTCCCAAGCCCACAGGACCTCCTGTCTCTGGGTTCTCATCCATGGGGCCTGTGGAAACGGCTTTTTCACCCGTGAAACATGACCTTCCAATGGGTTAACGTATGTGGCAATACCAGATACACAAAAATGCCGCTATGTAACATAAGTTGTTAATGAGTGAAAGAACTCCGGGGAATTGGTGCCACATCTGCACTGACTGGTCATCAAGAGATAAAATGGAAAATAAATCACACACTATAACACTACAAGGTCTGGACAAACTAACATAAGCAGGTTACATTGTTAATGCCCACGTTTTTAATGGCAACACAAAACTCTTGCGGGAGAAAGTCTTGCAGCTGTGCCTACCCCCTTGTAAGGGGGTATATGAAGTAGCCAACAGGCTTGGTGGATGCTTCTGCTGCGTCCACGTGACCCACACCCGTGTCCACTCACGCCCACACCCACAGGGCAGAGGTCTGTCAGGAGCTGGGAAGCCAGCAGGGATACCACAAGTTCCCTGGAAGGTGATGATGTCAAAACTAGGGATCCCAGGGTCACGGATGTCAGTCTGACGGAGGGGGCTAACCCTAGACTGTCTCCACTCGGGCATGACCTGGGATACCCCGCAGGCTTCTCTTTGCCACAGGCCTGTCTAGGGTGTAAAACAAACGTCCAACCCAGCAATCCCACTTCTGGATATGTGTTCAAAATAAGTGAAAACAAAGACTCGAACAGACACCTGTCACCCCCCTTCACAGCAGCTTTATTCACATGAGCCAAAAGGTGGAAATGACCTCACTGTTGATCAAGGGGTGAGTGGATAAGCAAGAGGAGGCGTATTCATAGGTGGGAATGTTATTCAGCCATGGAAAGGAATGAAGCCCCAACAGAGGCTGCAACATGGATGAACCTCAAGGACACTGCTCAGTGAAGTAAGTCAGGTACAAAAGCACAAGCACTGTAAGACCCCACTTAGATGAGGGACCGAGGGCCATCGGTTTCAGAGACAGTAAGTAGAGCGGTGGCTGGCAGGGGCTGGGGGAGGGAAACAAGGAGCTAGTGTTTGTTGAGTAGGGACAGAGTTTCAGTCCTGGAGAAGGGGATGATGGCTGTGCAACGTGGGACGCACCCAATGCTACTGAATCGCCCACTGAAAAATGACTGAGATGGTGAGCTTTAGGTAATACGTACTTTACCACAATAGAAGATCCAGTGTTACTTAACAAATCTGTGCTGCGTTAAGAAAAGAACAAGCAAAAGTCCTCTAACTGTTCATCCAAGAAGAGCTCTGTGTGCCCCCGAATGGAAGCTGCAACAGTCAACGGAGAGGCCAACAGAGGCTCCTGCGTCCAGGCCGGGCCGTCGCAGGGGACCTGGCCCCGCAGGCCGGGGACAGCCTCGGCCACTGTCCAGAGCAAAGCAGCCGGGCTTTACCGCAGCCAGGGCACAATTCAGTCGTGAATGCTCGAGCCTTTCCCCTCTGTGCACCGAGGAGGCGAAGTGACAATCAGCAACCCTTCCAGAGGAGAGAGCTGTCCCGGGGCTGCGTTCTGGCTGTGCTCTGCACCGCCGCTCACCGCCTCCCCCACCTCCACGACATCCGCGGCCTCCCTGACCGCCCCAGCTCCATCGCCTCCTCCACCTCCATCACCTCCTCCACCTCCATCGCCTCCTCCACCTCCATCCCTCCATCAACCCCCAGCTGCATCACCTTCCCCAGCCCCATCACCTCCTCCACCTCCATCGCCTCCTCCACCTCCATCGCCTCCTCCACCTCCATCGCCTCCTCCACCTCCATCCCTCCATCAACCCCCAGCTGCATCACCTTCCCCAGCCCCATCATCTCCTCCACCTCCATCCCTCCATCACCTTCCCCAGCTCCATCACCTCCTCCTCCACCTACATCACCTCCATCAATCCCCAGCTCCATCACCTTCCCCAGCTCCATCACTTCCTCCACCTCCATCAGCTCCATCACCTTCCCCAGCTCCATCACTTCCTCCACCTCCATCACCTCCATCAATCCCCAGCTCCATCACCTCCTCCACCTTCATCACCTCCTCCACCTCCATCAATCCCCAGCTCCATCACCTCTCCCACCCCATCACCTCTCCCACCCCCATCACCTCCTCCACCCCCATCACCTCCACCACATCCTCCCCCTCCATCACCTTCCCCAGCTCCATCACTTCTATTAACCCCCCGACCTTTACCACCTCCTCCCCCTCCTCCATTCCCTCCTCCTCCCCGCACCTCAGCTGGGCCCCATTTGGCCCCTCCTGCGGCCTGCCTCTTGGCTCTGCTGGCCTCTGCGCTGGCACACAGCAGGAGGACTCATGTGGGGAGATGGAACAGCAGCCCCATGGGTTTTTCTGAGCTGGCTAGGGGGTGGATGGGGTCTGGATGGGGAAGGGCTGCCAGAACCCTGAGCTTCACCTCCTTCAGGGCCTGCCTTCCAAAATGCCCTTCATAAACGTGTCAGTGAGCAACCTAAACGAGGGAGCTGCAGTCAGGTCACAGGACAGACTGCTGGGCCGAGCTGGAAAGGCCGACTCCTGGGCAAAGGGGACCCCACTTGGCCTGGTGTAACCCCCCACATGCAAACACCCCAGCATCCCTCACTCCCAACGGGAGCTTGTCACCTCCTGGGGCAGTGGGCTCTCTCCACACACTCTCCTGATCCTTAGAAAGTGCTGGAGGTTAAGCCAAAATTCAGCTCCATGTAACTCCCTCCAGCCCCACGCCCTCTTCGGTCTTAGGAAGGAAGCACCCACTCCAGGGGAGGATTCTGCAAGAGTTTGGACGGTGCTGCCCAGTGTCAGACTTTGTTTTTTTGGGCTCCAAAATCACTGCAGATGCTGATTGCAGCCAGGAAATTAAAAGACGCTTGCTCCTTGGAAGGAAAGTTATGACCAACCTTGATAGTATATTAAAAAGCAGAGACATTACTTTGCCAACCAAGGTCCGTCTAGTCAAGGCAATGGTTTTTCCCGTGGTCATGTATGGATGTGAGAGTTGGACTGTGAAGAAGGCTGATCGCCGAAGAGTCGATGCTTTTGAACTGTGGTGTTGGAGAAGACTCTTGAGAGTCCCTTATACTGCAAGGAGATCCAACCAGTCCATTCTAAAGGAGATCAATCCTGGATGTTCATTGGAGGGACTGATGCTAAAGCTGAAACTGCAATACTTTGGCCACCTCATGCGACGAGTTGACTCACTGGAAAAGACTCTGATGCTAGGAAAGGTTGGGGGTGGGAGGAGAAGGGGACGACAGAGAATGAGATGGCTGGATGGCATCACCGACTCTGTGGACATGAGTTTGAGTGTACTCCGGGAGTTGGTGATGGACAGGGAGGCCTGGCGTGCTGTGATTCATGGGGTCGCGGAGAGTCGGACACGACTGAGCGACTGAACTGAATTGAACTGAACTGCCCTGCCTGCTGAGTCAGAGCAAAGGCTCAGCAGGGCGGTGGCAATGGGTGCAGAGCAATGCAAATGAGCCAGGCCTGAACCGGACTCTGCGAGCTGGGGGGGTTGGGCAGTGGGAGGGGAGGGAAATAGGCAGCGGGACCCCGACCCGTAATCCGAGGAAGGCGTGACTAGCTCCCGCTGACGCCATGGGTCAGTGTCCACCCAGAACCTCGGAGTCTGACCTTCTTTGGGAATCAGGTCTCTACACATATAATTATTTTTTAGTTGAGATCATACTGGATGGAGGGACCCAAAATGTAATGAGTGGGGTCCTTGCAAAAAAGTGAAAGTTGCTCATTCGTGTCCAACTCTTCGAGACCCCATGGACTATACAGTCCATGGAATTCTCCGGGCCAGAATACTGGAGTATGGAGTCTTTTCCTTCTCCAGGGGATCTTCCCAACCCAGGGATCGAACCCAGGTCTCCCACATTGCAGGTGGACTCTTTACAGCTGAGTCACCAGGGAAGCCCCCTTGTATGAAGAAACGACACAGACTCAAAGAGAACTTGGCCACGTGGAGACAGACGCAGAGACCAGAGGGCTGCCGTTGCGTGCCCAGGAACATCTGGAGCCCCCAGAAGCCAGAGGGGCAGAAAGGATCGTCCCCTGGACTCTGGAGGGAGCACAGCCGTGCTGGCACCTTGATTTCAGACTGCTGGCCTCCACGTCGTGAGGGAGTACGTTTGACCTGCCTGCCGTAGGGCGCTGTTACAACAGTGGCTGCAGGAGTCTCACCCAGCAGACAAGAGACTCAAGACTCGGGAAGGGAGGGAGCCAGCCGAGGTCCCCGGCTCAGGAGCAGCCAGGCTGGAAGGTCCCTACCCTGGCCCTGCTTCTGCTCCTTGCTGGCCCCTCCCACCCCCAACCCACCCCCCCGCATCTAGAACACTTCCTACCTCCACTCAAGAGGCCTGCTGATTACAAGGAAAGATCTGTAAATGTCCCCACTTCCGCTGTAGCCAAATTAGTGTCATTACAGGAAAGAAGTCCAGATAAAAATACCCAAACCCAGGGCGCACCAGGGAGAGCTTCAGCCCATCCCCAGGGCAGCCTGCAGCACCCGATCAAGCTGGGCAGCCGCCCACCTTCCAGGCCGGGGCCACCGTCCCCCTCCTGCCCGCCAGCAAGGCTCCCTGCACCGGGCACCCCGTTAGCCTTTTCCATCAACTAAACAAAGCACAAGAGATGCGAACACAGCCTTGGAAAATCGGGTCAGCACATTCCTCTCTCCAGTCACCAAAGAAAGTCGGAGTGGGGGGTGGGGGAGAGCTGGGGGTGGATAAATTACTGTGCCCGAGTCCAGATGCACCAGGATGTAATAAAATGTGTTGCTAAGATACAAGTGCCAAAGAAGTTCATTAAAGGACACTTTAAACGGAGCTGCCAGACTCTTCTCCCTTTAAATGCTGCTTATTTGGTACCGTCCCTCGTGTTTATAATTAGATCCACAATATGAGAGCGTGGCCTCCATTCAGGCCCACTCAGCAGACTCATTAATAAACTAACTTCAACAAGCCACCAGCTTCGGCCAGGGCTTGGTGGGGGGGGGGGGCCGGGGTAGGGGGGGGCTGCTTTTATTTACAGAAATAGATTTGAGGGCCACTTTATCTAAATGAGAAATGAAGGCTCTTAAGGAACCTCAACGGTCCTCCAGCCCCACTATCAACTGTTTTGTTCTAACAGCGCTGGGAGCTCCAGAGTGGGAGTGTTGTGGGGAGCAGGCGGCTCAGGGCCGGGGGTTCCAGGGTGGCAGGCTTGCTGGACCTCAGGGCTCACCATCAGATGCCAACTCACCCCAGAGCTCTGAACGTCAGCATCACGCAGGAAATGACTAGGTCACGCCCCAGCCTGAGGGAGCCAGCGGCCAGACGCCAGATCCCGCTGGGAGGTCAGGACAAGTGCCTGCTTTGGCTGGGCCTGGACGATGAGGGATGAGCCACGTGTCCAGGGCCTGGGGAGGGGCCGCAGAAGGGCAATCCGAAGAGGTGGGTTTGGTCCAGCCTGTGGGAGTGTCCTTCCTGCCAGAGCACTTAGAAAAAGCCTGAATGTTCCGCCCACATCTAAACTGCAGATTTCTTCTTAGCATGGGTTTCTGCCTCTCTTGGGGAGAAGGAAATGGCAACCCACTCCAGGGTTCTTGCCTGGAGAATCCCGTGGACAGGGGAGCCTGGGGGGCTGCTGTCCATGGGGTCGCACAGAGTCGCACGCGACTGAAGCGACTTAGCATGCATGCATGTATTGGAGAAGGAAATGGCAACCCACTCCAGTGTTCTTGCCTGGAGAATCCCAGGGACAGAGGAGCCTGGTGGGCTGCCATCTATGGGGTCACACAGAGTTGGACATGATTGAAGGGACTTAGCAGCAGCAGCAGTTGCTTCTCTTGGAAAAAAAATGTAAACAGCAGGCTGCCTGGGGCCCACACCACATGACAGGGGTGCTGCTGGGCCTGGCTGTCCTTGGGCCCAGGTCGCTCACTGGCCCGCCCACAGGGTCAGGGTCTTCAGTCCTGCAAGAGTCAGGGCATCTCAGGTGGTGACTGGGCCAGGACAGAACTCCAGATGAGCCTGGGTGTTTCTGAACCATAGAACCTCAGCACCAGCCCGGCTCCCATCCAGCCACCCCCGCTTTACTATGAGGTGCTGGATGGGTGGTCGAAGGTCTCAGAACAAACAATTTGATCCTCAGGCAGAGCCCTCAAGAAGAGAATTCTCCAGCCTGGGAGTTGAAATCAGCCTTCTGAAGGTACCTTCCACGTTCTACTCTACATCCTGACCCTTGAAAGGGCCGCTTTGGGACTTCTACGGTGGTCCGGTGGCTAAGACTCCATGATCCCAGTACAGGGGGCACAGGTTCAATTCCTAGTCAGGGAACTAGATCCCACATGTTGCAACTAAGACCTGGGACAACCAAACCAACAAATATTTTTTGAAAAGAAAGAAAGAAAGAACCACTTTTTGTTCTTCGTGGTGACCAGTCGGTGTTTAAAGGCAGGGACAAGCTGTCTGGAGAGGTCAGTCCCCACCCTGTTCCATCCGCTCCGGGACCTCCTTACTTAGCTGTCACTGATTCGCCTGGCGACACTGGCCTCGACTAGAAACGCCCGGCACAACCCATCTCAAGGCCTTTGCAGAGGCTATTCCCTCTGCCTGGGACACTCTTCCTGCAGAGAATCACGAGGGTCCATCCTCCAGCTTCTTCTGTAGGCCTTGAGCCGCACCTGAGGGCCATCTCGACCACCCTATTTAAAACAGCTACCTGCCTGCCCCCCTATCTCCCCCCCGCTCCCTCTGCCGGAGCACCCATCACCTTCCCACCGACTGGGACCCGTTTATGATGTTTCCTGCCCGTTGTCTGTCTCCCTTCTAGGACTGTGAGCACGCCTCTGTCCACTGCCATGTCCCCAGCGCCCAGCACTGAGTGGGTGCCCCGTAGCACGTGCCAAACTGTCACCACCGGACCCTGAGCAGAGGCTGCTGCCCTCACCATTTGAGCTTTCTCTTCTGCACGTGCCAGTGGGCACGCCCCGGGAGAAAACGCCCACGAGCCCAAGACGCAGGGCTCTGCCCCCGTTCCCTTCCAGCCCCAGACGCCACACCTGCCTGCCCCCCAGGTCCAGCTCCTATTCTTAGCCCCAGGCAGGGGCCCCCTGCAACGTGCCCGCCACCCAGCGCCTGCGGCTGTAACAATGTCCAGGGTCCCCCTGACCTCTGTCCACAGAAACACAGGCGACTATTCTGCCCCCTCTCTTGTCCATCCAGGACAAACGAGCCCTGGGAAGGACCTTCCTGAGCCTGTGTCCCCTTCGCAGTGACAGCTGGGAGAAGGAGGTGGGTGATATAAGCAGATAAGGCTCGGTGAGGGCTGTCAAACTAGCTTAAGGAGTAATCCTGCGTTCATCTGGGTGCATTTATCACTCTGAGACACATTCATCAGAGAGGAGAGTTGGGACCACTGATTGCAGGGAAGGCGGCTTGTCTCTGGGTAACCTGCATCTCACATTAAATTCTGGATCACAGTCTCTAATATGTATATATTTTTAATTGCATTTTCAAGTTCATTTACATGTGCAGATTGGCTTTCTGCCTGAGTGACATCAAAGGGAAACACAGTGCCCTCCATTCCTCTCCCTCTCTCCCCCCGCCATTCCCTGCCTTCTTTCCTGGGGCAAAAAGCTTCTCCCCAAGTTGATGATGGCATTCCCCATGGACAGCCTGCTGGTATGCAGCCCCCAGGGAGGCCCCAAGAGACACCCCACATCTTCCATTTCAAGAAACTTTCTGCTGCCTCCACCTAAGAGATAGAAAGGCAGCCATTATTTCCCCTGAAGACTGAGCTACACCCCCCTCTCCAAACTACTCCCTTTTATCACCTTTTCTATGTTGGAGGGTGACTTGGCAGACCCTAACAGACGCTTTCCTGTCTGTGAATGCTACAACCTTGGCCGTACACATGCCCACCACCAATCTCTACTTCCAAGAGTGGAGCCACGTGCAGGCATGGACCTTTCTGCAATTTACCTCCACCTACAGATCAAAGATCAATCTGATGGAATATGTCCCATAAAACAGACCGTTCCAGAATGCACCGTGTCCTGCAGAGCAACTGCTCTGAAAGTCTGATCACCTTTTGAACACCACCGCCTGAACACCACCGCGTCAAGCACCCCTCAGCCCTGCTGCTGGCACAAGGACATCATGTGTGGGACCCCAGAACATCTCACCCAGCAGCCACTCGTGTGGGCAAGCCACCTCTGAAACAGCAGCGAACAGAATTCAATGGCTTAAACAAAAACAGTGGGCTTCCCGTGGGGCTGCGCTGCAGTCAGGAAGACGGGGGCCCTGGGGCCCCCGAGTGCCATCACCCCCCTGACTCGGGGCTGAAGTTTCAGCTGGGAGAAGGGGGCTTGGGGAGGCACCCTGCAAAGGCCCCCTGGTCTTGCCTACCCTATGCTGTACGCCGTCAGACCACGTCTGGGGGGACTCATGCCCTCAATCTCTACCAAATCCCAAGTTTCGGGCCCAGTCCCAGCTGTGGACACACACAAATCCCAGCTTTGCCCACGGAGACAAAGCGCAACTCAGGGCTTCTGTGCCAACAAAAAGACACAGGTGCTCGGTTACTTACCCAGGCAGTAGCATCTCGGGGACACCACCAGATTCCTGCTTCTCATATGACTGTTAATACCCTGTTGATAACATCTCCCTCTAACAGCTGTCCCACTACAGGCGGGAATCGCACCCAGCATGCAAGACACGTGCCCTCACGACCCTCAGAACAGCCCTGCCTGGGAAGCAGCATCACCCCCACTTTAAACCAAGGACCCAGACAACCGGCTCCTCCTAGGCTACTGGGGGCTGACGACCACTCAATTCTAAACAAAAAAAAGAAAAATATCCCCCATGGATGTACTTCTTTCTGTTGCGCTTTAACAGGACCAACAAAGGTGCCAAGCCAAAAAAAGACTAAAAGCAAAACGCAGCCCATCTGAGGCTTCAGGGACACCCGCTGGTGGCACTCAGAGGTCATCACGGGAAGGAAGCCGTATCAGCAATTTCTTACCACTCTCAGGAAACTGCAACACTCGGGAAACAATAAGTAATGAACCCAAAGCCGGGAGGACCCAACTCAAGGAAGCATGTTCATTCCCTTGGAGAAGAGAGGCCATTTCAAAACGAGAAGAAGCCTCCCCCTTAGAAAACAACAGCTATAATATTAAGAAGGAAAACGGAGGCGGCCAAGCAGGGAGGGGCTCAGGCCACAGCAGGATGAGAGGGCGAGGCCGCAGGTGCATTTGCTTCGGGGTCAGTCCGAACCTCGCGCCGTGGACTCAGTTTCTCCACTGCGGAGACCCCTCTCTGTAGCCAGCCTACCCCAGGCTCCTCACCTGGGTGCCCGGCCCCTCCAACGCTCCACGACCTTCCACCACAGTGTGAAGCTCCCACTCGTCATCACCAACAGCTGAGAACTCGCAGGCGGCTCCCTCTGATGTCCTCACCCCATTTTCTTTTACCGGGACCTGCACCCAGGCATGGCATGACTCCAAACTCTTCAAACACAGAGCCAGAAGGGCTGTCCAGCATGGGGGCTAAGACTGTGAGGCCACAGTGACTCCGAGCTGGCCTGCAGTTCCTCCACTTGCCAGCTGTGTGACCTCGACAGGACATGCAACCTCTCTGGGCTTCCGCCACCTCCCAAACAAAAAGGCAGGACCCCCCCCGACAAAGAGCGGGGCGAATAGGGACCCAGTTGGTCCCTGGAGACCACTGATAGGGCCTCATCCAGGGTCAGCATCAGATGGGAAAGCTGTGACCTGTGACGCCCAGGTCCCACTTGTTGAGGACTCGCCGTGGCCAGAGCTTCACGTCTCCTCTCATTTAATCGTGGCGGGTGCCGCGTCCCGGTTTCCGTAGAGCTCCCCACCCTCCAGCACGTGGCTGCCTCACGTGCTGCGCATTGGTTATTTCATTTTGC
This sequence comes from Moschus berezovskii, assembly GCF_049115385.1. NCBI lineage: Eukaryota > Metazoa > Chordata > Mammalia > Artiodactyla > Moschidae > Moschus > Moschus berezovskii. The sequence goes on from NC_142465.1 coordinate 119,231,598, forward strand.
AGCCTTCGAAGCACGGAGCTGGGTTTACAACTCCAGCCTGCCCTGTTGTAGAGCCTGTGCTCAACCCGTTTCTTACGGGCCTCTCGGAGACAAAAGCTGAAGTAAGGACTTGCCTGGCAGCCCGGTGCTTAAGACTCCGAGCTTCCACTGCAGGGGGCACAGGTTCGATCCCTGGTTAGAGAACTAAGATACCGCAGGCCACTGGGTGGCAAAAAAAAAAAAAAAGCCTCCTTAGCGGGACTAAAGAAACTCAGAGACTGCAAGGAAAATCAAATCCAGGGTCCTATTTCCTTAAAAGCTATAAATTCCAAACGGGGTTGGGGAGGTGAACAGTAGCTGCCACCCTCCCCAGAAAGCTACCTGTATCCCCAAAGTCCTCCCGTGTCTGGGGCAAGGGTCTCGGAGCTCGAGCCAACACACCACCCTCAAGCTCCCCGTGTGTGACCAGGGCATGCCTGAGTCGCTGCCCCTGCGGAAGGGCCCCCACCATGAGTGCAGCCCCGTGACGGGTTTCAACAGGCAGATCAGGCGGCGGCCGCGTTCAGCATCACTCACGAGTGGGGTGAAAACCCGCAGCGAGCCCGCGATTCGGTCCTGGAAGGACAAAGGCGCTGGAGAAAAAAACTTGCTAAACCACAGAGCTGATCATCGTAGCCAGCAGCTCTAATGAGGCATCGTGGGATTACCAAAGTTATTATCAGAGTCATCGTGGTGAAAAAAATTCCGAGTTAACTGAAATCAATGGTACCGTTCCGACAGCAGGTGTTTTAAGAGGCTCACGCATCACAGGCGACTCCTCGGGCTGGGACAGAAGACGGAACCGCCATCGTCCACATCTATGAGGACTGACGAGCAGCAGCGCCCCGACGGGGTCCAGCAGCAGAGACGGGGCCCAGCAGCAGAGACGGGGCCCAGCAGCAGAGACGGGGCCCAGCAGCAGAGACAGGGTCCAGCAGCGCCCCGACGGGGTCCAGCAGCAGAGACGGGGCCCAGCAGCAGAGATGGGGCCCAGCAGCAGAGACGGGGTCCAGCAGCAGAGACGGGGTCCAGCAGCAGAGACGGGGTCCAGCAGCGCCCCGACGGGGTCCAGCAGCAGAGACGGGGCCCAGCAGCAGAGACGGGGTCCAGCAGCGCCCCGACGGGGCCCAGCAGCAGAGACGGGGTCCAGCAGTGCCCCGACGGGGCCCAGCAGCAGAGACGGGGTCCAGCAGCAGAGACGGGGCCCAGCAGCAGAGACGGGGTCCAGCAGCGCCCCGACGGGGCCCAGGAGCAGAGCCAAGGCTGCAGCCCCGCAGGCACAGGGTAGGTGTGGCAGGCGCGTCCTGGGGGCACCAAGGCCGCCTACGCGTCCTGAGTCATTTCAGTTGTTCCCGACTCTCTGCGACCCCCTGGACTGTAACCGCCAGCCTCCTCTGTCCATGCAATTCTCCAGGCAAGACTACTGGAGTGGGTTGCCACGCCCTCCTCCAGGGCATCTTCCTGACACAGAGATCAAACCCAGGTCTTCTGGCAAGAATACTGGAGCGAGCTGTCATTTCCTTCTCCAGGGGATCTTCCGGACCCAGAGATAGGATCTTACACCTCCCTGCATCAGCAGGTGGGTTCTTTACCACTAGCGTCACCACAGCCAACACAATTCTCTTCCAATCAACCCCTTCGCTCTGCTTGGCAGTTTAGATTTCTTGCTCATCTATGATCCGGATTCATTTCGACAACCCGGCGAGGCACACTACACCTGCTTTATAGAGGACACACAAGGACTTGCTGGAAGCTCCTCCTCCAGAGGCAGGGGGCTGGGAGAGGGCTGGTGTCACCTCCAGACCTCTGCTCTCCCAGCCACACCATGTTCTACTCCAGAGGCAGGGGGCCAACTAGAGGTGGGGCAGGGGCTGAAACAGAGGGCACCCTCTCGGGACCCCGAGCCATCTGACCTTGGGGAGCTGCCCTTCTCTGACCTGCCCCACAGGGAAGACCCACCCACCCAGCCTGAGTCAGGTCATGAGATGATCCCGACAAATCACATCTTGTGCATCAAAGAAGTGTCGGAACAGGCTCACTGGGGAACATGGGTGCTGAATACAGCCGAGTGCTGGGTATGCAATCAGACTCTTGATTCTCACAGACTCGGATGTCACCTTCTCAGGGTAACCCCAGGCACCTCATCACAGCACATCGCCGCAGGCTGAGCCTGCTGCGAAGCCTCTCCCGTGCAGCGAGCTCACGGGACAGGTCACGGGGGTTACACCTGTCTCCCCAACTACCTGTGAAACTTCGTGCGAGCAGAGACCCAGTGAAACCACTTTGGAAGGGAGAAGCCTCACACCATGAGATGTCACTGCTACTAACAACAGCACCCCCACACCCCCACCAGGCAGGGGCTCGTGAAACGCTTGTGGAATGAAACCGAGTTGTTTCCAAGAGGTGCCCAGCACATAGTGTCAAGGGTAACAAGCAAGTGTAGCGGCAGTATACTCAGGGGCCCACGAAGCGTGTTTCTCCACGTGACACACGCTGCGTGTGCACAGACCACAGCCTGAGAACGCCCGGAGCCAGTGCTGCTCTGGTCCACGGGCCCGGAGCAGGCAGAAGAGGGATCACGGTCCACCACCCTCACACCTGCGCTGTGAAGCTTTCCCCCAGCAAGCAGGTGTTGCTTTTACACTGAGAACTTTGTGAAAAAGAGAATTCTCCCTGAGCTCCTAATGTTACAGAAATGATAGGAAGAACGTTAACTGCTGCCTCCCTCAGTAAGATTCTACTTTAGCGGGAGAAAGGTAAATTATTTTTCTTCAACAAATCCTTCCTTTCATGTCCATAATATAACCCTGGACAAATGATGAACTGATTTTATACACACTGCATAGATACCGAGCATATTTACTGGCACAGATCAATATACAGTTGACCCCTGAACAATGTGCGTTTGAACCGCGCGGGTCCGCTTGCACACGTATGTTTTTCAGTAGTAAATACTGCAGTCCTACGTGATCCACGGCTGGTTGAACCCGAGGATACCGCGTCCCTGTCTTATATGGAGGACCGACTATATGCACGATGTCTGCATGGAGGGTCATCACCTCTGATGCCCCTGTTGTTCAAGGGTCAGCTATACTGTTTCTTATTATACAATTTATAAATAGTCTAAATAAGATCAGTAATAAAAGTGTAACCACGTGTTATGTACACACATGCACACTTTTCTTCCTTAAACCAACTGAGCAGAGTTGCCCCAAGTCACCTCCTAGAAGCTTCTAGAAACGTTCCCCACTCATTTCTCAGCTGTAAGGAGCTCTGTGGAAGGCAGGAGGAGAAGGGTCAGCACACTGCCCCCTGCCCTCAAGCCTGTCATGTGCCGGTCACCCAAGTCCAAGAGCCTCCTCTCCACATCACACAGGGGCGTCCCTGTCCCTGCAAGAACCTCCCACACAGGTGACAGACACCAGGGAGCGGGTCTGGCCGGCCGGACCACACAGGGAGTGAGTTCGGCCCTCCTTCACCCTCTTCCCGACTTCCCTTGGGGCTCAGATGGTGAAGTATCTGCCCACAGTGCAGGAGACCTGGGTTCGATCAGGAAGATCCCCTAGAGAAGTGATCGGCTACCCTCTCCAGTATTCTTGCCTGGAGAATCCCATGGACCGAGGAGCCCGGCGGGCTATAGTCCATAGGGTCGCAAAGAGTCAGACACAACTCAGCAAGTAACACACCTTCTCCCTCCTCCTCCTCCTAAGCTGCCCTCAACAACTAAAGCCCCAGGTCATCTCCCAGACCTGGCACAAAACCCAGGCCCTTGGCTCGGCTTTCAGCGCCTTCCTGGTTGCAGCCCCAGCCTGCCTTCTCTGCTGTCTGCCTGTCTCTCCCTCTTCCATGGTCCAACTGCTAGAAACTCACCAACCCCAGCAGGTTTTCTTGGGCCATTAGCCCTCAGCTGGGACACCAGATCCTCCCGAGCATGACCCTAGGCATCCTGGAAGCCCCTTCTCCCCAGGAAGCTGTCCCTCATCTCCAAGGGCCTGCACAGCGTGGTTTTCACAGAATTTTCCGGAATCCCCTTGACACATGGTCCTCTGTACCTCACTCCCCTGTGAGGCTTCAGAGCCCAGAGGAGCTGCTAGTCTCACCTCTGTGCTGCTCATTCCAAACGCAGGATTTTAAAAATCTGTTTACTGCCCGCCCACAGAGGACAACTCCCAGGCTCCTCTGGGCTGGCTGCTGCTCCCCGCCAACCCGCACACCCACCTTCTCAGTCATTTGCCCGCTCCACCAACACGCATCTGGCACAAGGAACTGCTCTCGGAACCCGGGGGAGGGGGTGGAGAGTGCAGCCCCCGCCCCTCAGGGAGCTTCTGGTTGAGCAGGGACAGTGGACTTCCATGAAAACGGTAATGGCCAGCGGTCTCCAGAGCAGAAGATGCTCATGGTACCTGAGGCCCCTGCTGCAGAGCAGCCGAGGAGCAGCACTGTGCAGGGGCGGGGGGCAGGTGAGGGTTCCAGCGCAGAGGCCGAGCAGGGACGCAGGGCCAGCCCCCCCACAGAGCAGTGGGAGACCACCAGAAGGGCTGCCAAAAGGAGCAGTGTGATCACGATCCGGTTTCAAGATGCTCACGCTAATGGAAGATGAACCAGAGAGGGGCAAGGAAATGTAGTACCCTGTTCCCAATGCCCGTCAGCTGGTGAATGGGTACAGGATGAGATCTCCCGTACGATGGAAGGTCACTCGGACATAAGAAGGAGCTAAGTATGACACGCTACAACTTGGGTGGACCTTGAAGCATTCTGCTCAGCGACAGCGGCCCAACAGACAAAACCACACGACACGACTCCACTCGCGGGCAAGTGCAGAATGGGTGACTGTGCAGCGACAGAGACCGAATGAGTGGACGCCCGGGGCCTGGGGCCGCGGTGGGAGCGGTGACGCCCAAAGGCTTTCTCACTGAGAGGGTGAAAATGTCCTCAACGTTTGCTCTTAATTTTTATTATAGTTGATCTACAATGTTCTGTCAGCCTCTGCTGTACAGCAAAGTGAATCAGTTATGCTGCTTTTGTGGTTTAGTCGTCGCTAAGCCGTCTCCAACTCTTGTGACCCCGTGGACTGTAGCCCACCAGGTTCCTCTGTGCAGGGGATTTCCCAGGCTAGAATACTGGAGTGAGTTGCCATTTCCTTCTCCAGGGGATCTTCCCAACACAGGGATGGAACTCACGTCTCCTGCATTGGCAGGCAGATTATTTACCAACTGGGCCACCTGGGATTCAGTTTTACACATATATATATATACTTTTTTTTATTTTCCCACATAGGTCACTACAGAGTATTGAGTTCCCTGTGCTATACGGTAGGTCCTGATTAGTTATCTATTTTATACATAGTAGTGTGTTGGAGAAGGAAATGGCAACCCACTCCAGTGTTCTTGCCTGGAGAATCCCAGGGATGGGGGAGCCTGGTGGGCTGCCATCTATGGGGTCGCACAGAGTCAGACAGGAATGAATCGACTTAGCAGCAGCAGCAGTGTGTACATGTCAGTCCCAATCTCCCAGTTTATCCCACCCCTCTGCCCCCACTTCCTTCTCTGGTAATCATAAGTTTGTTTTCTACATCTGTGACTCTATTTCTGTTTTGTAAAGAAGTTCATTTGCACCGATATTTTAGATTCCACATATAAGCAATATCATATATTTGTCTTTCGACTGATTTTTCAGTATGACGATCTCTAGGTCCATCTGCGTTACTGCCAGAGGCATTATTTTGTTCTTAGAGACATCACCTTACCAACAAAAGTCCGTCTAGTCAAAGCTATGGTTTTTCCAGCAGTCATGTACAGATGTGAGAGTTGGACCATGAAGAAGGCTGAGTGCCAAACAATCAATGAACTGTGAACTGTGGGGCTAGAGAAGACTCTTGAGAGTCCTTTGGACAGCAAGGAGATCAAACCAGTCAAACCTAAAGGAAATCAACCCTGAAAATTCACTGGAAGGACTGATGCTGAGGCTGAAGCCCCAACACTTTGGCCACCTGATGCAAAGAGGAAAAGACCCTGATGCTGGGAAAGATTGAGCGCAGGAGGAGAAGGGGATGACAGAGGATGAGATGGTTAGATGGTACCACTGACTCCATGGACATGAGTTTGAGCAAGCTCTGGGTGATGGGGATGGATAGGCAGGCCTGGCGTGCTGCTGTCTGCGGGGTCACAAAGAGTCAGATACAAGTTGGCAACAGAACAACAACAATGGCTGGGGAATACTCTGAAGCAATATTCTGGCCATGTGATACGAAGAGCCGGCTCACTGGAAAAGACCCTGATGCTGGGTAAGACTGAAGGCAAAAGGAGAAGGGGGTGGCAGAGGATAAGCTGGTTAGATAGCAACACCAACTCAATGGACATGAATTTGAGCAAACTCTGGGAGACAGTCGAGGACAGAGGAGCCCGGTGTGCTGCAGTCCATGTGGTCAAAAAGAATCTAACACAACTGAGAGACTGAACAGCAATATTCTGAAAATATTCTAAAACTGATGGTGGTGATAGGTTGCAAATATCTGTGAAGGTATAAAAAATACTTGACTGTACACTTTAAATGGGTGAAGTATGCAATATCTGAATTCTATTTCAATGATGCTTTTTAAGTGGATGGAGTGAGAAGGCTACTGCAATCTTCCAGCTAAGAGATAATGGGGGAGGGACCAGAGGGGTGGACAGATGGAGGGGAAGCGAGTCTCCAGGAAAACGTGGCTCGGATAAAAGTGTGGGTCCTAGAGACTGGCTATGGCGGGGGTAAGGGGGGGTTAGGGGTCACGGCCAAGCAGGGGGCACTTAGGGCAAGCCAGGACTGAGCCCCTGCTGTCTCAACCCTGTGCTGGTTTCCAGACTATGAAAGACGGAGAGAGCATCAGTTTTCTCCTTCCCATGTAAAGGTGCTGTTTGAAGAATGACATCTTGAACTCTAGATGAGGAAGATTGACATTTAGCCTCCTGTATTCAAGCAGACGCGGGGTCAGAGCCTGGAGAATGGAACATCCTTTAATGGAAGGACTGAAAACAACTGGGGAGCGTTCAGAATAGACCCACCCTGCGGTTCTGTTCGGTGAAGGCTTCCACTGTGGGACCCCTCGGGTGTCCACCGTAGCTAGTGAATCACAGTGAAGACGTGATTCAGCGCCTGAGCGAATGCCACATACATAATACCTTTCAAGAAGACATATTTTTATTGCTGCACTTGAGGACAGCCCCTCGGAATCCAGGGTTCATCAAATCGATGCATCAGGCAGCATGCAAGGCCCCAAGTTCACTGGGCGGTGGGGTGGGGGGAAGGGAGGTCTCTGCCAGACCAGCACGCCCTGCAGTTCATACGGGAGGTCCTCTCACTCCAAGGTGAAGCTGAACTTGCGTGAAGATGCCTGCTTCACATGGCGTTTAAGTGTTGCGCTGAGAACTCCAAAGAGGAAGAAAAAAAAAAAAAACCCTGCGGTATTTATGATGGGCCTGTTATTTACACGGAAGTGCTTGTTGCTTGACAATTTAGATAAAAAGGTTACTGCCTCTCTGCATGTGCTGCAAATTCATGGCGTAAAACCGCTGGAGCAACTAATGGAGTCTTTACACATCATATCTTGTTAAAGACGAGGGGTCCTTCTTCCATTGAGGTCACAGCCCAGTGGTGAGGGGGGGCCACCCCGGGAACACAGCCTGGCCACAGAGGGCTGCTGACCAACGACCCACAGCTCCTGCTTTTTTTAAAAAAAAGAAAAACATGAACTCTGTTTTCAAATAGCCTGGCCACTAAGGGCTACTGACCAACTCCTACAGCTTCCTCTTTAAACAAACAAACAAACAAAAAAAGGTGAACTCTGTTTTCAAACAGCAAGGTCCTACAGATGCTGGTTTCCCATTTATCCCCTAGTCCAGCAATGGTGGAAGAAACACTGGACGCTCATACACAATTTGTATCTCTCTACTTCTGACCAACAAACAACCTATCTACTCCTAGGAGTCCTGGAAAAACATCTCCAAGCCCTCGTCCCTGTTTCCAGAAGTAACTGAAAAAAATTCCAGTGCCAAGGGCACAAATGGAAAATTGATGGCTAGGCACCAGAAGATATTACTCGCTGCTATTGTATTTCTAACAAATGTGGATAATGAGGTCATCCGTCCATTTTACTATGCAGTTCATCACCTTCACGTACACTTTTAATTGAAACTTAACCTTTATATGCCATCGTCCAAGCGGCAGCAAGACAGAAACACATCTCTGGAGGGGAAGACGGTGTGAGTTTTTCCCCCAAGCAAATCTCTCAAGCAACACTACCCTTACTTTTCTGTTGAGTTGAAAGCAAACTCTGAAACACTACTGGCTTTTTCAGCTCGGATCGTCCATTCCAGCTCCTTGGGCAGGTGCTGGGATAACCAAGCAGAGCCCATCACCCCTCTTCGAGAGACCCCCGGTGCAGCCCTTAATCACCTCCAAGGGCTCATTCCTCCGACCCTTTCCCCAGCCAAGCTGCCAATCTCCACCAAACTCTCCCAAGGAGACAGAGGTGAGTAAATGTTAAGTCTACCAACTCATTTCATAGGTGACCTCTGAAAGATTCCACCGCGGAGCTCGGGAGAGCCGAGGCAGCTTTATTAGCATGCTACACCACGGCCCCAGCTCCCTCCCTCCCTTTTATGAGCCCCTGCTATATAAAATGCCACAAAGGAAAAAGGAAAAACAACACGCTCACAGTGACAAACACAAGTTCCAATGGCCAGGACAAACGCTGGCCGCTTCCCAGACGTTATTTTTAGTCATCTCAGAGAGAAATATTTTTAAAAGGTCAGGGAACAAAAGTTTCCCTTGTTCTCTTTCTTCCTTTTTTTAAACACACACTCACACACACAAAAAAGATGGAGGTACATTCCGTTCAGCAGCATCCTTCTCCGAGTTCAGATTTAAAGGCAAAGGCAGACCGGAGTAGGACGGCTCCTCCCCCCCCCACCCGCCCCCGCCAGCGGCACCCGCAACCTTCAAACACGATTTTCAAATGTTTCTCTCCCCGGCCTCATCTAAATTCAGGCATGGCGGATAATAAATAGCTACTCATTTACTATCATCATAAAAATTTAAACAGCCTGGAAATAGTTGCTACAATACAGAAAGGAGCAAACCTAAGCTCCGAAAGCCACTCCAAATAGTAAAACTATTGCCATGTATTGTAGACGCACACATAAAGAGACATTGTTGCGAGGAGAGCTGCCGGCTTAGTGGAATTTTCTCTTTTAAATCTTCTACTCGGAGCAGAAGAGTCAACAACTTGCCGTTTTACCCAGTGGGGGGAAAAGGGAGCTTAGGAACCCTCAGCTATCACACGGTACCAGATTTGGTGATGGATTTTTTTTTTTAAGTATCTGATTTGATTTCACACAGTGATTAAACATCTTTGTGCTCAGCGCAGAAGGGTCTCCCAACCCCTCCCCCTCCAAAACTGGCATCAAAGCAATCAAAATGGTAATGCCGGGCCTGGGTCCCCTCCCCCGCCCCCCCCCGCGAACTCCCCGACTTCGCCCGAGCCGCGCGCCCCCCCTCCTCCGGCGGGAATGGAAGCTTCCACTCCCGGGCGGGAGCGCGCGGCCGGGGAGGGGGGCCGCGGTACCGCGGGAAAGGGGTTAAGGCGTTCGTCCACACCCGCGCGTCCAGCCCGACGCCCCCGACTAGGCGCCGACCCGCGGCCACAGCCGTCTTTCTTTCCGCAGCCCCCGGCCCCCTCCTTCTCTTCTGCACGCCCCCCTTCCACCACTTTGCAACTTTAAAAAGACTCGAAACGCACACCCGGCCTCCGAGTTCTCCCTCGCCGGGGTCGCCGCCAACCCCCGCCAGCCACGTCCACGTCTCTCCCCTACACCGACCATTCCTCCGGGGAGGGGGGGGTGCTTCGGGTCCTCCCCGCCCCCTCCCCCGACCCGGAGTTGAGGGAGCGAGAAGGGGACCGGATCGGGGGGCGGGGGCGGGGGCGGTGCAAGTTTGAGGCTGACGCCCGCGGCCGGCATTCCGAAGGAAGCGCGATCGAAGGCCCGGGGGCCGGGAGGGGGGCTCGGCGAGGCGGGGCGGGGGGAGCGGGCCCGCGGGGCGGACGGAGGGAGGGGAGGAGGGGGCCGCGGGGACGGAGCCGGCGCCCCCGCCCCCGCCAGCCTCGGAGCCCCGAGAGCGCCATTGGCTGCGCCGCTCAAAGTTCTCCGCTTGGGGAAGGGGCGGGGGTTCGAGTGCGGGGAGGGGGCGTGGGGGGAGGGGCGGGGAGGGGGAGGGGCAGGGAGGGAGAGGGGGCGGGGCGCGCGGCCGGCCGCGCTCCGGCAGCGGCGGCGGCGGCGGCCTCTGTTCGCGGTGCTGAAACCCCTCCAGCGCTGAGCTCCGCGCAACTAAGTCACAATGGACAACTTTTCCTCGCCGAGGGAGCCGGGAGGGGTCGTTGGCCGGGCCCCCCGCCACCCGTCCCCACGGCGAGCAGCTCCTCGCGGGTCCCAGTGGACGCCCGGTGCCCGGAGACCCAAAGTTGGGCAGAACCGAGGGGTCCCGGTGGCGCCTTTCTTTTGTTCCCCGGGAGCTGGCTGGCGTCAGGTTCCGAGAATAAAAGTGATGCCGGAGAAGCGGGAGGGGAGGGGAGAGCCCGGAGGAAGAACCATTTCTTTAAATTAAGATTTGCGGCGTAAAGCCCCCCCAAAAAATCCACTTCCAAGGAGTTTGGTGTCCAGGTCCGAATGACCGACCCCTCTCTCCGCACCCTGACGTCCGCGGGAGGCCGAGGACCGGGGCGGTTGGTGGGGGGGGACACCGAGCCGGGAGAAATGTCCACATTCCAAAAACATGTCCACCAACTCAAAATGGACGCCGGGCTGCTCGCCGCCTTTTAAGGGCAGCTTCTCTCCTTCGGCCACTGCGGGAGCTGCGCTGCCCCCCGCCTCGGCCTCCAAGACCCTGGCCCCTTCTTCCCAGAAGCAGGGGGTGGGCGGGTAACTTTGAAGACCGCAGAGACTCCTTAGGGAGTCTGAGCGCGCGGCGCCGAGGTCAGCACTTTTTAGGGTGCTACCCAAGTGCCCGGCGACCCCTCCTAGTTTCCCCACCCCGCCAGCCCGTACGGGGGCCGGCTCCGGCTCGCTTACTTGTTTGTCGCTGAGCGCGGCGATCCGCGGCTGCCGCTCGTGCAGCTGTTTCTTAAGGTCGCCGTTCTGCGGAAACACGGAGACGCGGGCTCAGGCCGGCCGCCCCGGGGTGGGGGATCCAGTGCGCCCGGGGCCCCGCGGGGCCGCCGCCACCCCCCCGCCCGAGTTCCCCGGGCCGCGTCCCGCACGCGCGGCGGCCGGGCAGTGCCGCGCGGGTCCGCTTACCTGTGGCTGCCGCCTCATCGGGGCAGCTCTCGGGGCGGGGCGGGGGCCGCGGCCACCCGGCGGCGCGCCCCGAGCCGTGCAAGTTTGCAGGCCGGGGTGCGTGTGCGAGGGAGTGTGAGTGTGTGCCGGGGGGAGGGGGGAGGAACAAAGAGCCAAGTAAACACGGCGAGTCCGTGTCGAGCAAAGCTCATAAATATTCAAGTCGCGTCCTAATCTCCCCAACACATACACACACACGCGCGCGCGCGCGCACGCCGCAACACCGCCCGGGCTCCGGCCGCCGCGCCGCGGCTAGCCCAAGCAACAATCGCCAAAACTACTTTTGCAAACTGTGCAGGATTGCACCGGGGGGGGTGGGGGAGGAGGGGGTGGGCGTACACACACACACACACACACACCAGGCAAGCGCTCGCAGGGGGCCCTCTCCCGGGACTCTAGTCCTGAAGATCCTGCCCGAGAAAGAGAAGACACTGGGCTCGAGTCCCACGCGCCCCGATCCCTCAAACTGTGCAGGATTGCACGAAACGGAGGGGGCGGCGCAGAGGGGAAGCCCAAAGGGGAGTCCGTTCCTGTACACACTCCCTCCATCCCTGGGGCAGCAGGCTTAAAGGAGGGGGCGTCTCCAGCTCTGCGCGCCCTGCGACGGAGAAGAGGACGCCGGGCTCCGGACCCCGGGCCCCGGGGCCAGCAGCCCCCTACCGCCTACCTGGTGGCGCGCGAGTTCCACGGCGAGCGCCTCGGGCCGGCTCTGCAGCTCCATCTCGGCAACTTGGGCAGCACTTTGCGATCACTTTGGCCCCGGCTCCTGGAGAGTTGCGCGGTTCCACGGGGGTCGGGGCGGACGCGGGCGGATCGGGTCTCCCTAGATGGTGCGGGGGGACGCGGGGGGTGGACACGAGCCCCCTCCCCCACGGCCGAAAAGCGAAGGAGCGGGGTCTGGAGAGTGGGGGGAGAAAGACGGCCGCGCGCCCCGCCAACTCCTCAGGCAGCCCGGCAAGTTGCGCCGGGTCCCCGGGCTGCGGGAGCGGCCCGGCGCATGGCCCCTCCGACCCCCGGCCCCGGCGCCGGGAGCCCCAGCGCAGCCCTCGCGCGAGCTGCCAGGCGGCAGGGACTATATTTCCTCCGGCGCGCGCCTGGATCTCGCTGGGGCCTCGGCAAAGTTGTGCCTCGGCACGATGCTAATTCGGGCAGTGCCCGGATGCAGCGGGCCAGGGCGGCGGGGGGCGGGGCCCGAGCGCGAGCCCGCCCCGCCCCCGGCCTCGCCCCGCCCCCGGCCGCCCCGCCCCCGCCCCTCCCGCGCTTGCGCACTGCCGTCCCGCAGGGACCCGGCACCGGGAGCGCAGAACAAAAGTGGGTCCTGGCGGCTCCCCCGGTCGCTCCTCTTCCTCTCCGCCTCCACCTCCAGCCAAACCCGCGGGAAACGAATGCCCACCACGTCAGCCCGGCGTCAGGGACACTTTCCGATGGGACGGGAGACGGCCCACTTTCCCATTCCTGGTCCCCTCTGGCTCTCGCCTCACCCCTCTTTGCCCGTCTTCTTCATTGAAGTTGTCTTCCATCCACTCCTGCCCCCTGTAAACTAAGCGCTGCCACTCAGGAGATTAACTTAGTCATGTCCCCAGATTCCTCCACCGCCTGATGGCCACCGTGTTGTTTAACCAGTCTGAAAATTGATCTCTTGACTGTGCCTTTAATGATTTTTTTTTTTACACTCACAATTAAACTCGCAACAGCTGTCATTGGAATTTTTTAAGACTGGTGTTAAAAATCGTAGACGTGACCGGTCAATGTGACATGAAACTATTATAACCACAGCTGCGGAGACTGCATTTTAGAACTCCCAGCCCAGCAGCTAGGAAGTTGACGTCTCCGAGTGCATATAGTATCGTGGAGTTACCATCTTCATCAATTAACGTTGGAAAGCTTTGTGCCCGTGCTGGTAGCATCCTACTATGTTTAAGAGAAGCTGGGGAGAAATGGTGCAACCATATTACTCAAACTAAACTGTTAAACGTTTACAGTGATAAATTACTGTAGGTTCAGATTCCTCTGCAGCACACAAAATATCCCAGCAAACGCAGGCAACAAATGCGCCTTTCAGCATATGCCAATATGCCGCTCCCTTGCTTCTACTGTCAGCAGAAGTTGTTGGAATTTTTTTTCAGGTCAGGCCCTACTGTCCTTCTGGCCTCCTATTCAGGGCATTTGGCGGTGACTTCTGTGTTTGTTGGGCCTCGAAAGACTGGGGGCTTCTTCTCCCCAACCCCAGCACTAGCCTTTCAGTTCAGTTCAGTTCAGCTCAGTCGTGTCCGACTCTCCGCGACCCCATAAATCACAGCACGCCAGGCCTCCCTGTCCATCACCAACTCCCGGAGTTCACTCAAACTCATGTCCACAGAGTCAGTGATGCCATCCAGCCATCTCATTCTCCATCGTCCCCTTCTCCTCCCGCCCCGAACCTTTCCCAGCATCAGAGTCTTTTCCAGTGAGTCAACTCGTCGCATGAGGTGGCCAAAGTATTGCAGTTTCAGCTTTAGCATCAGTCCCTCCAATGAACATCCAGGATTGATCTCCTTTAAAATGGACTGGTTGGATCTCCTTGCAGTATAAGGGACTCTCAAGAGTCTTCTCCAGCACCACAGTTCAAAAGCATCAATTCTTCAGCGATCAGCCTTCTTCACAGTCCAACTCTCACATCCATACATGACCACGGGAAAAACCATTGCCTTGACTAGCCTTTAGGAGGCCCTTAAGTGAGAAGAATTGATGCTTTTGAACTGTGGTGCTGGAGAAGACTCTTGAGAGTCCCTTGGACTGCAAGGAGATCCAACCAGTCCATTCTAAAGGAGATCAATCCTGGGTGTTCATTGGAAGGACTGATGCTAAAGCTGAAACTCCAATACTTTGGCCACCTCATGCAACGAGTTGACTCACTGGAGAAGAGTCTGATGCTGGAAAGGATTGGGGGTGGGAGGAGACGGGGACAACAGAGAATGAGATGGCTGGATGGCATCGCCAACTGGATGGACATGAGTTTGAGTGAACTCCGGGAGTTGGTGATGGACAGGGAGGTCTGGCGTGCTGTGATTCATGGGGTCGCAAAGAGTCGGACATGACTGAGTGACTGAACTGAACTGAACTGAAGTGAGGAATCGCTGTGATTACTTTGTGAGCTTTGCTGAAGACTCACAAAACTATGGCCTGTCCTAAGTACCATCATGGGTTTGGTCGAGCAGGGCTCACCAAATGCAATCCAAAAAGGCTGGCTCTGGCTCCTTCCATTCCACGTTCAGCCCAGCTTGGATGGAGTCCCCTTTACCTAGCGCTTTACTTGGGCAGCCAGGTAAAGTGGACTGCCCAAGCACCTGTGTTCCCAGAGCCAGAGTGACAGGGTTCCTACTGTCATCTGTAAATGTCACTGGGTTTTAGTAAATTTCATAATAGTGCATTGGGCATGTATGTAACCAAATCAGCAGAGAGGCTGTTCACGTTGCCCGTGGCCTGCACAGACTCAGGGAGACGCTGGTCCTGTTTACAAATTCACAGTATTTAATCCAAGTTACCGTGATGATCCCGTACATGCCCCTCTGTCGTTGTCAGAGTTACCCAGGTCCTGCGCCAGCAACATATGCCAGGGGCTGGGTGCTCTCTGAGAGAGAGGAAATTGGTTACGTGGAGGGAGAGAAACTTAGCAGGAACCCTTGGCCGCTGCTACAGATGCACTTTACCTTGAAAGTGACCAGCACGCGAGCCCATCCTCCCTGGGCCCATGTTACACCCTCCATCGGAATGCCCTTTTTCTCAGAACTCGCCTTTTAAAGTCCTCTTGGTCCTCCAAGGTTGACCTCAAACGCTGCTTTTCTGGGAACTTACAATTTCTACACATCAGCTCTTTACTTCTCCCTCTAGAGACTCACCATGAAGAACTTAAGTAAAAGGGGGACTTCTGCCCCATAATCGAGGTCATGGCTTCCCTGCTGTGGCCTGAGCTGAACCTGAGCCTGGCTTGTTTGTAGAACACAGTACAATAAGCCCCTGCTTAAGAACCTCCATGATGTGAACTTTCAGTGAGGTGAACATGCGTTCCATCAGGTATGAGCAAAATTGCAGCTTGCCCTCTTCTCCTTTCCCGGGTGACTCAGTGGTAAAGAGTCCACCTGCTAATGTAAGAGACACAGGAGACTTGGGTTTGATCCCTGGGTTGGGAAGATTCCCTGGAGGAGGAAATGGCAACCCATTCCAGTGTTCTTGCCTGGGAAATCCCATGGACAGAAGAGCCTGGTGGGCAGCAGTCCATGGACTCTCAAAGAGCTGGACACAACTGAGCAGGCACACAAGCCTCTGTCTCCTATTGCTGACGATCCTTCAGTTTCACCATCTTACTCTTCTTGACTGTTCGATGCCAGCCCCTGTGTGCCAGCTGTTGTACTGTACTACTGTACTTTTCAAGGTACTGTACTGTAAGATTAAAATTGTTGTTATTTTTTGTTTGTTTTTAATGTATTATTTGTTTAATAAGTATTATCAACCTATTACAATACAGTACTATGTAGCCGATTGTGTTAATTGGGTACCTAGGCTAACTTTGTTCGACTTACTAACAAATTGGACTTACAAACATGCTCTTGGAACATAACTCATTCATGTGTAAGGGACTGACTGTATATGGATACTGAAGGGAGGAATAGAGAGTAGGGGCTAGAGTCAATTAGATGCACCTGATGAATAAGTGAGTGAGAGGATGAGTGAATGAATGAATGATGAAAGGGGGACGTGCTTAGTTGCTCAGTCATGTCTGACTCTTGCGACCCCATGGACTATAGCCAAGCAGACTCCTCCATCCACGGCATTCTCCAGGCAAGAATACTGGAGTGCGTTGCCGTTTCCTTCTCCAAAAGGGAGATTCATTTCATTTTTGTAAAGGTGGGCTATTAACCATGACCACAGACATGAGCAGTGTTTGCAGTTCAACCTGGCATCCAGATGTCTTTTCACTTGCATTGTGGTCAAACGTACTGGGCGCCTGAACAGGAGTTTGGATATCTGGGTTTGAGACTTGGGTCTACTCCTTAAGAGCCTCCAATCTTGGGTGAGTTTCTCAACATCTCCTAGCCTTCGTAACCACAGCTTACCCCCAGACCCACTCAGTTCCTCCTGGCCCTGGATGTTGGATGCTTGCTCATTGGAAAGCCCCAATCACAGCCCTCACCCCTTAACTGGCCTTAAAGTGAGAAAACAGAAAGAGAAATTAAGGAAACAATTCCACTCACCATTGCGACGAAAGGAATAAAATACTTAGGAATATATCCACCTAAAGAAACAAAAGACCTATATATAGAAAACTATAAAACACTGATGAAAGAAATCAAAGAGGACACAAATAGATGGAGAAATAGACCATGTTCATGGATGGGAAGAATCAGTATAGTGAAAATGAGTATACTACCCAGAGCAATCTATAGATTCAATGCACTCCCTATCAAGCTACCAACGGTATTTTTCACAGAACTAGAACAAATAATTTCACAATTTGTACGGAAATACAAAAAACCTCGAATAGCCAAAGCAATCTTGAGAAAGAAGAGTGGAACTAGGGAAATCAACCTGCCAGACTTCAGGCTCTACTACAAAGCCACAGTCATCAAGACAGTATGGTACTGGCCCAAATACAGAAATATAGATCAATGGAACAAAATAGAAAGCCCAGAGATAAACCCACGCACCTATGGACACCTTATGTTTGACAAGAGAGGCAAGAATATAAAATGGAGAAAAGACAGTCTCTTTAACAAGTGGTGTTGGGAAAACTGGTCAACCACTTGTAAAAGAATGAAACTAGAACACTTTCTAACACCATACACAAAAATAAACTCAAAATGGATTAAAGATCTAAACGTAAGACCAAAAACTATAAAATTCCTAGAGGAAAACATAGGCAAAACACTCCCCAACATAAACCACAGCAGGATCCTCCATGACCCACCTCCCAGTGTATTGGAAATAAAAGCAAAAATAAGCAAATGGGATCTAATTAAAATTAAAAGCTTCTGCACAGCAAAGGAAACTATAAGCAAGGTGAAAAGACAGCCTTCAGAATGGGAGAAAATAATAGCAAATGAAGCAACTGACAAAGAATTAATCTCAAAAATATGCAAGCAACTCCTGAAGCTCAGTTCCAGAAAAATAAATGACCCAATCAAAAAATGGGCCAAAGAACTAAACAGACATTTCTCCAAAGAAGACATACAGATGGCTAACAAACACATGAAAAGAAGCTCAACATCACTCATAATCAGAGAAATGCAAATCAAAACCACAGTTCAATTCAGTTCAGTTCAGTCACTCAGTCGTGTCCGACTCTCCAGACCCCATGAATCACAGCACGCCAGGCCTCCCTGTCCATCACCAACTCCCGGAGTTCACTCAAACTCATGTCCACAGAGTCGGTGATGCCATCCAGCCATCTCATTCTCTGTCGTCCCCTTCTCCTCTCGCCCCCAACCTTTCCTAGCATCAGAGTCTTTTCCAGTGAGTCAACTCGTCGCATGAGGTGGCCAAAGTATTGCAGTTTCAGCTTCAGCATCAGTCCTTCCAATGAACATCCAGGATTGATCTCCTTTAGAATGGACTGGTTGGATCTCCTTGCAGTCCAAGGGACTCCCAAGAGTCTTCTCCAACACCACAGTTCAAAAGCATCAATTCTTCGGAGATCAGCTTTCTTCACAGTCCAACTCTCACATCCATACATGACCATGGGAAAAACCATAGCCTTGACTAGACAGACCTTTGTTGGCAAAGTAATGTCTCTGCTTTTTAATATACTATCAAGGTTGGTCATAACTTTCCTTCCAAGGAGTAAGCGTCTTTTAATTTCATGGCTGCAATCAGCATCTGCAGTGATTTTGGAGCCCCAAAAAATAAAGTCTGACACTGTTTCCACTGTTTTTCCATCTATTTCCCATGAAGTGATGGGACCAGATGCCATGATCTTCGTTTTCTGAATGTTGAGCTTCAAGCCAACATTTTCACTCTCCTCTTTCACTTTCATCAAGAGGCTTTTGAGTCAAAACCATGAAGAGGTACCATTTCACGCCAGCCAGAATGGCTGCTATCCAAATATCTATAAGCAATAAATGCTGGAGAGGGTGTGGAGAAAAGGGAACCCTCTTACACTGTTGGTGGGAATGCAAACTAGTACAGCCACTATGGAGAACGGTGTGGAAATTCCTTAAAAAACTGAAAATAGAACAGCCATATGACCCAGCAATCCCACTGCTGGGCATACACACCGAGGAAACCTGGATTGAAAGAGACACGTGTACCCCAATGTTCATCGCAGCCCTGTTTACAATAGCTAGGACATGGAAGCAATCTAGATGTCCACCAGCAGATTAATGGATAAGAAAGCTGTGGTACATACACACAATGGAATATTACTCACCATTAAATAGAATACATTTGAATCAGTTCTAATGAGGTGGATGAAACTGGAGCCTATTATACAGAGTGAAGTAAACCAGAAAGCAAAACACCAATACAGTGTACTAACACATATATATGGAATTTAGAAAGACGATAATGATAACCCTGTATGCGAGACAGCAAAAGAGACACAGATCTAAAGCACAGACTTTTGGACCCTGTGGGAGAGGGCATGGGTGGGATGATTTGAGAGAATAGCATTGAAACATGTATATTATCATATATGAAACAGATCGCCAGTCCAGGTTCGATGCATGAGACAGGGTGCTCAGGGCTGGTGCACTGGGATGACCCAGAGGGATGGGATGGGAAGGGAGGTGGGAGGGAGGGTCAGGATGGGGGAAACATGTACATCCATGGCTGATTCATGTCAACGTATGGCAAAAACCACCACAATACTGTAAAGTAATTAGCCTCCGATTAAAATAAATAAATTTAAAAAAAACAAAAAACAAACAAAAAATAAAGTGAAGGCTGGCCTTCAGCACAGCCTCCTTTTGTCCCATAGGACAAGCTGCAGTGTTTTGTCACCATGTGGTCCAACCCTGGGTACCCCAGGTGACCCTGCAGCTCCCACCTCTTCTGGCTTTTGTTGTTTCTTTTTTTTTTTTTTTTTTTCAGTTTGAAACGATTTATTAAAACATGAAAACATTTCCAGGAAAAGATCCAATTTGGAATATGAAAAATATAACCAATGGTAAGGAAAATACAATTCATACACTGAACAGAGGAAAACAGAAAAGGCAACCACAGTTTGTAGAAATCAAGACAACACCATAGGCTTATAAGAACTCCCTAAACATGTCCTGTATTATCATGTGTAGAAAACTGTAATTAAAGTAAGGTAGTTTTTCTTAGTTGTATAATCTAAAAGTATGAGTACATTTTGGACTTTATCTCCAAAAGGGCCTCACAGTTGTCACTGGAATACACATTTCTTGAGACACTGGGCAGAGTTCCCATTTATGGGAAATACATTCTTTTTTTCCACACAGTGAAAATGAGAAAAATTATATCAAAGAGAAATGTTTTTCTCTAATCTCTTTCAATACCTCAGAAAGGCAGTACTTGGGAAATGTAAATTTTCAACTCAGACTTGAAAAGTCTTATTGCTTGGCATCAGATTTTTCGAAAAGTGACGAACTATTTGAACCACCTTACTATCCTCAAATGCTGTTTCGAACTTTTTCATATAGTGCTACTTTTATTTTGTGAGGGTAAACTTCAATCTAATGACAATCTAGACTGAACCCTGCAATGCACAAGCAAGTCACAGCACACTTCAAGCCAAAAGAAATGATCAGTCTTCTGTTTATGCCAAAATCATATGAAAATACCTATAAAAACTTAACTAGGATTTATATGTACCCAGTGAAGGACCCACAGAATGTTGTCTTATGGCATTCTTTGCAAAGTCTTGGTTCCTTCTTTGCTTTCAGCTGCCTCCTCTGATTTTTTTGGGGGAGCCACACTGCATAGCTTCTGGGATCTTAGATCCCCCACCAAGTGTTGAAACTGGAACCCTGCAGTGGAAGCACGGTGTTCTAACCACTGGAAAACCAGGGAAGTTCCAAAATCTCCCCTTTGCATTAGAGTATCAGTCATGTTAGATCAGAGCCTTCCCTAGTGACATCCTCAGTTCAGTTCAGTTCAGTTCAGTCGCTCAGTCGTGTCCGACTCTTAGCAACCCCATGAACCACAGCACGCCAGGCCTCCCTGTACATCACTAACTCCCGGAGTTCACTTAAACTCATGTCCACCGAATCGGTGATGCCATCCAGCCATCTCATTCTCTGTCGTCCCCGCCTCCTCCTACCCCCAATCGCTCCCAGCATCAGAGTCTTTTCCAGTGAGTCAACTCGTCGCATGAGGTGGCCAAAGTATTGGAGTTTCAGCTTTAGCATAAGTCCTTCCAATGAACACCCAGGATTGATCACTTCTAGAATGGACTGGTTGGATCTCCTTGCAGTCCAAGGGACTCTCAAGAGTCTTCTCCAGCATCACAGTTAAAAAGCATCAATTCTTCTGCGCTCAGCTTTCTTCACAGTCCAAATCTCACATCCATACATGACCACTGGAAAAACCATAGCCTTGACTAGACAGACCTTGGTTGGCAAAGTAATGTCTCTGCTTTTTAATATGCTATCTAGGCTGGTCATAACTTTCCTTCCAAGGAGTAAGCGTCTTTTAATTTCATAGCTGCAATCAGCATCCGCAGTGATTTTGGAGCCCCAAAAAATAAAGTCTGACACTGTTTCCACTGTTTCCCCATCTATTTCCCAAGAAGTGATGGGACCAGATGCCATGATCTTCGTTTTCTGAATGTTGAGCTTCAAGCCAACCTTTTCACTCTCCTCTTTCACTTTCATCAAGAGGCCTTTGAGTTCCTCTTCACTTTCTGCCATAAGGGTGGTGTCATCTGTATATCTGAGGTTATTGATATTTCTCCCAGCAATCTTGATTCCAGCTTGTGCTTCTTCCAGCCCAGCGTTCCTCATGATGTACTCTGCATATAAGTTAAACAAAGAAGGTGACAATATACAGCCTTGACGTGCTCCTTTTCCTATTTGGAACCAGTCTGTTGTTCCATGTCCAGTTCTAACTGTTGCTTCCTGACCTGCATACAGGTAAGAGGCAGGTCAGGTGGTCTGACATCCTAAACCTGTTCATTTCTGAAAAGACTCCATTTCCAAATAAGGTCACATTTTGAGGTCCTGGAGGTTAAGACTGCAACATAGGAATGGCAGCATGTCTGGAGCTCTGCTCTCTGAGACGGCCAGCTGCGTGCTGGCCTGTGGACGCTCTCTTCATTCACTCACAGAGATTTGTTAGGCCCCTGTGTCCGGTGCGCTCATTAACCTCGCCTTCGTTCTTAGTCTGCATGCCTGAGTTTGTGTCTGGGCCCGTGAATCGTGCCCAGGATGTGCAAACGTGTTTTTGTTTGGGCCTTTTGCTAATTTCAGTTGGATTCTGCTTCCTGACCTCCACTCCCCTTCTCTCACTTCTTTCTATTCTGAAACAATGCATTTCACATGATTTATAACAATAATTTCCCCAGTAGCTCAGTGTCAAAGGATTCGCCTGCAATGCAGGAGCCTCAGGAGACACGGGTTCAATCCCTGGGTTGGGGAGATCCCCTGGAGAAGGGAATGGCAACCCACTCCAGTATTCTTGCCTGGAGAATCCCATGGACAGAGAAGCCTGGCGGGCTACAGTCCACGGGGTCGCAAAGAGTCAGAAACAACCGAAGAAACTGAGCACCGATAACAATAAAGCTGAGCGCCGAAGAATTGATGCCTTTGATCTGTGCTGCTGGAGGAGACTCTTGAGAGTGCCTTGGACTGGAAGGATACCAAACCAGACCATCCTAAAGGAGATCAGTCCTGAATATTCATTGGAAGGACTGATGCTGAAGCTGAAGCTCCAATACTTTGGCCACTTGATGTAAAGTACTGACTCTGGAAAAGACTGATGCTGGGAAAGACTGAAGGCAGGAGGAGAAGGGGACGATAGAGGATGATATGGTTGGATGTCTTCACCGACTCCATGGACATGAGTTTGGCAAGCTCTAGGAGTTGGTGATGGACAGTGAGGCCTGGTGTGCTGAAGTCCATGGGGTCGCAAAGAGTCAGACACGACCGAGCAACTGAACTGAACTGACTGAAGATACTCATCAGAGCCCCCTAGGCACTGAGGCCAAGATGACACCTTGAAGGCTCTGACTTGCACAACATCTCTAGGTATCCTTGAGTGACTATCCTCTGACCTGTAAGGGTCCTTCCTGTACCAACTCTCAAAGGAAATCCTCGCTCAAGGTCAGGGGAGCTGGCCCGGAGCTCTGTCCTCCTGGGTTCCGCTCTCAGATATCAGCCAGACATTAATTGACTACAGTTTGACATTTTTGTTCCAAATATGCTTATTGTAAGAAGTCTCAAAGCTTTTGCCTGCAGAAACTTTTGCTGATCCCCAGTGGAGCATCTCTGCACCTCCTCCCAGCACGAAGTTCTCTGGGAAGGACAGAGTGGGGAGGTGATAACTGGCCATCTAAGAAACCAGTTTCAAGGCCTAACAGGTGCCCACAGTTTCCTGG
Organism: Moschus berezovskii; assembly: GCF_049115385.1. NCBI lineage: Eukaryota > Metazoa > Chordata > Mammalia > Artiodactyla > Moschidae > Moschus > Moschus berezovskii. The sequence continues at coordinate 119,254,515 of NC_142465.1, forward strand.
TTTCACCTCTGGGAGTTTGGGGGGGCTTCCCTGTTGGCTCAGATGGTAAGGAATCCGCCTGCAATGCAGGAGACCTGTGTTTGATCTCTGGGTTGAGAAGATCCCCTGGAGGAAGAAATGGCAGCCCATTCCAGTACTCTTGCCTGGAGAATCCCGTGGACAGAGGAGCCTGGCAGGCTACAGTCCATGGGGTCACAAAAAGTCAGACATGACTGAGTGACTTTCAAGTCACACTTCACTTGGTAAAAATGGCTGAGGTGGCATCAAATGAGAAAGTGGCCGGGGAAGGACAGAGTCCCCCGCCCCCGGGTGGGTCCCCGATCGCCAGGAGCCTCACTGTGGGTGCCCTAAGGCAAATTCCACCCTCAACAGGAGTCGAGTCTCAGCCCCACTTGAGAGTGCTTCTGTCCCAGAGCTTCTGTCACTGGCGTCCATCCTAATTAGTACTTTGACACCCACATCTTCAGAGGCTCTAAGTCAGCTGCATGGTTCCTGTTGGAGACCACGTTGGTGTGCTGCCCATGCGTGAAGGATGCCCTTTATAAGGAGGAAGGGAACACACAGCATGGCGGTGGGCAGGAAGGGGGAGAAGCCCCTGGTCTCTCTCACCGTTGTGCCCGGGAGACCCAACAAACCCAGGAGTGGAATTGGCTCTCTGGCTTCCTCTCATTTGGTGAGAGCTTTTGACAATTACTTGTTTATGGTTGCGTGCAGTCTTACTCCAGTTGCAAAGAGCAGGGTGCACTCTCTAGCTGCATCGCAAGCGTTTCTCATCGCAGTGGCTTCTTTTGTTGCGGAGCACAGGCTCTAGAGCGGGGGCTCAGTACTTGTGGCTTAGTTGTCCTGTGTGCCCTGCACGGGCAGGTGGATTCTTAACCGCTGGACCACCAGGGAAGTCCCTGGTAATGGTTTTACTTCCAGACTTCTTAGCCAGCAGTGATTCTGAGCCTGGAAACTTTCTGCAGAGAAAGAATGGAAGTTATTTTTCACTTGTCTGACCCCAAGTCTGTTTCCTCTCTCCATGCACAAGCTGAAGTGCACCCAGGGGAGTGAGGGGTGATTACTGGGGAACAGAGTGGGAAAGAGCTGGGTCCTGCTCCACGTGACAGGGGTTGTGAGGGAGGGATGACACTGTCAGCCCACCACCCCACAGGAGGTTCCACAAGAGATGCTGGAAGAGGTATATGCAGGGTGGGGAGCGCCAAGGAGGGAGCCCCTCCTCCCCACTGCTGGGCTTCACACTCTGTCATCTCATTGGCCCCCATGAGACCCTGGGGTGGGGGTGGAGAGATTGCTATCACCTCCACTATACATGGGGAAGTGCAGTTCAGTTCAGTCGCTCAGTTGTGTCCGACTGTTGCGACCCCATGGACTGCAGCACGCCAGGCCTCCCTGTCCATCACCAACTCCCAGAGTTTACTCAAACTCATGTCCATTGAGTCAGTGATGCCATCCAGCCATCTCGTCCTCTGCCGTCCCCTTCTCCTCCTGCCTTCAATCTTTCCCAGCATCAGGGTCTTTTCAAATGAGTCAGTTCTTCGAATCAAGTGGCCAAAGTATTGGAGTTTCAGCTTCAGCATCAGTCCTTCCAATGAATATTCAGGACTGATCTCCTTTAGGATGGACTGGTTGGATCTCCTTGCAGTCCAAGGGACTCTCAAGAGTCTTCTCCAATACCATAGTTCAAAAGCACGGGGAATACATGGGGAAGCTGAGTCTCAAAGCAGCTGGATCACTTACAAGTCACCTAGTTGGTAGATGTCAGTGAGGATTGAGATCCTTGAGTCTGAGCTCTGTTGCTTTCCTCTTGTAGCTCTGGGGGCAGGACCTCACAGGGCAAGGTCCCCAGGGAGCCCTGGAGCGGAGGCAGGAGTGCACAGGTAGGTGCGGGCACGGGCACACCGGGAGAGGGTGGAGGTGGCAGCTTAGCTTGGGTTTGAGCCAGAAGCTGACCCTGAACTAGGATTCCCATGAAGGAGTTGAGCAGGGAGGTGCTCCCTGGGGGGTGATCCGCCAGGGATGATCCCCGGAAGTGCCTGTGGGGCGTGGGAAGGAAGCCTAAACAAGGTGACTTAAGGAGCAGGTTACTGTGAAGGGCCATGGGGCTCCCAATGGTGAGAGAGCAAGGCAAGCCCACAGGTCCCGAGACAGGGGCCTCCCAGATGATCACAGAAGCCTCGGGTGCACGAGAGGGACAGAGCAGGGTAGCATCCTCCCATCCAGGGAGGATCAGAGATGCACCAGGAGCAGAGGCAGAGGTCAAGCGCTTCCCAAGCAGCTGGGACGGTCGGCAAGCGATGGGGAGCCGTGGACACAAGTGCGGTGACATTGTCGGTGTCTGCAGATTCCAGATGTGGGGAGATGCAGGCCAGGTTGACTGGTGAGGAGCTGCCCCAGGAGGATGGGCCAGTCCCGGCCCTGCCCGAGGGGAGTGGCAGGCAGGTTGAGGATGGGGTGGGGGTTTAGGGCAGAGGCCACCCAGGCCACCCAGGCGAGACTGCTAGGACAGAAAGGGCTCCCCAAGACTTCTGCACATCCAACCTGTGAGCCTGGGAGAACATTGACTGTGAGACAAAACGGGCTGACAGGCTGAGGGGCAGGTCTGGGAGGGACTGCGGTCGAGGGGGGACCCGGGGGGGACCCGGAGCAGCAGCTGCAGGTCTGAGCACACGGAGATGAGCTCAGCGCATCTCCATGGCCCCTGAAGTGCTGCCCCAAGCCTGCCCAGACGCTGGCTCTCGGAGGCTGATGATGGGGCCCCACGATGACTCTCTGGGGTCCCTTGCCTGTCTTTCCTGAGCAGGAAAGGGAGTTGGGTAGCCCAGCTGGCTGAGGTTGTGTTTTTGTTGTGTTTTTTTTAGTAAGTCTTTTTTTAAGAAGAATTTTTTTTTTAATGTGGACTATTCTTTACTGAATTTGTCATAATATTGCTTCTGCTTTATATTTTGGTTTTATGGTCTCATGGTATGTGGGATCTTAACTCCCCGACCAGAAATCAAACCTGCACCCCCTGCATTGAAAGGCGACGTCTTAATCACTGGAGTCCCCTGAGGTTAGGGGTTTGGGGGCTTGGCTGTCACCCACTGGCTGCATGGCATAGTACAAGCTATTGCTCTGAGTCTCCCCCTCCATGTAAAACGGGGCTCATTCACTCGTAGACAGTTCCAGAGTGCTGCGTGCCAGCTGAAGGGAGTATAAAGTGAGTGAGCTTCCTCCCTATTGGCAACACCAGTGAGCCAAGTGGCAGGTGCTGGGACAGACAAGTGCCCGGGGTGCCGTGGGGAGAGACAGAACCTGGCCCCCCCGAACTGTCAATGCTGGGTTCAGCTGGGTCCCTACCACCCACAGGACGCCCTGGCAAAGCAGCCACCTGGAAGAGTCCTGACACCAGGCACCAAGAGGAGGGGCCGTGAAGGTTTGGGGCGAGGAGCAGCCAGTCATCAGTAGTCACTCAGCCACCACTGGATGCAGGGGTCTCAGCCCCCGACCCTGGAGGCTGGGACAGTGACTCAGGGTGGAGCCAAGCCGTGGGACCCTCAGGGTGGGAAATGTGAGCTTGTAATGCAGGTTGTCAGGGGAGGGGAGGGGGGTGAGGGAGAGGAGGGCATCCAGGGCAGCCTCAGGTTTCCGACCTTGGGGACTGGGAGCCAGAGTCGGGTAGGGTGAGCCGGAGAGGGGAGGTTGGGGACATGACAAGGCCCCACCTTCCCCCAAGCTTGTTCTGGGGACACTTGTAAACCCTAAATGGCCAGGTCCAGTGCAGGGGCAGGCAGGGGGAGTGAGGCTTGTGCTCAGCCCGTCTCGATCTGTCTCCCTTCACTTTCCTTCCTATATGGGATTAGATACATCCTTGAAAAATTCGCAACCTCCCCAGAACCTCAGAAGGTGACCTTCTTTGGAAATTGAGTCACTGCCCATCTCACTAAGTTAAAATACTGTCATCCCAGGGTAGGGTGGGCCCTTCGTCCAAGAAGACTGGTGTCGTAATGAGAGTGGGAGAGACACAGAGACACACGCTGAGAGAATGCCACGTGACCATGGACCTAGGACTGCCGGCCACAGGGAAGCCAGGGGGAGGCATGGAGCAGATTCCTGCCTGGAGCCTTAGGCAGCACGGCCCTGCCAGTGCCTTGATCTTGAACATCTGGCTCCCAGAACCTTGAGAGGACACATTTCTGCTGCTTAAACCTGCCCAACCTGGGACTCTGTTAATGGCCACCCCAGGACACCAACATGCTCCCCATCTTTCCTTCCTTGTTCAGGCCTCATCCTATTGTGAATTCCACCTCTTTCTCGGAGCCACCCCGATGCAAGTCTTAAATCTCCTCAATTGGAGGGTTGAGGCTGGACCTAACTCTCCTAATTAGTAGCACCCCAGCCTGACTCCGTCTTCCCTGCTGGCTCAGACGGTAAAGAATCTGCCTGTAATGCAAAAGACCTGGGTCTGGTCCCTGGGTCAGGAAGAACCCCTGGAGAAGGGCATGGCAACACACTCCAGTATTCTTGCCTGAAAAATCCCGTGGACAGAGGAGCCTGGTGAGCTGCAGTCCATGGGGTCGCAAAGAGTCGGACGGGATTGAGCAACTAACACACACGCAGCCTGGTTTTATCAGATGGTGCTTCCCTTGTTCCCCAGCGAGCTGAGTTTCACATTCTGTCTGGTGGTGATGGGGAAAATCCATCTTCAGCCTTCGTGCTCCATTGTCCTCAAATCTGACTGCCTCTGCCTCCAGCGGCTGGTGTTTGCGGCCATAGAAAGCGAGCTCAGTTATTCATTTCCATGTTTAGCACGGATTTTTTTCCTTAGTTCATTGAAAACTTTCAAGGACTTTCAAACAAACCTCTTTTATTCTCCACCCATTCAGTTAGCTGAATGCCAGAGCAGCAGCAGAGTGCCTCGCTTCCCACCCTCCACCCACCCTGCCTCCCTGCATCTCATCTGAGCCTACAGAGTCCCAATCAGAGAGTCCGTGCCAGCACCCTGCACGCACCAGGTGCCCGACAGGCGTTTCAAGTCAGAATGACAAGGGGCTCGTTGAGCACATGCATATTAAATGGAAGACATCAAGATAAGGGCTTTCTGTGCTGTCTCATTTTAATCCTTCACCCTTCAATCCCATTATATAGATGAGGGAACTGAGGCCAACTCCTCTAACAAACTTAGCTAAGGAAGTACAGCTGATGCGTAATGGTTTCTAACCGAAACTAGACCAGGTTCAAGCTTGGTGTCCAGCTGCCCACACCACAGCTCTGCTGAGCTCGCAAAAGATGCCCAGTAATGATCTATATGGGAAGAGAACCCAAAAAAGAGCGGATGTATGCATACGAATGACTGACACACTTTGCTGTGCACCGGAAACAGCACAACATTGCAAGTCAACTAGACCTCAATAAAAATGAATACAAAAATAAAGAGATGCATTCCCCCACAGAAGATGCCCGACAAATACTGGCTGGGACGCTGGCCACTGTGGCCAGTGGAAAACACTGTTGGCTGGGAGGCAGGGTTACAGGCTTCTAGGCCCAGCTTTGTCACCCTCTGTGGAGGACACAGGTAAAAACTCTTTCAACTGTCATGTGGCTGTCACTGGCGAAATAGTAGTTAAGGAATTATAAGTTATTAATAACATTTCCAATGATAAAATGAGGATCATTACTATTGCAATGAGAGAGGTCAAGAACCAGTGTTAATGGCAATAATGACTCCTTTATTGGGGAATTAGAAGATGGTTCAAGGCTTGTAAATCAGGGAGGAATAAGAAAGGTACGTATGTAAGAAAAATGGAATTTGAAAGTTCTGAAGATTTGCCTGATAGCGGCCAGAGAAGAATTTCAACACAGTTGTTGACCCAGGGCTAGACAGCTGCTGATGTATCCCATCTCCTAAAAATGCAGAACAGGGCTTCCCTGGTGGCTCAGTGGTGAAGGCTCCACCTGCCCACACAGGAGACACAGGTTCGATCCCTGGTCCAGGAAGATCCCACAGGCCACAAGGAAACTAAGCTCGTGTGCCCCAATACTGAGCCTGTGCTCCAGAGCCCGGGAACCACAACTACCAAAGCCCATGCACCTTCGGCTCATGCTCCAAAACAAGAGAAGCCAGTGTGATGAGAAGCCACGCACTGCAACTAAAGAGTAGCCCCCACCCTCTGCAACTACAGAAAAAGCCCACACAGCAATGAAGACCCCACACAGCCAAAAATTAAATACATTAATCAATCAAATTTAAAAAAAAAAGAATACTGGAGCAGGTTGCCATTTCCTACTCCAGGGGATCTTCCCAACCCGCATCCAGATCAAGCCCGCATCTTTGGCGTCTCCTGCATTAGCAGATGCATTCTTTACCACTGAGCCACCTGCTAAGCCCTTATTTTCACTTGAGGCTCTCAACATTCTGTGAGGTAGGGCATCTGGAACACTTGCCTTCTACCTTCCTGCCTCATCCAAGGGCACCGAGGTCCTGGGAGCTTGACACCTCCTCTCAGTGAGCGGATGGTGGAGCTGAGCCAGGATCTGGCCTCCCCGACCCCACACCCCTCTCCTCCCCTTGGACCTCCCCCCGACTAACATCAGCCTTCCCAGAGCCTGGGTGAGTTTCCTAAACTTCCAGCCCAGTGTCCACTCCTGCAAAATGAAGTCAGTGGGCAGGGGGCCTGTTGCATAAGAGGGTCTCATCAAAATGTTAGCTTCGTCTCCCTTTGGGGGAGGGAGTGGTACTGAACCCCATGGCACTCAAAAATGTGGAGCAGACGCTGAATTCACATCCTGATGCCTAGTAAGGGGGGAAGAAGAACTGGGAGCTGAGCCAGGGCATCTCTGGTGCCCGTGTTCACGGCATCTGTAGGCACTTCTCTCACCCAGCCATGGGGGGGGTCTCACCTGGGGGCCAGGGCTCCCAGCTGCCCAGGACACTGTGGGAACTGGAACAGGAGCCTCCTTGTCAAGAGCTCTTTCTGCTCAGTGCACAGAAGGAAAGTCAGCTCTTTCCGCATCTGCAAATTTCCTCCAAGGAAGCCGGATCGCTGGCCCCACTTCCCGTCCATCTCCAGTCCGAGCGCCAAGAATACTCCTCAGCAGATGCACACCGACCGCCATTCCAGGCCCTCTAGAGAACGGCCTTGATCTGGGCCGTGTGTCCAGGCAGTTTTCCTTGGCGGCCACAGAATGCGCGTCGCATCTGCAACTTGCGGGGCGGCTCATCCTGGGTCTCCTTGACCTGTGGTTTGCAAGCAGAAGAGAACACTCTGGTTTGCCAGGGACACCTGTCTCCCTCGGGAACAAACGTTTGCATTCTCTCTTGTTCGATTGCTTCTAATGGAGGACACGGCCAGTCCCCTAGTCCGGGCTGAGTGCTCCAGAAGCCAGCCCCTGAGCGGAGGACTGGACGGGTTTGGTCTGGAAGAGGCGCCTCATCTGGTCTGATCCCCGCATGACCCTGTGAGGGCAGTGGAGCCAGAGGGGCCTCTGAGCCTCACTGACCAGGTGAGAGCACCGAGGTTCAAGAGGTGCAAGTGTCTGCCAAGGTCCTTGCCCATAAGAGGTGCAGGGTGGAACCATGTCCAGCTTCTGCCAGCTCCAGGCCACCATACCTCCCCCTGCAGGATGCGGCTGAGGACAGAGAGGGCTCACCCTGGGCTCGCGCGCCCCCTCGGGTCCCTGCACCCTCCTCCCCAAGCCAGGCTCCCGTCTGTAAAATGAAGGAGAAGGGATCTCGGCCACCAGCCTCCCCTTGTCTATAGCCATCCCGCCTTATTTTCCCAGACCAACCTGCCCCCCAAACCCACCTGCACTCCAAAAATCACTGGCTGCCCCCTCCCCAGCCCCAGAGGCCAGCCCTTTATTTCTCTCACTGCCTGGTTAATGATGGGGAAACTGAACTCGGGAACTGCCAAGGGACACCTTGTGTTGGCCCAGTGGGACCCACAATAGCTACTTTTTAAAAATGTATTATTCAATTTCATTTTTACAGACATCATTGATTTCTTTTTTTTTAATGTGCTTATTTTTATTTGGAGGATAATTGCTTTACAATATTTTGTTGGTTTCTGCCACACATCAGCATGAATCAACCATCGGTAAACATGTGTTCCCTCCCTCTTGAAACTCCTTCCCATCTCCCACCCCATCCCACACCTCCAGGCTCTCACAGAGCACCGGTTTGAGCAGAGTCCCACTGGCACTCTGTTTTCCATGCGGTAATGTGTACGTTCCCACGTTATTCTGTCTATGGGTCCCACCCTCTCCTCCCCCACTGTGTCCAAAGTCTGTTCTCTGCATCTGCATCCCTATTCCTGCCCTTGCACATCGGTTCGTCAGTACCATTTTTCTAGATCCCATATATACGCATTAATATGCGATAGTTGTTCACTGATTTCTTCTATCAAATTCTGGCCGCCCTGAGTTTTTTTTAAGTAGTTAACTATTTGGGGCTGGGCCTTCATTGGTGCATGGGGCTTTCTCCAGTTGGGTCAAGCGGGGACGTCTCATTGCAATGGCTTCTCTTCTTGCAGAGTGTGGCCTCTAGAGCAGCAGGCTCAGTCGATGTGGTCCTCGGGCCTCGTCACCCTGTGGCACATGGAGTCCTCCTGGACCAGGGATCTAACCGGTGCCCCCTGCATTGGCAGGTGGACTCTCAATCACTGGACCATCATGGAAGTCCAGCAGCTATTTTTGAATGAAAAAGAAAAGGGAAAGACACCACCCACCCTGTCCCCAGAGCCAAGGAGGACAGCGCTGCTCCTACCCTCCTGCGTCTCTGATGATGGACGGGCTGTGGCCAGGAGTGGTCCTGCCCACGCAGGTGAAGAGATGGACCGCCTTGTCCCCTGGCGTCTGAGGGTCCCACCCCATACAGTCTCCCTGGGGATCCTCTGTGAAGGCTTCAATGGTCAGCCACGTGCCAACATCCCTCCAGCCCGCAGAGAGCCTGCTGCTAACCATCTATTTGGATGTCCTACGCGCATTTCAAGGCCAACCCGTCCTAAGAAACCTCTTTTCCCTTTGTGTCTTTTCTTTTGTGCCGGGTTCCACTGGCAAGTGATGCTTCATCCACGGGTGGGTGTCAGTGATCTACTCGGGGCAGTGGTCCGCTAATGCTGGCAGAAGTGACCAGTGCTGGAAAGGATCCTGGCTGGCCCTGAATTGGACAGGCTCAGCCTGCAGTCCCACTTACCCCACGTGACTACAGATGAGTGAGCCAGCCTCCTGGCCTTTTACATGAAGATGGTGATGCCAGCTCACCCAGGTGATGATGGGCCTCAATGGGGGAGTCAGCAGGGCAGAGAGAAGACGTTCCTGCAGCTGGGCCTTCTGCTGTTCCACGATCTGGCCTGGCCGATGGGGGTGTGGCCCCAGGAGCTACCCTGGATGCAGAGACAACTCGGGCGGCAGCCTGCACTGTAATTTATACAGCAGTCACAACGGGGCCATCAGACGGGCACCTGCCGAGGGGCACTGAACAGCCCTGCTGTGCAAGAGCCTTGACTTTTAAACTGGTCTCTTCCTCTTTTTAAAATTTTTATTTAAAATTTTTTTTGGCTGCACCACAAGGCTTTCAGAATCTCAGTTCCTCAATCAGGGATTGAACTCAGGCCATGGCAGTGGTAGTGAGGAGTCCTAACCACCGGGCCGCCGGGGAGCTCCCAGCCTGGTCTCTTCTATTGTCACAGCCATGGGCTTCTTCCTGACCTTGACCGTGGACTTGCTCCAACCTCCGTCCCTCCCCAGCCTCACTTCCCATCTTCCCGAAGTGTGTCAGTGGCCACAAACCTCCCTCCCTCCGGGCCTCTGCTCCTGGCCTGCAGGGTCTGAGAGCAGCCTCCATGCCACGCTCACCCAAGCAGGTCCATGCCCCGCTCACCTGAGCAGGTCCATTCCCTCTCACCCGAGCAGGTCCATTCCCTCTCACCCGAGCAGGTCCATGTCCCCCTCACCCGAGCAGGTCCATGTTCCCCTCACCCGAGCAGGTCCACTCCCCCTCACCCGAGCAGGTCCACTCCCCCTCACCCGAGCAGGTCCACTCCCCCTCACCCGAGCAGGTCCATTCCCGCTCACCCGAGCAGGTCCGTGTCCCTCTCACCCGAGCAGGTCCATTCCCGCTCACCCGAGCAGGTCCGTGTCCCTCTCACCCGAGCAGGTCCATTCCCGCTCACCCGAGCAGGTCCATTCCCCCTCACCCGAGCAGGTCCATACCCCGCTCACGCGAGCAGGTCCATTCCCCCCGCCAGCCCACATGCCTCAGCCTGTCCTTCCTGCCGCCTGGCTCACCCAGTTTCACATTTAACTTTTCTCTCCTCACCTTCCTCCCGAGTAGTGTCCCCTGCCCCCACGCTGGAAGCTTCCAGCAGAATCAGCTCTCAGAAGCCTCCTGGGACCGGCCGGCTCTCTCTCCCGGATCCTCGTGTCTGCGCCTGGTCCAAGTGACTTGCCTGCACATTCAGCCATAAACCTTCCGTCCAGTTTTTATTTGGAGTAGGAAATGGTAGGATCCACTCCAGTCTTCTTGCCTGGGAAAGCTCGTGGACAGAGGAGCCTGGTGGGCTACAGTCCACGGAGTCACAGGAGTTGGACGTGGCCCAGTTACAAACGGGTGACCTTTCTCAGGGTACCTCCCACCCCCGTCCCCCCTCATTCCCGCTTTGGTGCCCTTTGTGATCCCTCCCAGGGCCTCTGCCTGCCTGGGTCCACTGCTCCGCTGTCTGGCGGCTGTTGCAGTGCCTGTCTGCCGCCCGCAGCTCCGGGATCCCGAGCTCTGATCTGCCTTCCCGCGGGCAGTGATCTTCCCACCTCGTGGCTCCGGGGCTGGCACGCCTCTCTCCTCTCTTGCCCAGGCCTGGCTCCTCAGACCAGCAGGAGGGCCCTTGTTGTGCTGTCAACCAGGCCTCTCCCCTGGGGACCCTCCCCCAGACGCAATGCCCAGGGTCTTCCCAGAGTCCCCGCCTACCTGCCCACCTGCAAACCTCAGCCCCTTCAAGGATCTTCCTGTCCCTGGAATTCCCATTCCTGCTGCTGCTCCAGGGCATCCTACTGGATCCTGTCTGTCTGCATCTTCACTGCTTTGGGTGACCCCCCAGCAGGCAGAGCTCCTCCAAGAGGGACCACCTTCCCCTGCCAGACACAGTCCCTCCTGAACCCTGCGGGGCTGGCACAGAGCAGGGGCTCAGGGTGTGCTGGTTCTATGAACAAACCTGAGAAGCCTGCGTGTAAATAATTTTTAATATGTTGAAACACATTAAAAATGCATTTGGAAAGCTGGCTATTTACAGAATTCCGTACGGAATCCTTTTCTGAAAACAAGAACCTCTTCTTAATGGGAATAATCATTCCCTAATTCAAACGATGCTTGTGTTTGAATCTTCATCGACAATATTGCCTCTCTTAATAAAAAGAACATCTTACAAGGACGTTCTTTGTTGCCAGAAACTTTATTCCCAGGGCAGTAATAATGCCTTTGAATGGTTAGGCCAGAAAAATACAATGAGATATTAGCTAAAATTATGTCAAGTGTCCAAAAAACTATGAAGTCCATTTCTAGGTGTCTTTGCTGGAGGTAAGAGGTTAGGACTGAGTCAGAACAAGCTCCTAATTTAGAGCTTGGGACAAAATGAAAATGCGAGCTGCTTGTTCAAAAATGATAAAGATTTACAATACACTCAACAGGAATCCGGGTTCATTGTAACAAGGGGCACAAAATTTGTGGGCTTCCTACGAACAAATATCCAACACGTGTCCCTCTGCCCCTCCACATGGCTGCTAGGTGGGGCCAGTGGAACAGGGCTCAATATTGAAAGGGTTAAGTGGGGGAATTTGCCACTTAGAGCTTGTATGGTGGCATGGGTGGACCAGGAGTGGTTTTGTAAAGGATTTGTTCCTTTGTGGCTCAGCTGGTAAAGAATCCACCTGAAATGTGGGAGACCTCGGTTCGAGTCCTGGGTTGGGAAGATCCCCTGAAGAAGGGAAAGGTTACCCACTCCAGTATTCTAGTCTAGAGAATTCCATGGGCTGTATAGTCCATGGGGTCGCAAAGAGTCAGACATGAATGAGCGACTTTCACTTTGCAAGGAAAAAGAAAAAGAAAAAAATAGGTTCCAACTATATTCCATTCTGGAAAAGGCAAGTCTACGGAAACAGTAAAAAAGACCAGTGGTTGCCAGAACTTTGCAGGGAGATAATACACAGAGTACAGAAGTTTTTATGAGCAACGAAAATACTTCGAATGACATTATAACGAATGTATGTCATTATACTTTTGTCCAGACTGATAGGGATGTGCAACATTACCATCTTCGCCACCTCCTGCGACGAGCTGACTCACTGGAAAAGACTCTGATGCTGGGAAAGGGTGGGGGCGGGAGGAGAAGGGACGACCGAGAATGAGATGGCTGGAGGGCATCACCGACTCTGTGGACATGAGTTTGAGTGAACTCCGGGAGTTGGTGATGGACAGGGAGGCCTGGCGTGCTGTGATTCATGGGGTCGCGGAGAGTCGGACACGACTGAGCGACTGAACTGAACTGAACTGAACCGAAGATGAAAAAGACCGATAAAGAATTTCACGACAGTGACAGCAGAGTTCAATCCAGGGTGGACTCCTTCTGAACGCCAAAGCCCATACCACTGTCCAGGGCATGTACCCATGAGGCAGGCCATTGGCCAAGAAAGGAAGAGATTTTTTTTTTAAGTCTGTATTGAATTTGTTACAATATTGTTTCTGGGTGTTTTTTTTTTTTTAATGTTTTGATTTTTTGGCCACAAGGTATGTAGGATCTCAGCTCCCCACCCAGAGATTGAACCTGACCCTGTGCATTGGACTGGACCACTAGAAAATCCCAGGAAGAGATTTCTTCCAGGGCCCCAAGAAGGGAGCCCTGCCATGGCTGGGAAGCTGCCGTAGGCACTCTTCTGCAACTCTCAACCCTAGATTGTGATGATGGCGAATGTCGTGTGCCTTGAGATGAGAAAGGGGTCCGAGCGGACAGCCTTGCCGACGCCTTGCCTCTACGCAGTGAAACTGATTTGACTTGTGGCCTTCAGACCTGTAGGAGAATATATTCGTGTTATTTTGAGCCACTATTTTGGATAATATGCTACAGCAACCGTGTTGTTGCTGTTCTGTCGCTCAGTCGTGTCTGACTGTTTGCGACCCCATGAATCACAGCACGCCAGGCCTCCCTGTCCATCACCGTCTCCCGGAGTTTGCTCAAACTCACATCCATCGAGTCGGTGATGCCATCCAATCGTCTCATCCTCTGTCGCCCCCTTCTCCTCCTGCCCTCAATCTTCCCCAGCATCAGATTCTTTTTCAAACAGTCAGCTCTTCAAATCAGCTAGCCAAAGTACAGCAGCCATAGGAGATGAATACAGAGCTGGGGTCAGGACTGGACACTGGCTGTGTGGGCCCGTCTTGATTTTAGGGTCACTCAGGCAGCTTCTCCCTTCTCAATCACCAGTCTCTGCCTTTGGATGCTGAAGTGACTCTTCTGTCCCAGGTTTGCCAAATGACCCGTTTGCTGCCAAATCTCTCTCTGTGCAGGTGGCCTCCCTGACCTGCCCTGTCCAGGTACCAATCTGTGAGGTCATCCACCAAGAGAAGCGAACAGAACAGCATGTGTCCAAAACAGAACCCCTCCCCCAACGCCCTCTCCTCCCCCTGCATCTGGGGGCCTGGGTGAATGGCCCCCCACCCATGCTGCTCTCACCCCCACAGACAGTCGGTCCATGGGCCCCATGTGTCCACCACTACCTGGGCACTTCTCCAGCCTGGAGACCTCCTGTGGTCCTGCTGCCCTGGCCCCGCCTCCTTTCAGCTCATTCATCGAACAGGCACCTGTCCCTCCCCGGCTCAAGTCATCAGCCAACAGCCCCAGGATGGAGAGCTCCTGAGAGCTGGTGCCCTCCCTCCCGGCCTCCAATCACTAGCCACATGGAACACCAGCAGTCCCTCACGGTCCCCAAGCTCACCCGTGCTCACCCCTGGGCCTTTGCACTGCCTATCTCCGTCCCCCGCCTCCTGCCTGCCTGGCCACTTCTATTTTTTTTATTTCTGGCTAAAGGGGTGGTTTTGTGGCAGAGCACAGAGGTCTGGGTAACCCGACAGCACGGGAGTCTACCGGAATCTATTCTGCCTGCTGGAAGGGCTGTGAGCACCCGTGACATCAAGGTGAAGGAGACACCAGGTGGTCGGCAGGGGCGCAGAGTGGTGGCGGGAGCTGTGGGGGTGACACTGGTGCCCCTGGCCGGCCTGCTCATTCTGCAGACCTTCCTGGCTGCAGTCTGTCCATTTCCAGGCATGTTCCTTCCCCCCCTACACACACGCCCAGCAAGTAGGTCCCTGCTGGCCGAGGTCTAGCCTTTTTTCCAGCTGGCCGTCACCCCCTCCCTCCCCTGGCCCCCCCCACCAGAGCGCAGACAGCCCCATCCTCATTTATCCTGCAGGGCGCCCCTCCCCCAGGACTCTAATTCCGCAGGTATTCTCTGCTTCCCTCAGGCCCTGCACATCCTTACCTGCGGGTGCTGGGGAAGGGAGGACAGATGCAGAAGCTAAAAAGAAATGGTACAAATGAACTCATTTACAAAGCAGAAAGAGACTCACAGACTTAGAGAATGAAATTACGGTTACCAGTGGGCGAGGGTGGGGCAGAGGGACAGTTAGGGAGCTTGGGATGGACGTGTACACACAGCTATATTTAAAATGGATCACCAACAAGGACCTGTAAAGCACGGGGAACTCTGCGCAGTGTTATGTGGCGGCCTGGATAGGAGGGCAGTTTGGAGGAGAATGGATGCATGAATACGTATGACTGAGTCCCTTCGCTGCTCACCTGAAACTACAAAATCATTAACTGGCTCTTCAGTTCAGTTCAGTTGCTCAGTTGCCCAAAGAGTCAGAAAAGACTGCAGCACGCCAGGCCTCCCTGTCCATCACCAACTCCCGGAACTTGCTCAAACTCACGTCTGTCGAGTCAGTGATCCCATCCAACCACCTTATCCTCTGTCGCCCTCTTTTCCTTCTGCCTTCAATCTTTCCCAACATCAGGGTCTTTCCCAATGAGTCAGTTCTTGGCATCAGGTGGCCAAAGTATTGGAGTTTCAGCTTCAGCATCAGTCCTTCCAATGAATATTCAAGACTGATTTCCTTTAGGATTGACTGGTTTGACCTCCTATACTCCAATATAAAATAAAAGTTAAAAAAAAAAACAAACAGTGAGGATGTGATTAAGGTCCTTCCCAGCTCTGAGATCCTCGAATCAGAGCCTCACTGGGGGATGGAGGAAGCATGGGCTGGCAGGTTTAGTTCAGATCCATTCAACTGTGTGACCTTAAGTAAATTATTTAACCTCTCTGAGATATCCATCCCCAATCTCTCTCAATCTCCCCCTACCCCAGGAATAATAATCCCTGGCTGGCAGAGGAGTTCTGGGAAGCAAAGAGAATGGCTGTGAAGAGTCTAGGAGATTACTGGTACTAACTAAACAGCAGTTATAATTACAATCATTATAAGAATTCTGAGCTATTTCAACTCCACAGTTAAAGGCGGACATTTTAAAAGTTCAAAGCCCTTTAAGATGAATCAGGTACAATGCACACTGCCACTGTCTCCCAGGGTGAATTATTTGCCCTGAAAGGGGTGATCAATAGAGATTACTGGCTTGCAGAGGGAAATAAGTTTCAAAGAACCCCATCAGCAAGTCTACTCTTAATTGGGTGCCATTTTTCTCTGTTCACCTAGAAAGAACTAACGCCTGGGTTTTCAGGAGCGAGGTGGATTTTGAGGGGGCGACAGCTTAGAGGGTTCCTGCAGATTACAGAGAGAGGGAGACGGTCAGTGGGGAAGCGTCAGGAGGAAACGCTGATCTCCTCCAGGGGCGGGTGCTCCAGCCAGGCCAGCGTCGTCCTCCCGTGTCACCGGTGGTCGGAATCACCTCTGTTTTGGACATCACTGTTTCAGACTCAGGCCCAGGCTCTGCGACGTGCACAGTTTGCAAGCCCCTTGTTGACTGCCGACTGGCGCCTGAGGTCATGGGCACCCAAAGCCTGGGCTGCAAAGTAAGCTGCTGGCACAGCGGTCAGGCAGCTCCGAGTAGGAGCTGGCAGAAGCCTGTGGACAGGAGGGGTTTCTGTCTCTTTCACCGACATCTGGCTCCTCCACTTTCAGGGCCATTCTTCAGCACCTCCCTCACCCATCTCCTCGGGTCGCCTTCATGGCCTCCCAGGAAAGGGACATGCCCCCTTTTCAGCGCTCGGGTGCGCCTGTGTCTCCCTGTGTGTGGGGGGGCCTCTCGTGCTGTCCTTCATTACCCCACCGCAACCCCGTCAGCCACACCAGGCTGTGGACCCCTGGAGCCCAGACACTGTCTGCAGCCCCTGGCCCAGGGCCTTGAATGTTCCCAAGGGTCAGAGAGGGTTTCCCCAGGGGAGTGGCATGGAAATTGAGATTTGAAATATGAGAAGTCTGGGAGAGAAGTTCTGAGCAAAAGAACAGAAAAGGAGGACTTCCCTGGGGGACCAGGAGTTAAGACTCTGAGCTCACAATGCAGGAGGCAAGGATGCCATCGCTGGTTGGGGAACTAAAAAAATAACAAAACATAAAGAACATAACAATGAAATTCCGAAGTGAAATTGAGAATGAGGGTTTAGCAAGGAAAAACACTGTGGGTTGTGGGGGTAGGGGTGGAGCTGGGAAAAAGGAGAGACTGGACCCTCGTCCTAAGGCTGTGGACAGACCCTGAAGGGGACAGAGGTTCAGGATGTTCAGAAAGAGGGGCACTGGGAGCATCAGAGGCCGGAGGGGTGGGGGGGGAGGGTGGTTCCAGGACCTCCAGGTGGAAGAGGCCCTGCTGAGGGGCTGGTTTTCCAGCAGGCAAGAGACAGGACCCTCCCTGCCTCCTGAGTCTAAGATTCGACAAGTTCAGATCCCTTTACACACTCAACTGTGACCACTCAACTGTGGTCCATCCTGGGGACCCTCTTGTCTATGAGTAGAGCTCCCCTGGGAGGATATATAGTGTTGAGAGTGCTGAGGGCTTCAGAAAATCCCAGAGGAGTCTGCAGACCAGGACCACCCACAGCTCCGGTACAGCAGGGCCTTTGCTCAAAGGGTAACATTAGAAACACATCCATCACCTGAAACAAAACCTCAGGTCCCCCAGCACCTCTCCCCGCAGGTGTGCCCTGGGGCATCTTAGTACATCCACATGGAGTTTTTATCTCTCCTGTATCTCCCTGCGACTCGCCCACCAGGTCAAACCTCAGGCGCTGGAGTCCTTGAGTTAAGACCACTGACTTTGCCATATTTAAAAGGAAATGAAATTGGTTTTCAAATAACACTGTTAGGGGTTTTATGAAGATCACACGCTACAGCACACATTAGTTCTCTAGGCTTCCAGGGGAATAAAAACACCCGAGGGGGCTGTGCTTCGCCAGCTCCCCAAGGTGGGGGTGGCGGGGTGGGGAGCGAAGGGAGAGCAGAGGATAGTGGGGAATGCTTGCTCAGTGTTAGAAGCGAGGAGATAGCACGCTGACTCCAGACCGGCTGCACTGAGCGAGTAACAGCTGGGTGTGCGGGGCTCTGGGATTCAGACCTTCCTGTGACCCACAGGGGAACTTCCCAGGTGGCTCAGTGGTGGTAAAGGTAGTGATATAACGTGATATAATATCTCTGGGCAGTGGTAAGAATCCACCTGCCAGTGCTGGAGACGCTGGTTCTATCCCTGGGTCAGGAAGATCCCCGGCGGAGGAAATGGGGTGTTGCCGGAAAAATCCCAAGGACAGAGGAGCCTGGCAGGCCCACAGTCCACAGGGTGGCAAAGAGTCAGGCAAGACTGAGCAACTGCGCACACACGTGGCCCACGGGAGCTGCCCAGGCAACCAGGCTGCCAAGGGCCTGAGCTGGCCACTGCCTGGGATGCTGCCAGCCTTGTGGGGAGGTCACACACTGCCCTGCGCTGAGCCCACCATGCAGGGCCCTGCCTCTCTGCACACACGCCCCCCTGCCCCTCCCCAGCGTCCTGGGATGCTCACTTTTCTTCCTTTCTCCTCCTTCTGTCTTCTAAGGCCCAGCACGCACATCACTTGCTCAGCTGCAGGCCCCCGCAGGATGGCAGAGCAAAGGGCCAGTGGTGACCAGCCCCTGCACACTGTTCACCCTTGAAGACCAGAGGGAAAGGAGGTAACTGGGGTGAAAGGTCACTGCGTAGACCCGTCTGTGGTGCCCAGGGAGGCAGGTCACAGGACACACTTCCAGGGCCCAGGGAACAGCCTAGTGTCAGGGTTATCGCCAGAAGGGAACCCCAGTGGAGCAGTGGACCATTCAACCCACTGATGTTCAAATGGACGGAGCCACCACTAGCCGAGAGTCTGGACTGGTTCATTGACTGACCTGCTCCTGCTCCTGTCTTTCACAAAGACACATGTGGCAGTATTGTGTGTGTGGTTAGATGCCAGGCAGGGAACGTTTTCTCCTCTAGTCCTGAAATTTCCACCACATCGTAAATACATAACCAAGATGTGTAAGGACCAACAGTGTTTTCTTTGCAACCCCTTGGACCTTCACCTTGGCAGTCTCCTGAAGCTTGTCCCAATCTGAACACCTGGGTTTTTCTGCAGCAGATTCTAGCCATTGGCAGAAGCACAAAGATATTGTATCAGTAAAGAAAGAAGGATTCCAAGCTGTCCAAGTCCACTAGCAGGCAACCTACTGGGCTGGTATGGGCCTGGCCGTGACCACCTGTTCACTGTCGTGTAGACTGTCTCACGATGAGCCTTTGAGCACCCTGGCAGTCGATCCACGGCAGGAGGCTTGCCTGACAGCTGGTCTCTGCGTGCCAAGCGCCGACTGAGGATTCATGGCAATCGTGACAACAACCATCCCGTGTAAAGAGGTCCTCTGTGGACTTCCCTGGTGGTCCAGCCTTTGAGAAGCTGCCTACCGGTGTCGGGGACATAGGTTTGATCCCTGATCTGGGAAGAGACCATATGCCAAAGGGCAACTAAGCCCATGTGTCACAAACACCAAGCCTGTGCACCCTAGAGCCCGTGCTTAGCAGGAGAGGAGCCCCTGCAGTGAGAAGCCTGTGCGCCCAATAAAGAGCAGCCCCGCTCTCGGCAAACAGAGGAAGCCCTTGCACAGCAATGAAGACTCAGTGCAACCGAAAATGAAATGCAAAGAGGTCCTCTGTCCCAGCAACACCAGACAGACGCAGGGATGACCCCACCGATGGTAGGAACCCAAGTGCCAGGGAGGTTTAGCGATTACCCAAGGACATGAAGTGAGTACGACAGTGCAAGCCCAGGAGTGGAAGTTCAGTGTCTTTAACTCTCCCCTCTCTGCTCTGCTGCCCTTTCCACCAAGAGGCTCCACTGGGAGGGAGGTGGGTGTGGGAGAGGAGAACAGTGAAAGCCCCACGGGATGGGGGCGGCGAGGGGCCTGAGAGTGAGGCTTCATGGCGGGGAGGCAATGGAGACACTCTGCAGGCGAAAGAATTTCTGGACATGAAAATAAAACTCGCAGAAACGTAAGTGAAAGCTGCTCAGCTGTGTCAGACTCTGTGACCCCATGGACTGCAGCCTGCCAGGCTCCTCTGTCCAAGGGATTCTCCAGGCCAAGGGTACTGGAGTGGGTTGCCATGCCATCTTCCAGGGGATCTTCCCAACTCAGGGATTGAACCTAGGCTTCCCGCATTGCAGGTGGATTTTTTAGACACTAA
The DNA here is from genome assembly GCF_049115385.1 of Moschus berezovskii. NCBI lineage: Eukaryota > Metazoa > Chordata > Mammalia > Artiodactyla > Moschidae > Moschus > Moschus berezovskii. The sequence goes on from NC_142465.1 coordinate 119,274,218, forward strand.
GCCACCAGGAAAGCCCAAGAATACTGGAGTGGGTAGCCTATCCCTTCTCCAGGGGATCTTCCCAACCCAGGAATCGAACCAGGCTCTCCTGCATTTCAGGCAGATTCTTTACCAGCTGAGCTTCCAGGGAAGCCCAGAAACATAGGTCTCCTTATCTCCTAAAGAAGCTATTTAGAGGGCTTTCCCTGAGGAAAATTCAAAGAAAGAAAAGGAAAAAAATCAAGGAAGACATAAGCTGCAGGATTTTCACCATGGCACCATCCTGGGAGCTGAGGGAAATGCCATCTTTTAAGCCTGATTTACAAACTGTGGCTTTTATTAACCAAAGAAAAACACACTGAGATCAGAAATGGTACCTGTGAAACAATGCTTGCATATGGACTTCCAAAAATAGTATAATGAAATACAGAAATACCAAGAATCTGCTGACAAACTCTAACTCATACATGTAAAACAACGAGGTTAGAAATATACAGTCCTTTTCAAAGAACAAAATTTGTTTTAAATCAAAGGAGATTTTTCATCTGGAATTTTTACCGAAGGAGACTCAGGAATGAGTGAAGGGGACAGTGGTGGATGCTTATGTATAGAGATGTGAATTACCAAGGTCACGGCCTGGAAATATCCAGAGTGCAGAGCCATGTCCTTCCGGTCTGATTGTTGAAAGTTAACCACAAACTATAAAGTGTGGAGTTCACAAAGCTCTGATAGTGTCACCCCGGCCCCCAAGCCTAGCAGGGGGCCTCCACCAACCTCCCCAGCGTGGGAGACTTCGACAAAAGCCAGGGGCCAAGCAGAGCAGGACACAGGCCTGGAGCCCAGCGAGCTGACCCAGATCGCAGCCCTGGAGAGCCGGGGCTTCTCTCAGCCCAAGGGTGATGGGGAGTTGTTTGGGCCTCAGTGTCCGCGTCTGTCCAGTGCAGCTGGTAGCAGCCTCCAACCTCACAGGAGAGTGAAAGGTTGAAGGAGTGATTTCATATATGGGGCGTCGATCCGGGCCCCCTTCACTGTCGGCTGCCACGGTCACTGTCAGCGTGTTCACTTTCTTGCTGAAGGTTTCAATAATCACTTTTTTTTGGCGAAATCAGGCAAGTAAACAGAGGTGCAGAGCAGAGATTCCCAGCCACCACCCCCGTCGCCTCCCCACTACACACACATTTGGTAACCAGCTCCTCCCGTGACCTCCCAGGATTTATATGGAGGCAAATACGGACACCTACGCCCCTTGTGGAGGAAGTGCTGGCCTTCGCTCACTAGTCCTCCGTGATGAATCCCACAAACTTGGCAGAGATGCTCGGCTGATCATTTCACAGTTTCTGTGCGGGAGGAGCCAGCTCCATGGCGGCGCGGGCGCTGTAGTTGGGTCTCACTGGTGCTGCCCAGCTGCCCGCCAAGCCAGGGCCCTCCTCCAGGCCCATTCAGTGCTCTGCAGTTGTAGAACTTGCATCCCGTCTTCTTGTTGGGTCTGCTCTCAGCTCCCAGAGGCCCCTGCCCCTCTTACCACGCATCCCCCTGCAGACTCTCTCAACTCAGCGACCTGTTTCCCCAAGGCCAGTGGGGGGAGGGTCTCCCACTGCCTCTGCCTGAGGGGGTCTCAGGCAAGGGGGTGCAACCCAGGATCATCCCAGCACCTTGACAAGTGGCTGTCTGGACACACCAGGGACATGGGCTCCTTTGCCATATTCTGGAGAGAAGTCCAGGACACAGCTACATCCAAGGAGAGGGGATCACACTGGGCGATCCCACTGGGGTCCCCTCGGGGGAGAGGGTCCCTCCTTGGTCATGCTGTGTAGAGTTGTACACCTTGAGTTCCTTTCCCATCTACATTATCCCATTACATTATCTACATTATTTATTCCCCCAAGTCACACCTACCCTCCAAAGAAGACCTGACCATGAACAGACCAACTGAATATACTGCAGGCTCTGTATGGTCCCCTGAGCAAGAACAGAGGTTGGTGTGTGTGCATGCGGTTGTGTGTGTTTGGGGGTAGAACGGATCTCAGTGGCCCCCAAACTTCCAACTTGGAAATTCCAGGACTCCGAATTGCCAGTTTCTGGTCTGGAGTGTAAACACCTTCCCTTCGCACGTGCAGAGCTCATTTTAATGCCATGCGTTGTGTTCTAAAGGAGCTGGCGTACTTCAGAGAAAGGGTGAATCAGGGCACAGAAGACACAGCATCCTGTAAATAGTGAGAGCCGTTGACAGTGCGAGTGCCACAGGGACAATGCCCCTCACCCCAAACCCATCAAGCTGGGCCCTCCGACCTCTGGCAGCCCTGGCTCTCCTGCCCTGAAAGACCTGCATGGGGGCTGGATGGGCGCTGGCTGCAAAGGGGGAGCCAGGCAGGCCCCCTGGGGCCATGTCAGAGGGGTCCCTGCTGTCACCAGGTGGTGAAGCAGGCACTGGGTCCCCCAAAGGGGACACGTTCACATAGAGGGGAGAGGACCCCCGGATTTTTTCTTCTTTATCTTTTAAATACAAGTATCAACACACAGAGCTTCCCAGGTGGTGCCAGTGGTAAAGAACCCACCTGCCAATGCAGGAGGCGTACGAGACGTAGGGTTCAATTTCCCAGGAAGATCCCCTGGAGGAGGGCACAGCAGCCACTCCAGTATCCGTGCCTGGAGAATCCCATGGACAGAGGAGCCTGGAGGGCTACAGTCCATGGGGTCACAATGAGTCAGACACGACTGAAACAACTTAGCACACAGGCATCAACACACAGGGAAACACACAGATCTTAAGGGAATGGTACTATGAGTTTCCACACTTGTGGAATCCACACCTCAGTAAAGACCTGCAATATTTCCATCATCCCAGAGAGTTTCCTTGTGTTTCTCAATGCCAGCCCCCACCCCCAAAGAGGCAATCACCGTTCTGATTTCTGTCCCCATAGATTAGTTTTGTTGTTCTGGGAAACTCACATCGATGAATAAAACAGTACCCACCCTTTTGTGTCTCGTTTCTTTCATCTGACATAATTTCTTGGAGATTTATCCATGTTCTTAAGAAGATATTTAAATCTTTTCTTGAGTGTGTTACAACATTATGATCTATTGAGTATAAAATTCTATTATCTCATGGTTCTCAGAGTCTAATGTGAACAGACTTTTTTGAAACTAAGATTTGAAAGCACCTTAATGCTCTACCAATTGTCAACAGAAAATCTCACACCAGAGTGTGACATGCTCAGTCGTGTCCAACTCTTTGTGACCCCATGGACTATAACCCACCAGGCTCCTCTGTCCATAGGATTTTTCCAGGCAAAGATACTGGAGTGGGTTGCCATTTCCTCCTCCGTGGAGTGCTACAAGACCTTCAAAATCTGTGTGTCCCGACTGGACGTATCCCTCACCAAATATTCCTGCATCCAGGAATGGTGCTGCCACCCAAGCCCCGGCCCTCTTGGTTGGGCACCCATGCAGGAGGCACCCCATACACAGGAGCACCCACTCCAGGGCACGGATCCAAGCTCATGCCACTTCCACGGCCGCGCCCTGAGTCCAGCCTCCTCCATGGTTGTAAGCGACAGTAACATCTGAATCAGGGTGTCCACTCCCCACCAAGGACCAAGCAGGGGTGTCTCTAGTCCAACTGTCAGCCAGAGAGGGACCAGAAAGGCACAAGCAGGGCTCCCGGGTGTGGTGGACCCACCTACCCAATGTGCAATGGGAACAGTACCATCTTCCCCCATGAACTCGACCAAGAGTATGATAATGTGGTGTGGAAGGGCTTTTACACGGCATCAAGAGATACAGACCCTCCTCGACCTTGTGTCCGTTCATGGGACAAATGTTCGCTTGGCGTTTGCAGGTACCAGGCACTGTCCTAGAAAGAAACAAACCCCAACTGGGACTCAGGACAGAAGAAATAAGGGGCTACCGTGGCCAGAGGAGGGCCAGGGACCAGCTTCAGATCCACACTGGCTCAGCCTCAGGCCCTCGTCACTTCACATCCTTCTGCCTGGCCTCCCCAGCGTCCCCAGCTTTCAAATAAGAGGGGCCCGGGCAAGACGCTCTCCTAAGGTGCTGTCCAGCCTGGTCCCCAGCTCTGCTGCTGTCTCTGAATCTTTAGAGCTGTATCTTTTGTTTTTAAACTGAATTCAATGGCTGTGAGACCAGTCCATCCTAAAGGAAATCAACCTGAATATTCACTGGAAGGACTGATGCTGAAGCTGAAGTTCCAATACTTTGGCCACCTGATATGAAGAGCTGACTCACTGGAAAAGACCCTGATGCTGAGAAAGATTGAGGGCAGGAGAAGAAGGGGACGACAGAGGATGAAATGGCTGGATGGCATCACCGACTCACTGGACATGAGTGTGAGCAAACTCCAGAAGACAGAAAAAGACAGGGAAGCCTGGCGTGCTGCAGTCCGTGGGGTCACGGAGTCGGACGTGGCATGACTGAGCGACTCAATAGCAACAATGACTGTGAAGCGGATGCGGCGACGTCGACGCTCACGGTGAGCAGCGTCGGATCCGCAGTACGGGGAGCAGCGTCGGACTCTAAGATCTTAGTTACGGGGAGCAGCGTCGGATTCTAAGATCTTAGTTACCGTGAGCAGTGTCGGATTCACGATCCAGAGAAGGCATTCAGTTCGGGGCCAGCGCCCAGGTCTGATCACTCAAGAGCTTTCGTATGGCAGAGTGTTGTTAAAGTCAGTAAAGGACACAGAAAGCTTCTGACATAGACCTCAGAAGGGGGATGGAGCGTGCCCCCTTTTGCTAGCTTTAGCAAGCTGTTTTATGTATGTTCAGTTCAGTTCAGTTCAGTTCAGTCGCTCAGTCGTGTCCGACTCTTTGCGACCCCATGAATCACAGCACACCAGGCCTCCCTGTCCATCACCAACTCCTGGAGTTCACTCAAACTCATGTCCACAGAGTCGGTGATGCCATCCAGCCATCTCATTCTCGGTCGTCCCCCTCTCCTCCTACCTCCAATCCCTCCCAGCATCAGAGTCTTTTGCAGTGAGTCAGCTTATCTCATCAGGTGGCCAAAGTATTGGAGTTTCAGCTTTAGCATCAGTCCTTCCAATGAACACCCAGGATTGATCTCCTTTAGAATGGACTGGTTGGATCTCCTTGCAGTCCAAGGAACTCTCAAGTCTTCTCCAGCACCACAGTTCAAAAGCATCAATTCTTCTGCGCTCAGCTTTCTTCACAGTCCAACGCTCACATCCATACATGACCACTGGAAAAACCATAGCCTTGACTAGACGGACCTTTGTTGGCAAAGTAATGTCTCTGCTTTTTAATATGCTATCTAGGCTGGTCATAACTTTCCTTCCAAGGAGTAAGCGTCTTTTAATTTCATGGCTGCAATCACCATCTGCAGTGATTTTGGAGTTAGAAAGCTATTAATCAGATAAGGGAGGCACCTCAAGGCTAACAGAGCTTCACCAGGCCCCTCTCCCACAATATGCATTTTTGAGATAAGGATGAGATAAGGTGTGTCATCCCCCAGCCATAAAACAATTGATAAGAATACTGGTTTGTTGAGCTATTATTAGCCCAAGGTTTGAGAAAAGTTAGTCTTTAGGTGGAACCATTTTGAAGAAAGGCAGATTCCAAAGCAAATACATAGTTTCAGTCACATAGCTTAAGAAAAACATTTCCACAGAGAAACCTCCTTTCAGTTTTGTGTGGAGAAGGGAAAACCTCTGACACTTGTAGTTTGTTTCCTCCTGCTGCTTAGGGAAAGATAAAAAATGTCTGACACTTGCAGCCTATTTCCTCCCTTTGGAGACCCCTGGCCTTCCTGCCTGTTACCCTCTCAATACAATAGTCAAAGCAGACTAAGAAAATCCTGAGTCTGTTACTGATCAAATAAATAAACCCACAAGAAAGACATTCAAGACTTCCCTGGTGGTCCAGTGGCTAAGTCTCTGCGCTCCCAGAGCAGGGGGCCCAGGTTCAGTCCCAGATCGGGAGACTAGATAGATCCCACATGCAACTAAAGATCCCGAGTGCCACAATGAAGATCAGGCACAGCCAAATAAAGAAATATTTTTTTTTTTAAAAAAGAAAGACATTCATATTCCCATCAACTACATTGTGGAGACTGAAGTTTTAGAGGAGAAGTTTCTGGAAACCAAGAGATAATGATTTAGGCTGCCTCCTTTTCTCCGTCTCACGCACATTCTCTCTCTCTCTCTCTCTCTCACACACACGATCTAACACTCAGCCACTAACCAACAGAATGATGCCGGACAATTCATTTCATGTCTCTGAGCCTGTTTCCTCATCAGCCTAATGGGGGTCACAGTGGATGTGGAGGTCACAGTCAGTTCAGTCCAGTCGCTCAGTCGAGTCTGACTCTTTGCGACCCCATGGACGACAGCACACCAGGCCTCCCTGTCCATCACCAACTCCTGGAGCTTGCTCAAACTCATGTCCATTGGGTCAATGCTGCCATCAAACCATCTCATCCTCTGTCGTCCCCTTCTCCTCCTGCCCTCAGTCTTTCCTAGCATCAGGGTCTTTTCAAATGAATAAGCTCTTTGCATCAGGTGGTCAAAGTATTGGAGCTTTAGCTTCAGCACCAGTCCTTCCAGTAAATATTCAGGGTTGATTTCCTTTAGGATGGACTGGTTGGATCTCCTTGCAGTCCAAGGGACTCTCAAGAGTCTTCTCCAGCACCACAGTTTGAAAGCATCAATTCTTCGGCGCTCAGCTTTCTTCATGGTTCAGTACTTTATTCGACCCTTTATAAGGAAGGTCTGTGCTGGCAGGGTGCTTTGTATTCCCACATGTCCTGCCCCATGGGGAGGACCGAGGTTGGCAGGAGCCCCTTCCATCTCCATGAGGAGAGGACGCGATGCTGTCCTCAGACCCAAGGTCAGGGAGCACCCCGAGGTTCCCATCGGGGTGGGGATGGGGAACGTGGGCAAAGGACCGCTCCCTGGGTGACGTGGCAGCCCCCACTTCCTACCCATCAGATAGGTCCGCAGTCAACGACAGGACAGTCGTGGTAAAGAAGTTTACAGGCGGGGGCTGACAACACGTTATTCCTCCTTCACAAAACACATCCACCCTGGAAGGCAGCCTGGGGCCAGACTGGAGGCCGCTGGACTGTACGTGGCATGTTCTACATTGCACAGTCGACCTGCCACGTCACCATGAACTCTGCCACGTCACCCCGAGCTCATGCCGCCTTCAAATGGGAGGGACAGGCCTTACCACGTGGAATGGACCGGGCTCCAGCCACAGACACCCATCACGGGACCCGAGGGCCTATGGGTAACGAACAAAGACAGGCCTGAGATTGCTCATTCCGGGAGAGCCTTCTCTCTGACCACAAATAATCTGTTGCTTCTTCGTTTTGCTCGCAAGACGGCTGTTCCCCGGGCCAATGTTCCTTTTTTTTTTTTTTTTCTTGGAAAGTTGGGAGGTGGGTGGTGACATTTTCAGCTGCTATTTTCAAGCATCATTCTTAGTCACTGTGGGCAGCTCAGAAGCCAGCAGAAAGCCTTCCCACAGCCTGGGACTGGTTACTCCCAACTCCCCGGGGCTGGCTCCACTGCCAGCTGAAATCAGGCATGCGTTCCTCCTCTAGGGGCCCATGAGGACAGGGGCCGGAGCCAGGCCTCCCAACGCAGGCTCAAGGCCAAGCCAACCCCTAGGGACCCCTGGCCTCGGGAGACCCACCACGGGCTCCCTCACTATCTAGAACATCCTCTAGAACCAAAAATAGCAAATACAGTTTCCTAAACATCCAAACACATGCCCACCCCCAAACTTCAAGACTCACACATACAACTCACAAGAGGGCTCCCCCCTCCGTTGGCTCCTACTCTAAGCATTTACTTTTATTTTGGATGTACTTTAACAGCTCTGGTCTTTTCGAGGACAGCAGTTTTCCCAGGCAACAAATCTTAATGCGATGGCCCTGCACGCCCGCTGAGGAAGAGATGAAGTCTCCAAGTGAGCGACTGTAGCAGGCGCTTCCTGGGTCCCTCACTGCACGTGTCCTCGGCAGACGTCACGAAGGAAGTTGACACAATGCACAGAGTTTTGTAACTCGTTTCTCACCCCCCAGCGAACCGAACGTTTCCACAAATACAGCTTTGATTTCAGGGGCTTATGCACTCCCTTGTCTTCTCTCTCCCTGCTTAATTTTTTTTTTGTCTTTCTAGAGAGACAGTTTGGTTCCACCACACCTGATATAAACCGCGTGGCTTTGGATTCATCATCTAATCACTCCAGGTTTGTCGGCTGTTTGTAGAGATCCGTGCAGCCAGCAGTGCTGACTGAGCAACCACTATGTGCCAGGAGCCCTTCCAGTCCCCGAGGACGCGGGGCAGCATCCATGGGGGCAGCGGGGCGAGAGGATTTCAGGGAAGAAGGCAGGTCAGTGTGGAGGGAGAGGGTCAGGGCGGCGGGGCCGAGCCGCGGTCACAGTGGTCAGAAGGAGAGCTGGGGGCCTGTCCTCCAGGCAGATGGTCAGCAGGGTGAGAGCGAGTGTGGGGTGTGCAAGGAGGAGGAGTGAGCTGGAGGAAGGGGGAGGAGGGGAAAGGAGAAGCAAGGAGCACACAGCCTCCTGAAGACACCCGCCCAGAAGCCCCACCCCGTCCAGCTGGCAGGGGCAGGGTGGACCTCAGTGTCCAGCCTCTGAGATGGTGGCTGCCCCCGACACACCCCCGGGGAAGGCACCCTTTGGCGGGTTTTGCAGGGACAGGTGGCAGTGGCAGCTGTAAATGGTTCTTCTTGGCAGTGTCTCCCTGTGTTGGGGGGTGTAGGGGGTGTATGTCTGGTCAATGTCCTTGAAGTGGCAGAAGATGAGCCGGAGAAGAAAAATCTGCTCTGGGCAGGAGTTGTGGGGTTCCGTGGGGACAAGGGGTGAAGCCATGTGGGCTGCCCAGGTTTCCAGGAGAACCTCTACAGTGCTTGGGGAAGGGAGCCTCTAGGCAGGAGTTTGGTCCAGTTTCTAGAACCAGGATAGTTCTAGAACCTTCCACAGAGTTGAGGTGGTTCCTTAGCAAAGCATGAGGCCATCAGAAACACATAGCTGTCCCTATCTTCCTCCCAGCTCTTCTCTGTGACCAGCAGCCCTGTTCTTTCTTCCAATGGCCTCAGGACAGAGTCTCAATTAGGTGTTCCTCACCTTGATGCTTCCCTGGTGGCTCAGACGGTAAAGCGTCTGCCTGCAATGCAGGAGACCTGGGTTCGATTCCTGGGTCGGAGAAGGAAATGCCAACCCACTCCAGTACTCTTGCCTGGAAAATTCCATGGATGGAGGAGCCTGGTAGGCTACAGTCCATGGGGTTGCAGAGTCGGACACGACCAAGCAACTTCACTGGTTCTCCTTGATGCTATCACAGTCCTTCTGGAATAAGGGCTGGGACCCCTCCCCCCTCCCACTCTGCCCCTCACTTTTGTGGGGGTTGAGGACACACCCACTGAGTCATGAACCCCAGAAGCTTCACAGCTTCCTCTCCATTGTCTCTTTTTCTAGTCTTTGTGGACTGTCTCCAAGACCGCCCGAAACCAAGCTCGATGCTTTCCGCCCATCACTTCTGCTCCCTCCTCCCCTACTCTTCCCACGTCGGTTAAATGGAGTGCCACCCACCCAGTTACTCACGCCAGAGTCATCCTGACAAACTCCCTCCTGTCCCCTGCACGGCTCCACCGAGCCTAAATGACCCTGGGATCCGCCTGCTCCCCACCCGCCACGGCCGCCCCTCCCCCAGTACACACCGCCCTCCCTTATGCCCTCCCCCTGTCCAATCTGGTCCTGTCCACTGCAGCCAGAAGATCTTGTTGAAGACCCAGGAGGGCCTTGGAAGAGGCCACTGAAGCTGACGTCACACTTCAGAGGACCTTCCCCGAACACCGAGGACGCCCCGACACACACCCCAGGCCACCCCATCCCCAGCTGAGGCCTCTGCACACCTCCTTCCTCCTGCCCAGCTTCGCTCAGGCTGTCTCTCTCTCCACTTGCAAGTGCTACAAGCGGCTTTCTGCGGTTAGTTGTTTTCTCCCAGTGAATGCTTACGACAGTCCTGCGGGGGCGGGGCGGGGCGAGGCGGGGCGGGCTCTGTGATCGTCCCGTTTTGCGGATGAAGAGGCTGCGGCTGAGAGGCACAGACACACACAGTGGTGAGTCACCAAGTAGTGGCGATGAGCATCAAGAGGCTGGCGCCCCGTGCCCCCAGCTTAGGTCCCAGGGTCCAGCCTACGGGGCTCAGCCCTGCTGCCAGCTCTGTTGCAAGTGGTCCTTGCAGCCCGACCACGTGCCTGGCACCGTCTCCGGCAGTGGACGGCTTGAATATCCAGGCACCGCAGCAGACTCTCGTCTGTAACTCTTGTGCTTCCTCGCCCGTCTGTCAGCTTGTAATCCACCTCGGTGTGTGTGACTGTCTGTCTCCCTTCTGGACCGATCGCCTGGGGAGGGCAGAGTTTCCCGGCCAGCCACGGCCAGATGTCTGGACGCCACATACACAGTAGGCACGGAATGAGTGAAAGCGTGAACGCACCCTTGATGTCCCCGTGCGCGTAAACCCCCAACGTGTGGGACACAGTAAGTTCCCTACACGCAAACCTTCAAGCTGTGAATTTTCAAAGATACAGACGTGCATCTGGGTTCCAGCCAGGAACCAGAACCTGGGCACCAGGTCAGGCGTGAGGGAAACAGCAGCTCGCCCTCCATCGCCGTTGCTGAGGATCCTTCAGCTCCACCATCTCCCGCCTCTTCTCCCTCCTCCCGTCAGTAACTCTTCTTGCCTGTTCACCTGATGCCTGCCCCTGTATGCCAGCTGTTGTACTGGATTACTGTACTTTTCAAGATACTGGACTGTAAGATTCAAAATGCTTTATTTTTTGTGTTTGTTTTTGATGTATTATTATTTGTGTGGAAAGTATTATAAACCTATTACAGTACAGTACTATATAGCTGATTGCATTAGTTGGGTACCTAACTTTGCTTAACTTACAAATAAACTGGACTTAAGAACACATTTTTGTAAGTAGGGGACTTATAGATGCATTTCAGCTAATGGGTCACTTCAAAATTGTTTCTGGTAAAATATACCCTATTTTCCCATTGAACCAGTTGTGGCTGTGATCTCAATAACAACTTTTGAAGATCTTGAATCAGTGGGATGTCCCTAGGGAGTGGCTCTCAACCCTTGTGCCCTGTGCTCAGACTCCTGAATTACACCTGCAGGCACCTTCTCAGAGTCACAGGCCCAGGACTCAAGCCCCCAAATCAAGGTGTGAGCAGGTCTGTACTCCTTCAGGAGGCTCTCTGGGAGAATCTTTCCCCTTGCTTTCCCCAGTATCTGGAAGAAGCTACGTGCACTCCTTACTTTATGGCCCCTTCCTGTTCTTTTTACTACGAAAAAAGTGAAAGTGTTAGTCTCTCAGTCATGTCCAACTCTCTGTGACCCCATCTACTATAGCCTGCCAGACTCCTCTATCCATGGAATTTTCCAGGCAAGAATACTGGAGTGAATAACCATTCCCTTCTCCAGAGGGTCTTCCTAACCCAGGGATCGAACTGGGGGCTCCGGCTTTGCAGGCAGACTCTTTTCCATCTGTATTTATTTATTTATTTGATTGTGCTGGATCTTGGTTACAGCATGTGGGATCTAGTTCCCTGACCAGGGATCAAACCCAGGCCCTCCGAAATTGGGAGCACAGAGTCTTAGCCATTGGTCCACCAGGGAAGTCCCCTCTTCCAGTTCTTAAAGCCAGAATCATAGAGTCTTCTATCTTCCAATCTTCCTTCCTCTCCCTCTCCTCTCTCTCAGCACATTTTCTCTGTCTCTGACCCTCCTGCTTCCCTCCTCCCCCCATAAGGACACTTGTGATTACCCTGGATCCACCTGGATAATTCAGGATCATCTTTCCATCTCAAGATGCTTAACTGAATCACGCCTGCAAAGTCCCTTTTGCCATGGAAAGCAGCGTATGCACAAGTCTAGGGGTGAGGTGTGGACATCCTTGGGCGGGGGCCTCACTCTGCTCACCAGTGTGGCCTCGGCGAGGAACTGGCCACTCAGTGCCTCGCGCCACATCTGGAAAGTGGTGCAGAAGGAATGATAACAGTTAGAAGCGGTGATGCTAAGAGCACCTACCTCATCATAGAGCCTTGAGGGCTGAATGTACAAGCACGTATAACAACACCTAATAAGTGCGCGATAAATGCTGCCTGTTAAATATATCCTCGCAGTGGAATCAGCACTGCTCAGAAAGACCTGTGAGCTTTCGTGGCCTGTGGAATGCTTCTGAGAATGAAGACAACATCCAGATGCCAAAACACGAGGAGGAAAGGACAAAATCAAAAGAACAATTTAGTCCATGGAAAAAGATGCAGAGCTCAGCAAGACAAGCACCCTGCAGAAAACAGCGTGCGTTTCCAGAAGAGGAAACCCAAGACGTCAACAGGGAGAGGAAAAGACGCTCGAAAGCCTTGGTAATCAAAAAGACTGCAATGACAGAGTAGTTCACACTGGCGGAAACTGGAAAATTCCGTGCGTTGGACGGAACAACACAGAAGGTCTCCTGCAGTGCTGGGGGTGTGGGCTGCACCGCCCACCCCCAAGGAAAGTTCCCACTGCCGAGTCTCTGGCTAAAGAAGTATTAGCCTGAGAAACAGCAAGTCCCCTCAGAGGCCACGTGTCTTCAGAATGCTCACAGGGTCAAGGCCACCCAAGGCTGGGAGAGGACACTGCAGACGCACACCCTGGGGATGACTTGGCATCTGGAAAGAAGCCGGATGAGATGGACCCGTGGGTGGATGGAAACATAAGGGCAGGTGAGAAAGTGAGAAAGAGGAAGAGATTGGAAACACATCATGGGCGGCACTAAACAGGCGAGCCAAGTCTCTCCAGACCCTGATCGTCCTCCTCCGCGTCAAAACAAGGGTAGCGAAAGAACAACAGCCATCCTCTAGAAGAACTTACTGCGTGTTAAGGGCTGTGCAAAGCGTTTTGCACACGGCTGCACTTGCAGCCCCTGTAACAACCCCGTAAGCTGGTGACTGCTGTCCCTGCTTTTCAGCCTAGGAAACGGAGTCTTGCAACGGTGGCTGGCCCGAGGTCACGCCACTGCTGAGAGCAGAAGCCAAGAGTCAGCCGAGTCTGTGACTCACAGGCTCAGAATCTGTATCAGCTTTATTGAGCTGTAATTGCAAAAACTACATATAGTTAAGGTGTATACACCGATGGTTTCATATAAATACACACTGTGACATGGTCACAAGAATCAGCTACGTAGCAATCACTACCTCACGTGGTCACCCTCTTTTAAGCTTTTCATACCCCTTCCCTCCTTCCCTCTGGCGACCACTTGTTTTTTCTCTCTGTCCATGAGTCCATTTCTCTTTTGTAATATTTATTCATTTGTTTTGTTATTAGATTCCACATGTAAGGGAAATCATACAGGACTTCTCTTTCTCTGTCTTATTTCACTTATAACAGCCTCTGGGTCCATCCATGTTGCCACAAATGGCAAGATCTCATCCTTTTTTTGTGGCTGAGTGATATACACACAAGAGGGCTTCCTGGGTGGTGCTAGTGGCAAAGAACCCACCTACCAATGCAGGAGAGTTAAGAGACATGGGTTCAGTCCCTGGGTCGGGAAGATCCCCTGGAGGAGGAAGTGGCAACCCACTCCAGTATTCTTGCCTGGAGAATCCCATGGACACAGGAGCCTGGCGGGCTCACAAAGAGCCAAGGTTTAACAGGGAGCTGGCGGGCCTGATAACAAACCGACATCAGGAGAGAGAAGAGCGAGGGAGCTTGCATTCTGGGCAGAAAGGAGCTTGGAAGCAGCGAAGCCCCCTGAGGAGCAGCTTTCAAGACGAAAGCTGAGGACCAGAGGGAAGGCCTGGAGGAAGGGCGCGCGGGTGCAGTGGGGGCTCCGAGACCCAAGGTGGGGGCAGCGGGGCCTGTGTGAGGCGCAGTCAGACCACAGAGACCTGAAAGCACAGTGGTGAGCCCAACAGTGGCGTGGCGTGAGCGTGGAGAGGTAGCCGGGAGTGGGGACTGAGGCTTCGCGGGCACGGGTAGGACTTGGACCTTCTCCTAAGTTAGAGGAAGGAACAGGAGGGTGTCCAGCAGGGATGACGGGACCACATTTATGCTGCAAAGAGGAACTTGGGAGGGCACAACCCGGGCCCAGGACCCAGGCTGGCAGGCCCAGGCAAGAGACGGCTGTGGTTTGGACAAAGATTCCGGCAGGGAGTTGGAAAGAGGAGGGCGCGGACAGCCAGGAGCCAGGCGGAGCCAGAACCCACAGGACACAGTGGATTCTGTTTCAGGGATGAGGGGCAAGGAGGAGTCCAGGAGGCTCCACCAGTTTGGGCTTCAGGATGGGCGATGGAGTGTCACAACCACGGGAAACGCAGGGACAGCGCAGGCCTGGGACAGAGGAACCGGCAAACAGGATGGAGAGGAGCAGCAGGGAGGCGGGAGGGGACCGGACAGGGATGGGCCACTTTGCACACTTTCCCCTGCTGGCAACACTGCCCTCCCGCTGCTGGCTGCCTCCAGGTAGTTACTCAGACCCCCGTGTACACATCCATCCTCCAGAGGCCTCCCCAGGCCGCTGACCCACCCAGGAACACTCTGTCCCAAGACTTACTTCCCTTCTCTTTAGGCACAGAGCAGCATCTGCACGTGTCTTCTTTGTCCAAGTATGTATCTCCCTTCCCCGAGTCTAATAGCAGCTTCTGGAGGGCATCGCTGTCCCGAGAGCCTTCTCTCCAGTGTCTAAAGCCGGACAGTTCCCGTGGCAGGCACCCAGTCCTGTGAACCGACTCCCTGCCATTCTCTGCTCTCAGAAAACAGACGGATTCTTCCCAGCTCTGGGCGGGAGACAAAATGCATTCAGTTACGGAATCGTATGGAGGTTGAAGGACCTGGCTTTGGAGTTGGACGTGAGCTCCCATCTAGGCTTAACTCATTCTAGCTGTGTGATTTTAGGCAAATCGCATGACCTCTCTGAGCCCCAGAGTGAATAATCATGTCCATCTCACAAGGCTGTGTAAAAGTAAATAAAATCATGTTTCTAAAGAACCCAGCCCTGCCTGGCACATAGTTAGAGCTCTTAAAATGAGTTAAGAAGATAACCAGAGATACCCAGAGCAATGCTGTTAGAAAGTTTTGAAATTACGCCTTTCTCTTTATTCCCTATAATTGCCACCTAGAGAATTTAGAAATTGTTAGTCATGTTGGCTCTAAGCTTCCTTCTCAGCCCACTGAATCATCCAGAAGGTGCAGTGAGCACGGGGCTGTGAATGGTGAAGGTTAAGAAGCAGAAGCACACACCCAGCTCACGGGCACCTAAGCCGTGCTCTCCCGCCTCCTGATAAAGGCGCCTGTGACTCAGTTAGGAATCAGCAGTGGCTGCAAACCCTTCTTCCCAGAAAAGATGATCACGTCCTATTCTAAGAATTGACTCACAGGCCCCCATGGTATCTGTATCTAAAATTCTTCATAGCCGCTTTGCAAAGAACCAGACAGGGAGGGGGTGGTGGCACCCTGCCACTTCCAGGAGGAAGTCCAGGTCAGCCTGCCCGGGCTAAGCACGCGGAGAGCGGGGGAGTTGGCCCAGGGGTCCAGTCTAGTCCCAAGAGGTGGGGGAGAGACAGACAGAGCCAGCAAGGCTGTGTACTCCTGGGGCTTCCCGCCAACGTGTGAGAAGACCCCAAGACTGGAGAACCACCCAGCTGAGCCATAGGACAAAGGAGCAGCTGATTTGAGCCCCCGAGTTTGAGGGTCTTGTGTTGCCCTGAGCTGACCAGGGCACTCAGCCCCCCTGAGAACACTTTAGTGCCTTGGTCCTCCCTCCCCAAGGGCAGGTGGGCATGGCCACGGCCAGGGTAGGATGGGAAAAGGAGCCACGGGGAGGGCTGCCCGCACCTTGCAGATGAGGGTGGGGCTGTTGTTTCTCCTGCAGACAAAGAGAATTTGAGGTTAAGAAAATTTCTTCCAGAACGTGGATTGGCAGAGAGTTGGGGTGATCAGACCAGCCGGGAGGCTGCTGAACTAGTCGAGGCAAGGCTTGATGGGGTCCTTATGGATAATAGGGTCCTTACAGACGATGGAGATTGTACATACGGTGGGGTCCTGACAGATTTGTTGTTGTTCAGTCACTAAGTTGTGTCCGACTCTTCGCGACCCCATGGGCTGCAGTACGCTAGGCTCTTCTGTCCTTCACTGTCTCCCGGAGTTTGCTCAAGTTCATGTCCATTGAGTTGGTGATGCTATCTAACCATCTCTTCCTCTGCCCCATTCTCCTCCCACCTTCAATTTTTCCCAGCATCAGGGTCTTTTTCAATGAGTCGGCTCTTCGGATCAGGGGGGCCAAAGTATTGGAGCTTCAGCTTCAGCCTCAGTCCTTCCAATGAACATTCAGGGTTGATCTCCTTTAGGAATGACTAGCTTGATCTCTTTGCAGTCCAAGGGACTCTCAAGAGTCTCCTCCAGCACCACAGTGTGAAAGCATCAATTCTTCAGTGCTCAGCCTTCTTTATGGTCCCATTCTCACATCTGTACATGACCACTGGAAAAACCATAGCTTTGACTGTACGGACCTTAAACAGAGTCCTTACAGATGCTGAGGCCCTTACACTAACACACTAACAGTGGGGGGGAAGGATGGGGAGAGGTGAAGGACACCATATCATCACAGAGCTGGCGGCAGACTGGCCAGGGAGCAGGGAAGGGAAGGGTGTTGGGAGCCTTCCAACCAGGGCACCTGGGTGGCTGTGGAGCGGTTCAGGAAGACAAGGGCCCCAGGAAGGGCCCTTCTCCAGGGAGGACAGTGAGGAGGAGCTGATGGCAGCTGTCTCAAGCTGGTTCCCACAGCAGCCCTCAAGACCTGGGAGGTGGTTGGTTCCCTGATGCGTGCACCCCCTCCCCACCCAGAGCAGAGTCTGTCTCTGAGGAGATGCTGTTAATCTGACTGAGACACATTAACTGGTATTTTGAAGCACTTACTACGCACTTGGTATGTTCCAGCACTTTATATATATTTACTCATCTTGATCCTCAAGTAGAATACAACTCAGCCATAAAAAAAGTGTCACGATGCTCTTTGCGGCAACATGCAAGGACCTAGGGATGATAGTATTAAGTGAAGTCAGAAAGGGGAAAACAAACATATGATATCACATACATGTGGAATCCAAAATACACACAGAGGAACATATCGATGAAACCGAAGCCGACTGACAGACACAGAGAGCAGACTCGTGGCTGCCAAGGGGCAGGGCAGGGGAGAGAGGCGGACTGGGAGTTTGGGGCCAGCAGGCGGAAACCATCGCGCATAGGGTGAGCAGACGGCAAGGCCCTTCCGCACAGAACAAGGAACTGCATTCATTATTCTCTGATAAACCATAATGTGAAAGAGTATAAAAAACTGTGTGTATATATACTGAGTCACTCCACTGCTCAACAGTAATTAGCACAACACGATAAGTCAACTACACTTCAATTTAAAAAAAATACAGAAAGGAAGCTACATACAGGGACCGTCAGAGCATCGACAGGAGAGTGGAAGAGACAAAACCGGAGACTCAGCATCTGAGACGGAAGGACCGCTGACGCACCCCGTGTGGAGCACGCAGTGTTCTGCACCAGTAGAGCTCAGCAAGTACTGGCTGAGCAAAGAAGAAAAGGATTCAGGGACTTCGGTCCCCAGGTCCACAGGGGGCCTGCAGCACTGCCCGTTCGCCCAGCCACACCTCCAGTCGCCCACAGGGCTCGTGATGCTGGCTCCCTCGGGACAGGCGTGTCCAGTGTTTGGCCTGGGCTGGACTCCCCTGTCAGGGAGTGGACTTTCACTTCTGTGTTCTCTCTTCCCATCTAGTAACAGCTGGGTCCGAGACGCCTTTGTCACCGATCACTGCCGCATTGCAGGACTCAGCAAGCATGACAGAAAGAATGTAAAGTCTCTCCTTCATCATTTCTGTGTGGATTACAGGTTGACTGGATAATATTTTGGAAGTACTGGGTTAAATAAGAAAGATTAGCATTATTTTAACCTGATTGTTCCTTTCTGTGATGTGGCTCCCAGACGATTTCAGATGGCCCACACAGCCCATGTTACCTGTCTGTAGGTGTGAAGGGTTCAGCCCAGCTGTACAAATCTTTCTTACCTGTTTTGCCAGAAATTTATTTACAGAACACAACCTATCCCGCCACATTAAGGCTAAAGTCCAGGGGCTTCCATGGTGGCTCAGTGGTAATGAATCTATCTGCCAATGCAAGGTCACAGGTTTGATCTCTGGTCCGGGAAGATCCCACATGCTGCAGAGCAACTGAGCCTACACGGGACAACTAGAGCATCCAGATGCTGCAATGAAAGATCCCACATGACACAGTCAAATAAGTAAATATTAAAAATAGATGAGTAAATATTTAAAAGTAAATAAAACAAGAAGCACTTCATTAAAAAAGTAAACAGAAGTCAAATCTTAAGCTTTGTACACCAAACTAAGGAACATGAGCTTAATTCTAATCACTACTGAATGGTTCAGACTGGGTGTGACAACCCTCAGAAGGGTATCAGTGAAATACTGACTTTATTTCTTTTTTTATATCGGTTATGAAAGCTTCTGAGCATAATACTTTCTTTACCTGGAGGACTTCAATTACAAATTGCTGAAAGGATTATTCATATTTTCTATTTCTTCTCCTGTCAATTTTGATAAACTGTATACTTCCAGGAATGTTTTTTCCAGATGCTCACATTTATTGGCGTTTTGTTCCTCATGCCCTCTGCGATCCCCATTTTCACTCCTGGCGTTGGGGATTCCTGCCTTTTTTCCTTTTCACCACAGGTTCATCAGCATCATTGTTCTTTCTCAAGTCTCACCTTCTTGTATTTTCTGCTGACAAATCCTCTCAGTCTCTGTGTGTTTGGAAGCATCTTTATTTACTGTCGCTCTTGAGGGTTACGTTCAGAGATCGTGTTTTAGACGGACACTCATTCTCTTGTAGCACTTTACATATCGATCCTGTTGTCTTCTGGTTTCCACTGGTTCTGTGGAGAAGTCAGTTGGTGTTACTTCTCTTTGAGAAATCCTCGGTGTTCTGCATTCTTCTCACGATATTTCTGGATGTGCTTTTCTCCCTGCAATAGAACTTCTTTCTGTTATGTGTATCCCATTCTTTTGTTTCCACTGTTTCTGTGGAGAAGTCAGTTGGTGTTACTTCTCTTTGAGAAATCCTCGGTGTTCTGCATTCTTCTCACGATATTTCTGGATGTGCTTTTCTCCCTGCAATAGAACTTCTTTCTGTTATGTGTATCCCATTCTTTTGTTTCCACTGTTTCTGTGGAGAAGTCAGTTGGTGTTACCTCTCTTTGAGAAATCCTCGGTGTTCTGCATTCTTCTCACGATATTTCTGGATGTGCTTTTCTCCCTGCAATAGAACTTCTTTCTGTTATGTGTATCCCATTCTTTTGACTCTCCACCCTTTATTCTGGGTATGACCTATTTTTCAGTTCACCAAATCTCTCTTTGGCAACGTCCATCCTGCTGTTAAACCCTTTCATTTTTAATCTCAGTTACTGTATAGACAGAGAATTGGGGTTATTGTTAGAACCAGAATTTCAATTTTATTCTTTCTTACAGTTTCTAGTGATCTGACTAACATTCATTTCTCTTAAGTCTTCAAACACATTCAAAACATGGCTATTTTTTAAAGTTTCTGTCTGTTCTTTCCATTACCGGAAACTTTGTGAATCTGTTTCTATTGCTTATTGTTTCTCTTGGGATTTGATCATATGGTCCTCTTTCCTTGATGCTGTGTTTTTTTGATTGAGTGTCAGACTCAATCATTCTATATGAAAAATTATAGAAATAATTTGCGGGCTAAAATGATGTGTTCCTCCACAGAGGATTTACTTTTGCTTCTGGTAGGCACCTAGGGCCTCTAGAAATCCCAGGTTGCCTTAATCCAATTACAGGGATTAAGACTATTTGAAGCTTAGTAGTGAGAATGGGAGCAGGAGATGGATTTGAAAAGCCATCTGCTCTCTCTGCTAAACACCAGAGATCAGAGCAAAACCAGTAGTCCAGGCCCCATGGACCAACATGCAACAGCCTCAGCACACACACCCCCTCATCGGAGCCGCATCCTGGAGAAAGTGTTGTTTATTTGGCTCACCCCCTCTGGCACCATAATCTGGTCCAGCCATATGCAGAAAATAATACGCGGATGGAGTCTTTAATCCCATGCTTTGTGCGATGACAAAAGGATTTTCTCAGAATGACTGCATCCAAACTCTGAAAAGAAAACTGTAAACATTTATGCACAGTGAGCCATGAACAATAGTTTCACTGAAGAACCATCCGTGATCCTTCATTATTTGATCCAAACAAAATGTCAATCTACCCTGCCCAAAGCTCTTTAGTGACTTTACACAACACACACACACACATACACACACAACACGATGAGTGTGTTCTAATACTAGAATTTTCACTTCTTGTTTTGGAACCAAGATTCTCCTGCTGGGTAAATTCAAAGTCCTTGTTTGCGCCTTTAAGCAAAGCACAATCCAGGTGGCACTAGTGGTTAAAGAACATGCCTGCCAAAGCAGGAGACTCAAGAGACTCATTTGATCCCTGAGGAGGGAATGGCAACCCTCTCCATTATTCTTGCCTGGAGAATCCCATGGACAGAGGAGCCTGGTGAGCTACAGTCCGTGGGCTCACAGAGAGTTGGACACAGCTGAGCGCACGCACATAGTCTTTAAGAACAGAATCTTCCAATGAACGCTCAGCCCCAACGGCGGTTCTGCCTGGTGCTGGCAACCACCCTGGGTGATGCGAAGGGGCCCTGTTCTCCCTGAGCCCACAGGGCCCCTTGATAAGCTTAGGGCTGTGCTGTGGGTCACTATTCTCCAGGCCAATCCTGCTCTTCCCGCAGCTTCACTTTCTCCCACTCAGCGTTCTCAGAGATCCACGTCACGGCAAAAGGGGAGGCATCTGAATGCTGGTGGTGGTAGTGATCTCCTTTCTTGTGAACAACATGAAACAGGTATTCCCCCCACACTCACACCATGAATATGGCCAAACGTCAAGATCCACCCTGAGAGATACTGCTGAGCATCTTCGCAGAATCCCAGGTGCCAGCGACCAGCTAACTGGTCCTCCGAGTTGTGGAGGCTGTGGGCTGAGCTAGAAGAGCTAGGAGCCAGGCATTTCCTCATTCTCACGTGTGTTCAGACCTAGAGCAAGACGGGTCACTGGAAAAGGCCGAGTAAGTGGGAACTCTCTCCCCCAGCCGGCTCCTGCCCGCACCCCCAGACTCAGCTCGAGCATCTCCTTTCCGTCCAGAGTTTCCTGTTCCACTGCCCTCTGCTCATCTCTGATCTCCATCATAACTGTCTGTCTGTAAGTCTGTCTCCCCATCAGGGCAGGCACAGGTCTGACTCAGCGTGTGTCCCCTAAACCGGAATCGGGTGGCAGATCAAATGCTGACGAGCCTCTGGGGCCATGTGTAACACCCCTTCACTGCACAGTGACGCTGATCAAACCAGCTGTGTCTCCCTTCCACGGCAGGGGTCTGGCCTAGTGGTCGGCCCTGAAAAGCTTTCCTGAAGTGCCTCATCATCAGGCAAGCAAGAAGCTGGTGGATGAGCCTTCCAAAGAGCGGGCATGTAAGGGCCCAGGGGTGAAGGGGATGCTGGGGGAGCAGGGCTGGAGGAGCAACAGGGATCCGTTCTTGCAGCACATTGTAAGGAGAGAGGGCGTGCAAAGTCAATTCCGTTGTGTCTGACTCTTTGCAACCCCATGGACCATAGCCCTCCAGGCTCCTCTGTCCATGGGATTCTTACGGAGAGAAGCCACTCAACCTAGCTGGTGACGGCGACCAAAGAGGGCAGGGTTGGGAGGAATGGCGAAGATGCCAGCCCACAGGAACTCGCTGAGTGCCCTGGCAGGCCGCTTAGCTGCTCTGACCTCAGTTTCCTGATCAACAGAAGGGGGGAGTGTATTAAAATTTGTTTCTAAGACCCCTTCTAATTTTTAAAAATGTACTTTTTTATTTTCGTTGTGGCTGTGTGGATTTGTCTTATGGAGCCCGGGCTCTAGGGTGCCCAGATTTCAGTGGCTGTGAACACGCTGGGCCTGCGGGAACTTCCCAGACCAGGGATCGACCCCGTGTCCTCTGCCTTGGCAGGTGGCTTCTTAATCCCTGGATCACCAGGGAAGTCCCCTTCTAATTTTAAAGTTCTTTAACTTGTAAATGACAACAAGAGAGATAGGTGCTTCATTGTTTAAAAAAAAATATCCTTGGGAGTCCTACAACGTAGAAGCTGGAGAGCTTCATGAAGAGAATCCAACCAGCCTGGCCCCAAGCTGGGGAGACAGACTTACAGACAGACAGTTATGATGGAGATCCGAGATGAGCAGAGGGCAATGGAATAGAAAACTCTCGATGGAAAAGAGATGCCTGAGCTGAGTCTGGGGGAGAGAGTCCCTGCTTACTCAGCCTTTTCGAGGGAGATGCATGATCATTACTCCAGGGTGCTGACCAGATCCTACCCAGGACGCTCTGTTTAAGAATGAAAGAAAGTACAGGAAAGTCAAATGGCTGAGCCAATACAGAAAACAGTAGGGTGATTTCCTCAAAAAATTAAGCAAAGAGCTACCACATGATCCAGTAATTGTACTTATGAACATACACCCAAAAGAACTGAAAGCAGGACTTAGTTATTTGTAAGCCCGTGTTCATCACAGCATTATTCACCATCACCAAGGGAACCCACGTGTTCATCAGATGAATGAATAAAGAAAACGTGGCTTCTAAAAGGAAGGGAATTTTGACGCACGCTACAACAAGGATGAACTTTGAGAACATATGCTTGGTGAAATAAGCCGCCCACTAAAGACAAACACTGTATGCTTCCATTTACACGAGGCCCCTCAGATTTATAGCAACGGAAAGTAGAATGCTGGGTACCAGGGGTGGGGGAGACAGGATGAGGGGTTAGTGTTCAATGGGGACAGAGTTTGGGAAAAGTGAAAAAGTTCCAGAGACAGATGGTGGGGATGGTTGAACAACAATGTGAATGGACTGAATTGTACACTTAAAAATGGTTAAAATGGGAAATCTGATGTTATGTGTATTTTATCACAATTTAAAAAAAAAGAATGAAAAGAAGCATATCTTCTGCTTTAGAACAGTTTCCACATAAAATGTTAAACTGGGGCAGCTAAGTAAACTTAAAATCTTTTCCACAGCAAGAGAAGCCATCAGCAAACCAAAAAGACAACCTACTAAATGGGAGAAATGTTTGCAAATAATATGAAGATGCTGCTACTGCTAAGTCACTTCAGTCGTGTCCGACTCTGTGCGACCCCATAGACAGCAGCCAACCAGGCTCCCCCGTCCCTGGGATTCTCCAGGCAAGAACACTGGAGTGGGTTGCCATTTCCTTCTCCAATGCATGGAAGTGAAAAGTGAAAGTGAAGTCGCTTCAGTCGTGTCTGACTCTTAGCGACCCCATGGACTGCAGCCTACTAGGCCCCTCTGTCCATGGGATTTTCCAGGCAAGAGTACTGGAGTGGGGTGCCATTGCCTTCTCTGAATATGAAGATAAGGGGTTATTATTAACATATGGAAACAGCTCGTATAACTCAACATCAAACATACAAACAACCTGAGACTTGCCTGGTGGTACAGTGGATCCACCTACCTGCACAGGGGACACAGGTTTGATCCCTGGTTCAGGAAGATTCCACGTACTGGGGAGCAGCTAAAGCCTGCGTGTTGCAACTCCTGAGCCCTGGAACCTGGAGTCTGTGCTCTGCAACAGGAGAAGCCGCCACAGTGAGAAGTCGGAGCAGTGCAGCCAAGAGCGGCCCCCACCACCCGCAGCAAGGGAAAGCCCACATGTGGCAACAAGGCCCAGCCAGCCAGAAAGAAATAACTTTTTTAAAAAAGTGATCTAAAAATGGGCAGAAGAACAGAATAGATACTTTTCCAAAGAGGAAATGCAAATGGCCAACAGGCTCATGAAAAGATGCTCAACATCACTGATCAGCAAGGAAACGCAAATCAAATCTGCAATGAGATATCACCTCACACTTGTCAGAATGGTTATTGTTAAAAGGAACACAAATAACAAGTGTTGGGGGAAACTGGAGAAAAGGGAACCCTTGTATACTGTGTTGGGAAAGTAAATTGGCGCAGCTACTGTGGAAAACCATATGAAGGCTTCTAAAACACTAAAAATAGAATTTCCATATGACCCAGCAATTCCACTCCTGGGTATATATCTGAAAGAAATGAAAACACTAATTTGTAAAGATACACACACCCTAGTGAGTGTTCACAACAGCATTATTTATAACGGCTGAGATGGAGAAGCAACCTAAGTGTCCGTTGACAGATGAATGGATAAAGAATATGTGGTATATACACACAATGGAGTATTACTCAGCCACTAAAAAAGAATGAAATTTTGCCATTTGCAGCAACGTGGGTAGACTCAGAGGGTATTGTGCTACGGGAAACAAGTCAGAGAAGGACAAATACTATACAGTATCGCTGACAGGTGGAATTTAGAAAACACATCAAGCCAGGAAATGGAGCACAAAGAAGCAGACTCACAGGATACAGAGAGCAAGTTCAGTTCAGTTCAGTCACTCAGTCGTGTCCGACTCTCCGCGACCCCATGAATCGCAGCACGCCAGGCCTCCCTGTCCATCACCAACTCCCGGAGTTCACTCAAACTCATGTCCATCGAGTAGGTGATGCCATCCAGCCATCTCATTCTCTGTCATCCCCTTCTCCTCCCGCCCCCAATCCTTCCCAGCATCAGAGTCTTTTCCAGTGAGTCAACTCGTCGCATGAGGTGGCCAAAGTATTGGAGTTTCAGCTTTAGCATCAGTCCTTCCAATGAACACCCAGGACGGATCTCCTTTAGAATGGACTGGTTGGATCTCCTTGCAGTCCAAGGGACTCTCAAGAGTCTTCTCCAACACCACAGTTCAAAAGCATCAATTCTTTGGCGATCAGCTTTCTTCACAAGCTGCTGCTGCTAAGTCGCTTCAGTCGTGTCCAACTCTGTGAAACCCCATAGATGGCAGCCCACCAGGCTCCCCCGTCCCTGGGATTCTCCAGGCAAGAACACTGGAGTGGGTTGCCATCTCCTTCTCCAATGCATGAAAGTGAAAAGTGAAAGTGAAGTTGCTCAGTCGTGTCCAACTCTTCGAGACCCCCTGGACTGCAGCCTACCAGGCTTCTCCGCCCATGGGATTTTCCAGGCAAGAGTACTGGAGTGGGGTGCCAACGCCTTCTCCGTCTTCACAAGCTAGTGGACACCAATGTGAGGGGGAGGGGCTACATAAGTATGGGGGAGCAGGAGACACAAACTCTTGGGGGTAAGATAGGCTACAGGAACATATTGTGCAACATGCTGAATATAGCCAATATTTTGTAATAACTGTAAATGGAAATAACCTTTTAAAAATGTATAAAAAATGAAAAAATTCTGAATAAAAATTCAAAGTTAAACTGGAAAGAAGGGCTTTAGTCCACAAAGGGGCAGTCTTCAGTTATTCGTCTGTGGCAAAAGCAGCACCTTCCCACGATGTTGAGTAACAGTGGTTTTACTGTAATTAGATCAGCTTCATTAAAATGTTCTGAAAAACTAATTATAAGTTGCAAGCAGGGCCCTGTGGAGCATACATTTGTTTTCCACATCTGTGACTCTATTTCTGGTTTTTAAAATAGGCTCATTTGCACCAATTTTTTAGATTCCGCATACAAGCAATATCGTGTGATGCTGGTCTTGACTGACTCACTTCACTTAGTACGATAATCTCTAGGCCCATCTATGTTGCAGCAAATGGCATGCTTTCATTTTCATGGCTGAGTAATATTCCACTGTGCAAATATGTGTGTGTGTGTAAACCACATCTGCTTCATCCATTCCTCCATCTCCTTTCAGATCTTTACATGTCATTTGTCTTCCAGATACGCTATTCTTCTCTTCCCAGATGGCTCCAGAGAAGTAGGGAGTTCAGAATGGCTTTGGCTGATGTTCATGCTCAGCTCAGTGGACAGAGAGCGATTTTCTTAATGTGTCTGTTCAGTTGGAAGAGTGAAGGGTCAGCCTTTCCCACGCTACCCGAGCAGTGTGGAGTCTTGGGAGCTGGGGACACAGCTGAAAAGAACCTCATAGAACCCCTGCAGGACGGCTGTGCCGGACAGAGCAGGGCACGCACAGGTGATAAGGAGCCGCTTCCTGCCTCTGAGACATTTCTAGTCTGGTGTCACCCTTTCGCTTGTACCCCGTCAAGGGAATTGAAGGGGAAACAAAGATACAACCAGCTAAAGGGATCAGGAAAGAGCTCGTGACTTCACAAGAGAACATGTATGAATAGACACACGAAAAGACGCTCAACAACGTTAGTCACCAGAGAAATGCAAACCAAGATCACAGCAGCCACCGCACCGCTACATACAGACTTGTGGTTGTGTTTCCGTCGCTAAGGCACGTCCGACTCTGAACGACAACATGGGCTGCAGCAGGCAAGGCTTCCCTGTCCCTCTCTGTCTCCTGGAGTTCCCTCAGATTCGTGTCCATTGAGTCCGTGATGCCATCCACACGTGAGAATGGCTAAAATTTTTATTTAAATGTAAAATCCAACAGCACGAGTTGGAGAAAATGTAGCAGAAGTGAATCACTCACACATCGCTGGTGGGAGTGTAAAACAGAGCTGCTCCGCAGTTTCTCGTTAAACACACACCCCCATACCACCCAGGACTTTCACATCCAGGCACTGACCTTAGAGAAATGGAAGCGTCTGTTCACACAGACTTGCACACGAACGTTTAGAGCGGCTTTATAGCCCCAACCTGAAAACAACCTAAGGGTCCACCAATGGGCCAAAGAATAATCAAGTCATGGTATGTCCATACACCGGAATCACACTCGATATTAAATGAAATTCATTACTGATTCAAAATCATGAACGAATCTCAAAATCATTCTGCGGAGTGGAAGAACCTGGACACAAAAAAGCTCGTGTTGTAGCTTACTAGGTAGGCACTCAAGTGTGTGTTTAACTTTCTGAGAACCAGTTTGCATGCAACTCTAGAAAATGCAAACAAATTTTTTAGTGACAGAAGGCAGCCTGGAGACTGGAGGGCAGAGAGGAGAGGGAGGGACTGGGACATCTGGGTAGAAATGTTCTGCGCGTTCGGTGCAGTAGCAGTTTCACAAGAGCAGACATCTGTCAAAACTCATCAAATCCTATCATTGAGACAGGCGCAGGTCATTGTACATAAATCATACCTCGAAATGGTAATTATTTTAAAAATGTATAAAGCCACAAGTGCAAGAGAAGAGAAAGCAGAGCAAATGAAAAATGTCAAAAATACGGTTTTTAACAACTTTTTGAAATAAAATTGATATAGACCCCAATCTGGACATAGTAACTGCACTTATATTTAATGCATATAATTTGCTGAGTTTGGAGAGAGAGGAAGGAAGGGAGAGAGGGAGGGTGGAAGGACAGACTTCCTTCCTGGCTTGCAGACAGATGCCGATGGGATACAGCAAGGCTGCGGCTGTCTGCATGCCAGGAGGAGAGCCCAGCCCTGCTCACACCCTGGTCTCACACGTGCAGGCATGAGAAACACGTCGGTTATTTAGGACCCCGGGCTTGGGTATTCGGTTTAGGCGCCGAGGAGACAAATGGAGGCTGTCTACCTTTACCCCCTGCCCTCCCCGTCCCCCCACCCCCAGGCTGCTCTCCTGCTCACCCACCGCGCCCCCCCCCCCCCGGAGCTCCCACCGGGTCCTGCCACTGAGGCTGCCCGGGCCAAAAGCCAAAGCCAGGGTGTGCATGGATGCCCCTGGCTTTTGATTCCGCTGTGCACATTGTGTGACTCTCAGAGTTCCCTCCAGGCCATCTGACAGCCCCCCACGATGGCTTCTCCAACTAAAGACATTAGATGCTCAAAAACGTTGTCAACTTTCTGGTCAGCGTGACCCTAGACAGGGGACGCTGCAGAGCAACTCCCCGCCCCTGGCACAGGGACTCTCCACCCTATGGAGAAGGAAACAAACAAGGTCTTGCGGGGTGGGCAGCAGGATAAAAAACCCACCCAAATTACTCTCGTGCGCCATCTAGTGACACGGAGAGGTGTGAGCCAGAGCTTTGGGACGCTGCTGCTGCTAAGTCACTTCAGTCGTGTCCGACTCTGTGTGACCCCGTAGATGGCAGCCCACCAGGCTCCCCTGTCCCTGGGATTCTCCAAGCAAGAACATTGGAGTGGGTTGCCATTTCCTTCTCCAATGTGTGAAAGTGAAAAGTGAAAGTGAAGTCACTCAGTCGTGTACGACCCTTAGCAACCCCACGGACCGCAGCTGGGAAGGACGAAATGGACTTGGTTCAAGGCGACTGGAGTTACAGACACGGAGAGAAGAGCTCAGATGAGGGGCCCCGAGGGTGGAGGTGACCACAGAACTGTCACCAAGGAGGCGAGAGGCGAGGAAAGGCAGGAACTTACATTTAAACAAAGCATTTTACTGAGAAGGGAGAAAGAGAGTAAGGTATAGCAGTTATTTAAAGAATTAAACATGGACAACTAGCTGATGGCCTACACGGGGAAAGAATCTTTTAAAATTTATTTTCTAATAGGGGTGTAATGGCTTTATATTGTGTTAGTTTCTGCTGTACAACAAAGGGAATTAGCCATATGTATACATGGTCCCCTCCCCCTTGAGCCTCCCTCCCATCCCACCCCTGACCATCCCACCCCTCTAGGTCATCACAGAGCATCGAGCTGAGCTCCCTGTGCTACACAGCACTTCCTGCTAGCTGTCTGTTTCACACACCATGGTGTATATATGTCAATCTTACTCTCCAAAAAAAATTAAACTGGCTATGTGTATACATATAACAGATTCACTTCGCTATACACCTGAAATCAACACAACACTGTAAATCAACTATACTCCAATAAAAAAAATTTTAAAGACATGCTCGTATAAATATGGCCTCATAGTAAATTGTTTTCAGAGTTCGTTGACTTGAACTGTGCTGCTGATGCTGTTAGAATGTGTTCGTTGGTATAGCTAATGGGTTAGTATTCATTGTCCGTAGTATCTTGAAGGCTGATGTATAGCATGGTGACTATAGTTAACAACACCGAACTATATACTGGAAATCTAAGACAGTAGACTTCAGGTGCCTTTGCTACAAAAAGTGCTAAATGTGTTAGGAAATGGATGCTATGCTAAATCACTTCAGTCGTGTCCGACTCTGTGTGACCCCATAGACGAAAGCCCACCAGGCTCCCTCATCCCTGGGACTCTCCAGGCAAGAACACTGGAGTGGGTTGCCATTTCCTTCTCCAATGTGTGAAAGTGAAAAGTGAAAGTGAAGTCGCTCAGTCGTGTCCGACCCCTAGCGACCCCACGGACTGCAGCCTACCAGGCTCCTCCATCCGTGGGATTTTCTAGGCAAGAGTACTGTAGTGGCTTAATTAGCTTGACTGTAATAATTATTTCACTGCTCATATACATATCAAGACATGGAGCTATATTTCTGTAATATATACAATTGTTTACTTAAAAAAAAACAAGCAAACAAGGTTTGAGACTTCCCCGGTGGTCCAATGGTTAAGATCCTGCCTTCCAATGAAGGGCCCATGGGTTCTGATCAGGGACCTAAGATCCTACATCCCATGGAGCAACTAAGACCTCACACCCCACCTGCTGAGCCCTTGAGCCCCAAGTAGAGAGTCCATGTGCCACAACCTAAGATCCCAGGTGTTGCAACTAAGATCTAGGGCAGAAAAATAAGCAAATATTTTTCTAAAAAGAGAGGGTCTTGTTACTCAGACAGTTATCCAGAGCCATCTTAGACCGAAGCCATTGTTTTGCTCTGAGTTCACAGGAACACTTTATTCTCTGTTTTGTTTTTTCTCTTAATCGCCAGGTCCCATCTTCCATATAAGAATCACCTACAGAGTTTGCCAGAGCAGAGTTCTGGACCCCTCCCAACATTCCAGGGCGGCCTGCCCACAGGTCACCCTTTGAGAAAGACCCTTGTGGACCCCCTGGTCCACTGTAGGCCATCGGCTAAGTCATGTGAACAGAGTCCTTCCTTTCCTGCCCCCACGTTCAGGATGGCAGCGTGGAACTGCTTCGTGCAGAAGGCCGTGGCTCTGGTCCATTCATCCTGCGTTCATTCAGCAAGCCTCAAGCACCTACTTCGTTGTGCCAGGCACTGTGGCTGACCTGCCTCCCACAGCCAATCAGCAGGCGGAGGCCAGGGCCCCTCTCCACCTCCTGAAGTCCACGTGGGAGTCAGAGCAGTTGCCTGTGCTCTGCCCCAAGACAGGAGCTCTGAAGCACCCCTGTATCCTGCCAGGTGGGGCCGACTCCTTTCAAAAGCTGGGTGGGTCGCCAGGCCGCCTCCTCGAGCCATCTTACCTGGTCTCCTGCTCCCAGGGCTCCTCCTGCCCTCCAGGCTGCTGACACCTGAGGACAAGTCAGGCTAACAGCCCGGCCACCTGATCCAGACCGGACTGGACTCTGCAGGGTCCCGCCAGCCCTGTGGCTCCCCACCTGAACTTGGAGACTGGGTCTCGCCTCTTCCCCACCCCCAGAGTTCTCCTCCCAGGACCAAACCCTCCTGCCCATCCTCCCCTGGGAGCGTCCCTCCTCTCTGTGCCCCCTCAACCAGGCATCTCTGGACTTCTGACACCCCCCGCGGCCTGGGTCGGGGCCACGGTGTTCCCCTTTACGATGAAAGAGCCAGCCGAGGGCCTGCTTCTGTGAAATGAAAGCATTTCACCATCTGCCCATCGGGTCTCGGTCAGCTGATTGACGACAATTGAGCGCTTACTGCGTCCACCTCAGGACTACAAAGAATGAGGTGACTCGGCTTTGAGACGTGAAGGAGGCATGGTAGCGGAGCCGGTTAGCTGATAATCCCAGCAGGGGAGCAAGGGCAAGACCAGGACCTGCGACCTCAGCGAGGCAGCCTGCCGGGAGGGCTCGGGGCTGGGCTCCCTAAGGCCTGTGGCCTGGATTCCAGATCCTCACTCTGCGTCTGAGTAGCCGTGTGGCCAGGGCGGTCACTTAGCCTGTCCTGCCTCCGTTTCCTGGTCTAATTAATAGAAACTACATTAAGCGGCTTGGTGCGCTGTTGTATTAATATTACATTGATCAGCACAGATAGAGGATTCAGAGCTCAGTGGCTCTAGGCTCTCTCAGAGGGCCCAGTGGGTGATGGCTGTCATCATCCTTGTCATAACCACCACCATTGTCACCACCGCTGGCACCGTCACCATCCTCAGGCTTCAGAGGAAAGCGGAGCCTTGGGATGAGGGTCGGTCTTGAGCTGCGCCTCAACGCAGAGGGACTTGGCTGCAGGCCCAACCTATGTATGGCCCTTCCTGTTCTTGACACATACTACAAAGTGTTTACTAAGAAAGAGTGGGAGTCAGGTGCCAGCCAAACGGAGAGCTGTGCGTGGAAATGCAGAAAAGGATCCAGTGATTCTTACGAGCCCATGAAGTACAGACAGCGTTAAGACTGGAGTGCC
The DNA here is from genome assembly GCF_049115385.1 of Moschus berezovskii. Lineage (NCBI taxonomy): Eukaryota > Metazoa > Chordata > Mammalia > Artiodactyla > Moschidae > Moschus > Moschus berezovskii. The sequence goes on from NC_142465.1 coordinate 119,305,757, forward strand.
GAAAAAAGTGCCTGCCACCAAAGTAACAGAAGAAAAAAAAGAAAGGACTTTCCTGGTGGTCCAGTGGTTAAGATTCCAGGCTTTCAATCCAGGGAGCGCAGGTTTGATCCCTGGTTGGAGAATTAAGATTCCACCGGCCATGCAGCACAGCCAAAATTAAAAAAAAAAACAAACCTGCCAGTTTGTCTCGTGCCAGCTTTCTGGAAGGAGTGAAAAGATGAGACTCCCCTTGTCACTCCCTGACTCCCCCCTGCCGCCCCTCCCCCAGCTCCACAAGCTCTCAATGGACTGTTTAGGCCTTAACAACTCTGGAGAGCTATTATGATCTATTGGGTGAAAAAAAATCGCTTACTTTACAAAGTGGTGTGTGTGATTTTCACCATTGACTTTAACTGCAACAGAGAAGCATTTCAGCCGGCTGAGTGCATAATGGGCATGCACCCACCATCTCTAACGTGGATTTACACAACGAAGGCAATTAGCAGCCCCCCGGGACCCACTTGGCGCCGTGGAGTAAACTTCGTCCATGGGCTGAGGATGTGCCAGGACCAATGCTCAGGAACCACTGCGGTCAACCTGGGAGGCCACCAAGCACTCAGGGACTGTCTTCACAAAGCCTTCCGTGGTGAGGCAGGGGCCCCAGGGAGCACCCACCCAACCAGAAAAGAGGCTTGAAGTTCTGCTTGTCTGCCACCAGACAGTGAGGGTTAAAAGCAGAGGAGCCGGGGGCGTCCCAGGTGGTCCAGTGGTTAAGACCCCCAGATGTGGGTCGGATCCCTGGTCCGGGAACTAAGACAGCACACACTGCCCTTGCTCTGAGAAGCACCTAAGTTGTCCAGCCCTCCCATCCACCCCTCCCAAGCCACTCCTATTGCTCCAAGGTAATCACCCCACTTCCTTCCTTCGTAGCAGCTGGTCATCTGCAGTTGTTACACCTACTCGTGGATTTGCCGCATCCCCGTGAGTTCAGGGAGCGGTTCTGTCCTGTCTCCACCAGGTCACCAAGGCCCAGGGCAGTGCCTGGCATACAGTCAGAGCTCAGTCAGTATTTGTCCAGGGAATGAAGGAGCCAAGAGCTGACCATGTCTTGTAACCGCTGCAGCACTTCCCACGGCAGCCTGCCCGCTCTCCATTTACTTGTTGGCTGTCTCTCTGCCCTGCCCAGAGGGCCAGCCTCGTGGGGACAGGCGCCGTCTCCGTCTCAGTCTCCACCGCCCTCGCAGCGCGCAGAGCAGTGTGGGCGCAGAGCGAACCGTCAATGAGTGGTTGCTGAACGTCGGATGCTTGTTGATGAAATGTGTCATCTTATCAAACTCCTGACTATGTGTGTGCGTGTGTCTTTTTAAATAGGCTACTGTTCAAACACTGTCTCAACATGGGATTCTCTGGTGGCCCAGAGGTTAGGACTCGGGCTTCCATTGCCGTGGGCCCAGGTTCAATCCCCAGTCAAAGAAGCAAGATCCTGCAAGCTGGGTGGTATGACCAAAAATGAAAAAATTTCCTCAACATATTTTATGGTGTAGCTTAACATCACACATACACACATTCCTCTCATTAACTTGTTCTATGCATTTTGACAAATCATTGAGTAATTCTGGACCAGAGACATAATCCATATGATGAGGCAATTACATTTCCAAAATACATCAACTTCTAAAACTTCTATCAGCTCTAATCTCCTCATATTCCATATATTCTGCATATTGATACACAGAGTTTAAACCATGCCTCGTCCCCAATATACTGACTTCAGTCCCTGGGCCTTCCCTACCCATGGGTGAGTATGGGCATTTCCTGGGGTACTTGGTGGTGCCTTCTCGATGCCAGGCCCCACAGACGTGCTGGAGAAAGCTCGCTGAGCTGCAAAGAAACACTGCCTTCCCTCTGTGTGCCCCTTTGTGTCTCCTGTTCTTATGAGGCCCCAGTCTTGCTGAATTAGGGCCCGCCGGTTCAGTGTGCAGTGACGGGCTTCCTCTTCTGGGGCTCCAAAATCACTCAGCATGGTGACTGAAGCCACAGAGGAAGCTTGCTTCTTAGAAGGAAGGCTATGACACGCCTGGACAGCGTATTAAAACCTAGACACCACTTTGCCGACAAAGACGATAGTTAAAGCTCTGGTCTTCCCAGTAGTCATGTGAGAGCTGGACCATGAAGAAGGCTGAGCACCAAAGAATTGATGCTTTCGAACTGTGGTGCTGGAGAAGACTCTTGAGAGTCCCTTGGACTGCAAGGAGATCAACTCAGTCCATCCTAAAGGAAATCAACCCTTTGTACTCATTGGAAGGACTGATGTTGAAGCCGAAGCTCCAAAACTTTGGCCATCTGATACGAAGAGCTGACTCATTGGAAAAGACCCTGATTCTGGGGAAGACTGAGGGCAGGAGGAGAATGGAGTGGCAGAGGATGAATGGTTGGATGGCATCACCAACTCAATGGACATGAGTTTGAGCAAGTTCCAGGAGATAGTGAAAGATAGGGAAGCCTGGCATGCTGCAGTCTATGGGGTCTCAGAGACTTAGACAGAACTTAGCGACAGAACAACAATTCTAGTAGCTGTTCGGGAGGTTCTTTGTTCTTATTTATGCCTTTGACAGGAAGTTCCTGGAGGGCAGGAATAAGCCTTTGCTGTATTGAGTTCTCCACAGCAAAGTGTCAGTTACTTAATAGTTACTTAAGTGTCAGTTCAGTCACTCAGTCGTGTCCGACTCTTTGCGACCCCATGAATCACAGCACGCCAAGCCTCCCTGTCCATCACCAACTCCCGGAGTTCACTCAAACTCATGTCCACAGACTCGGTGATGCCATCCAGCCATCTCATTCTCTGTCGTCCCCTTCTCCTCCTGCCCCCAATCCCTCCCAGCATCAGAGTCTTTTCCAGTGAGTCAACTCATCGCATGAGATGGCCCAAGTATTGCAGTTTCAGCTTTAGCATCAGTCCTTCCAATGAACAGCTAGGACTGATCACCTTTAGAATGGACTGGTTGGATCTCCTTGCAGTACAAGGGACTCTCAAGAGTCTTCTCCAGCATCACAGTTCAAAAGCATCAATTCTTCAGCGATCAGCTTTCTTCACAGTCCAACTCTCACATCCATACATGACCACGGGAAAAACCATAGCCTTGACTAGACGGACCTTGGTTGGCAAGGTAACGTCTCTGCTTTTTAATATGCTGTCTAGGTTGGTCATAACTTTCCTTCCAAGGAGCAAGCGTCTTTTAATTTCATGGCTGCAATCAGCATCCGCAGTGATTTTGGAGCCCAAAAAAATAAAGTCTGACACTGTTTCCACTGCTTCCCCATCTATTTGCCATGAAGTGATGGGACCAGATGCCATGATCTTCGTTTTCTGAATGTTGGGCTTCAAGCCAACCTTTTTACTCTCCTCTTTCACTTTCATCAAGAGGTTCTTTAGTTCCTCTTCACTTTCTGCCATAAGGGTGGTGTCATCTGCCTATCTGATGTCATTGCTATTTTTCCCAGCAATCTCGATTCCAGCTTGTGCTTCTTCCAGCCCAGCGTTCCTCATGATGTACTCTGCATATAAGTTAAATAAGCAGGGTGACAATATACAACCTTGACGTACTCCTTTTCCTATTTGGAACCAGTCTGTTGTTCCATGTACAGTTCTGACTGTTGCTTCCTGACCTGCATACAGGTGGTGTTCAAATAGGGTTTGTGGGGCAATTAATCATACAGTAGACATCAGTGTTCAGTTTTTCACTGGGCCTCAGGTGTAATAATAGTTTAAGTGGCAAACCCCTCACATCCTAGAAGGTTACACCATGTAGTCCAAGTCTTGCCCTTCAGTACTTGTCAGATGGGCCAGCTGGTGAGGATGGACAGTCCCTCTGGGTATTTGGAGATCCAGGGGCAGTCCCTGAACTTTTGCTTTATTTGGAAGGAACCACATAGTACAGGCTTCCCTGGAGAAGGAAATGGCAACCCACTCCAATATTCTTGCCTGAAAAATCCTATAGACAGAGGAGCCTGGCGGGCTACAGTCTATGGGGTCACAGAGTCGGACATGACTGAGCGGCTGAGCACACATGTCCCCCTACAAGGATGATGTCACACGCTACTGCAGCTGCTGACCTTCAATGCCCTCTGAAAGGAGTTTAGGGTGAATAGCAGAAATGAGGGGAAAACTGGCAGGACAGGTCTTCAGATAATGAGATATTCTCAGGAACTGATTTTATGAGCCCAGTTCTTACATCCCTTCACATCTAGAAAAGCACTAAAATCCTTCATGGCGATGACTGTTCCTAGTGCCTCGCAGAAGCCTCATGACACAAGCAGAAACTCTGCAAAAAATGCATGCTCAATTGCATGTACCTCCCCTTCACCAAAATCACATGGATACTGTCTTTCCTCCTGCCCCTTTGGAGCATTCTCTGAGGGCTATCTGAGGTGCTGCCGCCTGGGCTGCAATGCTCATTTTTCCCCAGATACAACTTAACTCTCATGTAGAGCCTTATTTTGATGGCGACACACCCACGGTCTTTAATCCTTCACTATCAACTTGCAGGTCAAACGCAGCCGCATGTGCGGTGGGAGGCTCACAGACACTGATGCCGTGAGGCCCTGGGGCCGCGAGGGCGGCGCCCTCCGAGCTTCTGCTGCTACGTGAATTGTGTCCACCACCTTGGAGGTAGTTCAGTTGCTCAGGCATGTCCGGTTCTTGTGACCTGCCTTAATCCCTTCATTTCGGATTAAAAGAGTCCATGCCCCGAATCAGGAGCTGCAAAGTGAGTGCTCATCCTGTTGTCGTTCAGTCACTCAGTCATGCCTGACCCTTTGCCACCCCGTGGACGGCAGCACGCCAGTCTCCCCTGTCCTTCACTGTCTCCCGGAGCTTGCTCAAACTCATGTCCATCGAGTCGGTGATGCCATCCAACCATCTCAGCCTCTGTCGTCCCCTTCTCCTCCTGCCTTCAGTCTTTCCCAGCATCAGGGTCTTTTCCAATGAGTCAGTTCTTCACATCAGGTGGCCAAAGTATTGGCATTTCAGCTTCAGCATCAGCCCTTCCAATGAACACTCAGGACTGATCTCCTTTAGGATTGACAGTTTTGATCTCCTTGCTATCCAAGGGACTCTCAACAGTCTTCTCCAATACCATATTTTGAACGCATCAATTCTTTGGTGCCTAGCCTTCTTTCTGGTCCAGCTCTCACATCCATACATAAGTACTGGAAAAACTATTCCTTTGACTAGATGGACTGTTGTTGGCAAAGTGATGTCTCATCCCACCGTCTCCCCTATTTTATCCTTTGGGCAAATGTGCAGTCAGCAAATGGCCTGGACACACCTCATTTCAAAGACTGCCAACCACTCTGCTAAAGAATTGAATCCTCTTTTTAGCCCTTACACGTACAAACCCCAAGGTGCTGGAGTTGTGATGTAACTTGCTCCCTTCAAAAGTGATTAGAGCAAACTTACTCACCAGGGGAAGGCAATAAAGGAGGAGAAAAGATCATCTAAATATTCTGGGCCTGTCCCTTGAGATGTAATTAGTGTCTCTTGGCAATCTTTCATTTTTAGCTCCGTCAGAATTTCTGGCAGCAGATTAAGCTGCTGAGAATGAAGTAACAGCTACTAATCAGCACACAGATTCATCAGGTAATGCTAAGAAACAGAAAGCAATTGGTCTGGGGAATCGAAAGTATAAATCACTGTGGACCTTGATTCCCACCATAACCGTATCAGTCCAGCCGTCAAGCTTAAGGGACCTCCACCTGCTGACCAGTGGCCTGGATGCTGCACCGAGAGTCTGGCACGCTGCTACCACTGGTGACAGGGCGGCACAAGGTCACGTCCTCTTGGAACTTCCCTGGTGGCCCATTAGTTAAGATCCCACACCCGTGCCGGGGGCACAGGTTCAAACCATGGTCAGGAAACTAAGATCCAGCATGCTGAATGGTGTGACCAAAAATAAAAAAAAAATTGTCCTCTTCTGGGTGAAGCTTCCCCAAACAAGCTCAGCCCAAAGTCACTTCCTTGTTCTCTGAACTGTGGCCTGCCGTTGATGAGTTCATCACGTCCTGTCCTGGGGCCCAGCTTGTGTTGTTACCTTCTATCATTGTTCAACTGAGACTGCTGTTTAACGTCCACTGTCACTTTTACATATGGAGAAGGAAATGGCAACCCACTCCAGTATTCTTGCCTGGAGAATCCCGTGGACAGAGGAGCCTGGTGGGCTGCTGTCCATAGCGTCGCACAGAGTTGGACACGACTGAAGCGACTTAGCATGCATACATTCATTGGAGAAGGAAATAGTGACCCACTCCAGTGTTCTTGCCTGGAGAATCCCAGGGACAGAGGAGCCTGGTGGGCTGCCATCTATGGGGTCACACAGAGTCGGACACGACTGGAGTGACTTAGCAGCAGCAGCAGCAGGGAGAACATAAACCTGAGGAGAGAAGCCACAGTCATTCCCTACATGTCCACAACTGAGTCTTGATTACCAATAGAGCTACTTGAGAAATCGTGACAGGGCTTCCCTGGTGGCTCGGTGGTAAAGAATCCACCTGCCAAGGTGGGAGACACGGGTTCGACCTCTGGTCGAGGAAGATCCCACATGCCGCGGGGCAACTAAGCCCGTGTATCACAGCTACTGAGCCTGGGCTCTAGAGCCCGGAAGCATGAGCCTCTGAAACCGCATGCACCCTAGAACCTGGGCTCCGCAGCAAGAGAAGCCACCACAGTGAGACGCCTGCGCACCACGACTAGAGAAACACTCTCGCAGCACAGACAAACATAAATAAAACTCAACATTTAATAGTGGCTGCAATGGCACCCCACTCCAGTACTCTTGCCTGGAGAATCCCAGGGACGGGGGAGCCTGGTGGGCTGCAGCCCATGGGGTTGCACAGAGTCGGACACCACTGAAGCGACTTAGCAGCAGCAGCAGCAGCAGCAATACCACTTTATCAAAACAAAAAAGAAATCATGACAACTCGGAATGGATTACCTTTCTGCAGAAAAGACACTCATCAAGTGGGAATTTGTGTATCATGAGCTTCAGGTCACTCAGAACTGAGGGTCTGGGTCAGCAACCCCTGCCCCAAGGCTGGGGCAGCTGGAATGATGGAGAGGGCTTTGCGGGGGCTCCCTGCCTCTCCTTTCTGTCGGTCTGTCTGTCTTTCTCTCCCTGTGCACCCTCAGGGCTTCTCCCTATCAATGTGACCTCTTCATGGCATCTCTCCAAGTAGCTGGACTTTTAACACGGCAGCTCAGTGTTCCCCAAAGTGCAAAAACACCTTTAAGGAAGGCTTAGCCTAATGGCAAGCCACTCCAGTACTCTTGCCTAGAAAATCCCATGGATGGAGCAGCCTGGTAGGCTGCAGTCCGTGGGGTCGCTAAGGGTCGGACACGACTGAGCGACTTCACTTTCACTTTTCACTTTCACACATTGGAGAAGGAAATGGCAACCCACTCCAGTGTTCTTGCCTGGAGAATCCCAGGGACGGGGGAGCCTGGTGGGCTTCCATCTATGGGGTCACACAGGGTAGGACACGACTGAAGTGACTTAGCAGCAGCAGCAGCCCCAGAACTGGCGCAGCATGCCTTGTGCGCTGCTGTATTGGCTGAAGTGAGTCACGTGGCCAGAGTGGGCGGGGCCCAGACAGAGGATGAAGTCCAGGGGCGGGTCCATCAGAGCGGTTGTGGAGACCAGCGCCAACACTAGCCTCAATGTCAGAACCCCAATTCCAACCACACCTTTTTTTGCTACTTCTGAAAGTGAAACTGGTAGTCACTGTCGTTTCCGAATCTTTGTGATCCCATGGACTATAGTCCGCCAGGCTCTTCTGTCCGTGGGATTTTCCAGGCAAGAATACTGGAGTGGGTTGCCATTTCCTCCTCCAGGGCATCTTTCCGACCCAGGGATTGAACCCAAGTCTTCTGCATTGCATGCGAATTCTTTACCATCTGAGCCACCAGAGAAGCCCACTTAACCATCTTAATGAAAAGTAAACATCCCCCTATCATGAAATGTTTCACCTTCAAAACAAATGGCCGTGAGCCTCGTGGTCAGCACAATAGTTGCCAAGCCGAGATCTTGAACCCAAATTACCATGGTTCCACTGCTGGGTCCCTTCGGCCAGCATCACCATTCCTGGAACCTCAGTGTCCCCTTCTGCAGCTGTGAGAAGAGAGAGAGATGACATAGTCTGCACGCTGCATCCCCTCACAGTGTTACAAGAATTTCAATAAAATAACACACATGAAGAATCTTTGGAAAAGCTTAAAGGACTGCACAGGTAGATATTATTTTTAAAGAAAGTATATGAATATTTACTGTGGAAAGCAGACTCGTTAGCAAAGATCCTGATGCTGGGAAAAACTGAAGGAGGGAGGAGAAGGGAACGACAGAGGAGATGTTTGGATGGCGTCACTGACTCAATGGACATGAGTTTGAGCAAACTCTGTGGAATGGTGAAGGGCAGGGAGGCCTGGCGTGCTGCAGTCCACGGGGTCGCAAAGAGTCAGACACAGCTGAGTGATTGAACAACAACAAATATGAATATTTAAACTCTGTGTCTCCATTTTTTTAAAGTCTGTGTTTTGGAGGCCTTCTAGGAGGATCCTGAGTTATACACCATCATGTTACAGTAAATATGAAAAGCTCCCAGCTCCCATCAGCAGGTTTAATGAGGTTCTTCTGTGCTGATGGCTGTTTATTTTTCTCAGCTCTCTTTGCTGCTGTGAACTCACCCTGAGTCAATATTGAATAAGTATTCAACCTCACTCTTAGGTTTGGTCTCCATGACTTAATGGGAAGCATGGACAGACTCTGTCTCACAAGGGAAATTTTTTGGATCAACCACAACCACCTGCCGTTACTAGATAATTACTCAAGGAAGGTGCTATTTACAAGGCAATCAGAACTGTACTTTAGGCTACACTCTGAGGCAAAACAAAGCAAAACAAAAACTTACTTGCTCAGGATACAGTCATTATCGGGCTGAACAGGGGAAAGTCTCAGGTTATAATAGACTTTGGATGTATATTAATAGCAACAATCACCTGAGATGCTTTTGTATAAATAAATACAGTAAAACCATGAATTCTTCTCATCAACCGTTGAGCTGCCATTCCATGACCGCGGACTTTCTGTCCTCTGGATGGTTGGCGTGACTTAGTTCTGGCATAACAGACCTGAGGGTTTATTTCTAAGACTATCTATCTCCTGGGATTCAAGGGCCCCCCCAGACATTGACTAATTGGAAGACAGGTGTGGAAAGAGAAGTATGCAATGGACTGAAGTGTAGTGGCATTCTGAGAGTCCTCGAGACTCACCAGTAATTCTGGGAGAATGTCTCCCCAGGTGGTGGAATGAGGTGGCTCCCAAGTGAAATGACAGTCTGGGTGGTAGGCGAGTGTGCATCCATGCAGGCCTCCGTCACCATGAACTGGACGGTACAGCAGCGTCCAAGCTAATTTTTCCTTGTCACTCATCTTAGGCTGCTCTTCAATGCTCTTCACAGTCTGGCCTTCTGCTGGTTGCTGTCATTGCTTAGTTGCTAAGTCATGTCCAACTCTTTGCAACCCTATGGGCTGTAGCCCACCAGTCTCCTCTACCCATGGAATCTCCCAGGCAAGAATACTGCGAGTGGGTTGCCATTTCCTTCTCCAGTATTTGGGGCAAAAGTAAAATGTTCCCCTCTGGAATCTAGAGATAAGAGGAATGAGGCTGCTTTCAGAGACTGGAGAAGAAAATGGCAACCCACTCCAGTACTCTTGCCTGGAAAATTCCATGGATGGAGGAACCTGATAGGCTATAGTCCATAGGATCGCAAGGAGTCGGACATGACTGAGCAACTTCACTGGTTCACTAGTTCAGAGATGTACTTGAACTCTTGGATGATGACAATGTGAATGATTTGCAGGAGTAATCAGAGAATTTCTGGAAATGTGAGACCCAAGAGTTTGGAATATCCCCCAGACTCGGATGAAGAGGTCTGGGCAGTGGTGTGCTGGTCAGAGTTTAACAATGGGCTCTCTGGGAAGAACTCCTGACGTGTAGGATTTACAGCTTCCATGGTGGAAATACTCCACCACGGCCAGTTCGAGCTATTGACTCAACATAACTGGCTGCAGAGTTGGGAAGAGACAAGCATAGTCAGTTTTTCCAAGCCAGTAGGAGCTGGCTCCAGCACACCCCAGGACTGAAATATGAGTGTAAGCCAGTGAGCAGGAACCAAATTAGCCATATTTTACCCTGATTGAAGGAATTCTGTGCAAACTAAAAGAACGGTGATCACAGGAAAGAAAGAAAAGGGAAGCCCAAAGAGTCAAATCAACGGTGCCTACACGGGGGCTTCCCTAGCGGTCCAGCGGCTAGGGCTCCAAGCTTCCAGGGCAGGGGGCCTGGTTTCAGCCTCTGGGCAGGAAACATGCTGCAGTGAAGATCTAAGACCAGTGCAGCCAAATACCAAAATAAACATAAATATTGAAAATAAACGGTTTCTCTCTCTTGTTGCATGCAATGTCTGTAATAACAGACTTTGTACCTGCTCTTATGGTTAAAAAAACACAAACCAGTGCCTGTCTGGCACTGTCCGGGGACAGGATGCCTGATCCTGGGTTTAAGCTGCTCATCACAAATCGACCAGCCCTCGTGTTAGGCTGACTGCCTCCGACCAGAAACATGCAGCTCCACCTCCCTGAGGATGATTTCACGCTCACCAAGAACTTTCTGATGAAGAGCAGGTTTGTCTGCTGAAGGAGGGGAAGGCAGGATCTGCTGAGCAAGCACTTTATGAAACTGCTTTATTTCTCATTTATTGTGAATTAAGTGATAAACTGGGGCTTCCCTCGTAGTTCACTGGGTAAAAAATCTGCCTGCAATGCAGGAGACCTGGGTTCGATTCCTGAGTCGGGAAGATCCCCCTGGAGAAGGGACTGGCAACCCCCTCCAGTATACTTGCTGGAGAATCCCATGGACAAAGGAGCCTGGCAGGCTACAGCCCAAGGACTCGCAGGAGTCGGACACGACTTACCGACCAAACCACCACCAGGTGATAAACCGGGATTGTAAAGCGTGTCTCCATTCACAGTTTTTCATCAGTGTCCTCACTGCTTTGTGGCAGTGGACTTCAGTGTGTCCCCAGCACCTTGAGACTGCCAGGAACCCTGGGCAGCGCTCCTGCTCTGCTCTGGGCTCCACGCCTTGGAGCATCAACGCCCCAAAAGCAGAAGTGGCCGCATCCTGGTTGCCTTGGTTCCTCACCAATGCCTTCAAACAGGTGTCTTTGGTAATTTATCTGGCTCTTAAATGATTGCTCAGGACAGGAAAGTTGGTCTGTTTTAATGACTCTTCATAGCCAGGAGTGGACCCCCTGAAAATACCCCTTTCTGTATTGGATGATATTTACTCATATTTCAAGATCCTGTTCAAATGATTCATCCTCTTATTTCTGCCCAGGGAGAATGGCTGCCTTGGGAGCTGCCGACAATAGCTGCTTTCACCCATTGTCCAGGGAAGTGAAAGGAAGCTGCCCTGGTGTGGGAAGACTTCTTCCAGCTGCAGACTGTTTCCCTTCGACTCCATGGGAGCCGGTGGAGGGGATGAGGAGCCTAGCAACGAGACCTGTCTTCAAAGTCCAGGTCCAAAAACGGGGTGGCCTCTGCTCTCCTGACATTTAGCTGCTGGAAATTAGACTGCGATCCATATCAGTGTTACCACATGCCACGGGACACTGTGCTTCCTGACAGACGTGGGCGCGTTAATTAAGACCGCAAGCACTGCACAGTGAAAAGGCAGCTCCAGGGTGCTTTCACCATGCAGACACACAGGGGTGGGGAGGGAGGAGGAAATGACAACTCAGGACCAGAGGCACACAAAGGAGCTGCTTGATGAAAGACCCTCGCTTGGACTAGTGGAAAGTAACAAACAGCCTAAGCACGGTCTGACTACCGGCTCCACTGATGAACTTGTTATTGTAAAGACAGCTATGCTTGCAAGGAGGGCTAAGAGGTCTCAGATTTTATGAAAAAACACAAAGATCATAATTCTATTCAACATTTTTTTAAACTCAAACATAGCCTCCATTTTTAGAAATTCTTAACACAACTGACGACTGGGCACCTTTTCCTTGGACTCTTTGGCGCTGACCAGGGCAATATACAACTTTAAAGGACTCCAAAGATGAAAAATGACCGTTCACCCTGTGACTACTCCCACTCAGTCTGATCTCAGCCTTTATGATCTTATACGTTCTCATCTTGAAGCTCTACAATGGCCCTTTGTAGGTTTGCAAGAGAGATGTGCAAAGCTTTGGAAAACATTTCCTTCATCACCAGCCCTTATTTCCTAAATAATTCTGGGATCTGTTGTCCACGGGACCCCTTGGGCTCCCCCATAGTCTCCACAGCACAAGGAAGGAAGGCATGGGGGGAAACACGCCCTTGCTCACTTTAGATGAGTATCCCTGCTCTGGGTGACAGGAGCAACCTGAATGCTTGCAGCGCTTTCCAAAAAGATGACTCAGAGAAGTGCCCAAAGCTGCCAGGTCACCTTTTGCTCTGGGAGCATTCCCTTACTGCTGAAAGGAGCCAGGGAAGGTAACTACTCCCAGAAATAACAGGAGTGATGGGTAGCTGTTCTCCTAGGTATTGAAGCATGTCAACTACTCTGTCATCCTTCTGCTAGATCAAACTTTAGCAAAACCATCTTCCTGCCTGGCCAGTGAGCCTGACGTGGTTATCAGCCCATTTGGGCTAAAAGGCAGCAGGCAAAGGCAACTTCTCGGAGGCCAGGAAATACGACTTTACCTGTTGCTTTGTTTGGGTGATGGACATTTGTGACTGTTAAATATATAAATTGGGGCTTCCCTGGTGGCTCAGACAGTAAAGAATCTGCCTGCAATGTGGGATACCTGGGTTGGGAAGATCTCCTGGAGAGGGGAACACCTACCCACTCCAGTATTCTGGCCTGGAGAATTCCATGGACTATATAGTCCATGGGGTCACAAAGAGTTGGACACGACTGAGCGACTTTCACACACGCAAATATATAATTGTGAAAGAGTCATTGCTTTGCCCACTAAGATAATACCCGAGGCTTCCCCTAGTTACCTTGTGCTGGTTAAATCTACATATAGCTGCACAATGCCAAAAGTACCCTACTTTAAGCAAAATTTCTTATGCCATTCAACCAAAGCATGTCTTTTAATATACAAAGAGTCAATCAGGGATGACTTTAAATAGCCAGCTCAGCTCCAAACCCATCTTGTTATTGTTCAGTTGCTAAGTCGTGTCCGACTCTTTTCGTCGCCACGGACCTCAGCATGCCAGGCTTCCCTGTCCTTCATTGTCTCCCACAGTTTGCTGAAAAGTATGTCCATTGAATTAATGATGCCATCCAACCATCTCATCCTCTGTCATCCCCTTTTCCTGCCTTCAGTCTTTCTCATCATCAGGGTCTTTTTCAATGAGTCAGCTCTTCACATCAGGTGGCCAAAGTATTGGCGCTTCAGCTTCAGCCTCAGTCCTTCCTATGAATATTCAGGACTGATTCCCTTTAGGATTGACTGGTTTGATCTTCTTGCAATCCAAGGGACTCTCAAGAGTCTTCTCCAACACCACAGTTTAAAAGCATCAGTTCTTCAGCACTCAGCCATCTAAAGCCGATCTGAAGGTAGTAACTAGCCAGTTCAACATACATATCTGTGGAAACACATGAGAGTTCATGATTAAGAGCAATTACTCGGGGACTTCCCTGGTGGTCAGTGGCTAAGACTTCACACTCCCAATGCAGGAGGCCCAGGTTTGATTCCTGATCAGAGAACTAGATTCTGCATGCTTTGAATTCCCAGCACAGCTAAGTAAATAAGTAAAAATATTTTTTAAAAAAAAAAAAAGCAGCTATTTACTATACAAAGCATTCCTAAGGAAGTGCCCACTATTGGCATGTTTATATTCTAAGTTGGCCAAGGAGGAGAAGACAGAACCTCATTCCATTTTTCCCCCGCTGCTTCCTCAATGTGAAATTGTATGAAAGCGAACAGCTGTTTGCTGGAGTGAGAGGTATGGTCGTAATGTGTCTGTTTGTCGCTAAATCGTGTCTGACTCTGTGACCCCAAGGACTGTAGCCCGCCAGGCTCCTCTGTCCATGGAATTTTCCAGACAATAACACTGGAGTGGGTTGCCATGCCCTCCTCCAGGGGAGCTTCCTGACCCAGGGATCAAACCTGTGTCCACTGGGTCTCCTGCACTGGCAGGTAGATTCTTTACCACTCAGGCCACCGTAGTCATAAAAGAAGGCTCAAGTAAGAGGAAAGAAAAGCACGTGCCCCATTGTAGCCAAGAGGACGGAGGAGCTCTGCAAGAGGCTTCTAGTTCAGCAAAAAGTCATCCTGACACTCTCCCACGAAAAATCCTAACGTTCTAAATTAAATGTAAACAGCGTCCTCTTAAATGCATGACCGGGCTTGTGAAAAAGAAAAGGAAATTCTCAACACCAAAAGCAGAGCGGGTGCAGGGATGCTGGAAGGAGAACCAGCCTTGAGGCGTCCTCTGTCGATCATGGGGAACAAGAGCTTCAGTTGTAGAAGACGAGTCACAGGGGCACGCAGGTGGGCGTTTGCATCGGAAACCACTGCAAGGGTGAGCTAGGACGGGCCTGCCCTGAAAGGGGTCGGTGAGGAAATGAGTCTGTCTCTGTTTCAACTCTGGGTGCAGGGGGAAATGGCTGCCCTGGAAACTTGTAGCTGCAAACTTGTCTTCACGCACGTATGTGACTTCAGTCAACACCACCTTCCCAGGCGGCACTAGGGGTAAAGAACCCGCCTGCCAATGCAGGAGATATGGGTTTGATTCCTGGGTGTGGAAGACCCCCTGGAGGAGAAAATAGCAACCCACTCCAGTATTCTTGCCTGGAGAATCCCACGGATAGAGGAGCCTGGCGGGCTATGACTAAAGCAACTTAGCACGCACTCGGGTCCAGAAAAACCTGAAACTGAGAATTTGATCCAAAGAGGTCCCAGGAGCCTGACAGAATCAAACTAAAATCTTCACCCTCAACACGTCCTCAGATAATTCCCAGTGACAATGTTTCAGGGATCTTAACTTTGGGTCAGCGTGCACACACACACACACACAAATGTAAGTCCCCATGAGTGAGTGAGCAGATACAATATAAAGCAGATCAGCAAAGGCTCCAGATTTTGAAAATCATCAGATACACGACAGAAAGTAAATCTATCCAACATATTTTTTGGAACATCTGAATACAAAATGCATCACCGACTCTGTGGACATGAGTTTGAGTGTACTCCGGGAGTTGGTGATGGACAGGGAGGCCTGGCGTGCTGTGATTCATGGGGTCGTGGAGAGTCGGACACGACTGAGCAACTGAACTGAACTGAACTGAATACAAAATGAGAAACTCTACAGAAAAAGACCAGGCAGATTTGAAAAGGAAACAATTAAAACTTATAGAAATAAAAGTATAAAACTCGAAATTAAAAACATCAGCACGTTAAGCAGCTGGCTAGACATAGGTAGAGAAATAATTAGTGAACTGGATGATAGACCTAAAGAAATTACATGGGATACAATATACACAGAAATAAAGACGGAAAATAGAAGAAGTTGAGAAGCAAGGAAGAGATTCCAGAGATGATGGAATAGGGAAGAGACGGCAGCTAATTTCCCTAATTTAATTAAAGAAACTAATTTTCACATTCAGGATTCTCAGTGAATTCTAATCTGGATATTTTTTTTAGAAGTCCATACTTTGGAATATCAGTGTTGAACTGTGGAACACAAAAGACCAAAAGGTCTTAAAAGCACCACGTGCTTTTGAAAATCAAAAGTTAACAAACCTGAGCTAAAGGACATATATAGAACAGCATACTTCAGAATATACTTCTAGACACCCAAGCAGGAAACAGCTCCTGCTATTTAAATATTGTGTTTAAGACAAGGTAATAACAATATATATTCATATAAACAGATAATTCTCTTTTTCGTAAGGTTAAAAACCCATCAACACAATCTATGTGTTACTCTCCACTTTTTCATACTTAAACATTCAATACAATTCAAGTTGATGTCCTATTTGTTCAAAACTATTAAGAAATTATTTTTAAAAACTATGCTAAGGTGTTTGTAAAGTGTTACGATATGGAGATATGTTTGACTCTAGTGCTTGGGCAGAGAAAATACAAGATAAGCTTGGAACATCTTGTAGTGTCAGAAAGAAAGGAAGTGCTAGGGAAAAAATGGGGCAAGTAGAACAAAAGAAAGGTGTGGAGTTGGATTATTATTCATTGGAAGGACTGATGCTGAAGCTGAAGCTCCAGTACTCTGGCCACCTGATTCAAAGAACCGACTCATTAGAAAAACCCTGATGCTGGGAAAGATTGAAGGCGGGAGGAGAAGGGGACGACAGAGGATGAGATGGTTGGATGGTATCACTGACTCAACGGACACGAGTTTGAGCAGACTCTGGGAGGTGGTGAAGGACAGGGGGGCCTGGCGTGCTGCAGTCCATGGGGTCGCAAAGAGTGGGACATGACTGAGCGACTGGACTGGACTATAAGAAAAGCATAAAATTCACGTAAGCGCCCGCTGATGTGAATAAATGACTGAACGCAGAAAGGGAGAAGAGACACGCCGTCCTTTCAGAAGAGCTCCAAACGACACGTTAGACACTCTCCCCGCAAAGAAGTGGCCCTCATGGCCTGCCCTGCCCCCTGAGGGTGAACTCAACTCTGTCCCAAAGAAGAACGTTGAAAAAGGAGAACAGCACACTCACAGCGGAAATGGGAAGCTGCCACCTTCACCAAGTGATCAAAGTTAGCATCCCAGGACTAAGTCATGTTAAAATCATGTACCGGGAATTCCCTGGTGATCCAGTGGTTAAGCCTCCATGCTCCCAATGCAGGGGGCACAGGTTCAATCCCTGGTCTGGGAACTAAGATCTCACACACCACATGGCACGACCAAAAAATATATACATAAATAAAAAATAAATACTCTACAAAATAAAATAAAATCTATTTTAAAAGAGACAAATACCATACGATATCGCTTATATATACAGAATCTGAAACACGACACGAGTGAACCTCTCTGTGACAGAGAAACAGACACAGAGCTCAGACAGGCTCACAGACACAGAGAACAGACTTGGTTTTGCCAAAGGAGGAGTGCAGGGGAGGGAAGAACAGGCAGTTTGGATTAGCAGATGCAATGTCCTACATATAGGATGGATAAACAACAAGCTTCTCCTGTATGGCACAGGGAACTGCATTCAGTAGCCTGTGAAAAGCCATAATGGAAAAGAATACATGAATGTCTAACTGAGCCATTTTGCTGTACAGCAGAAGCTAACACAACCTTGTAAATCAACTACACTTCAAGACAATTAAAAAAAAAAACATAAATTGAGAAGGAGAGTTTCCCCCTCCCCCTGAGAACCTGGAGGGTTAATGATGGGGAGACTGGGGGGCAGCAGACAAGGACATGGCGTCAAAGGAGATCAGACTTTGAAGGTTCAGGCTTTGAAAGGTGACATCCAGAGATGCTGGGTAAGCAACTGGGTATATGGAGCTGGAGTTCAGGGCAGAGGTTTGGGCTGCAGATTAGAGCCTCACATCATCTCTGTGAGCCTTTTTTTTTCTTTTAATAAGTTTTCATTTAGTAATTTGAGCGGTGCCGGGTCTCTGTTGCAGTGTGCCTGCTTCTCACGGCGGTGGCTTCTCTTGTTGCGGAGCACAGGCTCTAGGGCACATGGGCTTCAGTAGTTACAGTGCGTGGGCTCCGTATTCATGTCCAGAGCACGGGCTCAGGAGTTGTGGCACACGGGCTTAGTTGCTCTGTGGCACGTGGGATCTTCCTGGACCAGGGATCGAACCCGTGTCTCCAGCATTGGCAGGTGGATTCTTTACCACTGAGCCACCAGAGAAGCCCTACCTGCCCCCCGCCCGCGTGAGCCTTTTGTAAGATTCCCACACAGATTCCTAAATTAAAATAAGTCCTGTGTGCCCCAGTTTGGGATACAGAAAAGAGTCATAATTAAAAAAAAAAAAAAAACCAAGAGGGATTAACACTTAGAGAGACCAGCTTTGCAGAAGCAGCAGAGGGTTAACAGGCTGGATTTTGATCGCTGAGTATGAACGTGCCATCTGAAGAGATGCCAGAAGGAAAGTTAACGAATCACTTTCGCGGAAAAGATGAGAATGACATTAAACCAGGATTGCCCTGGAAAACCAGAGATAGCTGGGCGCCCGGCATCTTGGCCAGTTGCTCTCCTGCGATGTGGTTTAGGGACAAAAGCCAGCATGTGATGTTGTCACGAGGAGGGTTTTCATTTCAGTCCCACAGTTTCTTTTAACTGAGGATGAGTCATTTAATTTCTCTGGGCTTCCGCTCCTTCATCTGTGAGGACAGAGTCATACCACTGTTCACTCCCTGAGCTGTCATGAGATCTCAGTGCTGCGATCTCAGATAACAAACCTGGTCCCTGCTCCCTGAAGGCCACCTCTGATCGTGGTCACCTGTCTCCCCCACTTCTCGCTGACTCCACGAGAGCCTTAGATTTGCTTTCACATCACTGGCACAAGTCAGTATTTCAGGGAGTATTTGTGGAGTTGAACTGAACAGAAAAGGGACACCTCCCGTGGCCTTAGGGAGGGGACTGTGACCACTGGGACCTCCCATGCTTGAGACCATCCTCTGCTCCCTCCCCTTGCGCCCTGGGTTCGGCCCCTCCCACCTTCTCAAGATTCTAACATTATCACTCTTCTCTTTCTCAGCCTCCTTAGATCCTTCCACTTTGTACTTTAACATGCTCAGAGCCCCTCTACTTTTAAAGATAACATTTTAAAAACCACCCCTCCACCCCACTGCCTGGTTCAGTTCTTTCCTGATCTCTGACTTTCTGTTCTCAGCCCAGCCTCTGTCAAGTGGTCCACAGTGTGTCTGCTCCTCATTTCTCAGACCATCCAAAGGGCTTCTACTCCACCTTCCCTTCTCCAAAACAGCTGACTGCAGGGTCACCAATGACCAATGATTTTGTGAGATCCAATGGACATTGTATTAGTACTGTCTTCATCTTACTTACCTTTCAGCACAGTCAACACCCTTAACCATCCCCTTTCTTGAAACACTGACATCTTCCCCTAGTTTTCTTTCTGTATTTCTGGCTGAGTGTCCTCAGTCTCCAGTCTCTTGTAGAGACTCCATACGATGGAACTCCTCAAGAAAGTGCCTTCCCATTCTAAATTCCACCCCTAGGCAATTTCATCCATCACAAGGCTTTGATAATTCTTTGAACACCTATGATTCCCAGTTCCAACCTCTTCTGTGAACTTCAGATCCACATGGGCTTATTACAGTCACCTCATACCAATATGTTCAAAACCGAACTCACTGTTTCCATCCTTCCCTGTCCTTTTCATGGCAATTAATGTGACCATGAGTATAAAGCTTTCCGAACTTGCAAATCCTTCTTGAGAATTTTGAACCTAAAAGTAGTCTTGGGTACCTCCTCAGTTCAGTTCAGTTCAGTCGCTCAGTCATGTCCGACTCTTTGCGACCCCATGAATCACAGCACGCCAGGCCTCCCTGTCTATCACCAACTCCCGGAGTTCACTCAAACTCATGTCCATCAAGTCGGTGATGCCATCCAGCCATCTCATCCTCTGTCGTCACCTTCTCCTCCTGCCCCCAATCCCTCCCAGCATAAGAGTCTTTTCCAGTGAGTCAACTCGTCGCATGAGGTAGCCAAAGTATTGGAGTTTCAGCTTTAGCATCAGTCCTTCTAATGAACACCCAGGATTGATCTCCTTTAGAATGGACTGGTTGGATCTCCTTGCAGTCCAAGGGACTCTCAAGAGTCTTCTCCAACACCACACTTCAAAAGCATCAATTCTTCTGCGCTCAGCTTTCTTCACAGTCCAACTCTCACATCCATACATGACCGCTGGAAAAACCATAGCCTTGACTAGATGGACATTTGTTGGCAAAGTAATGTCTCTGCTTTTTAATATGCTATCTAGGTTGGTCATAGCTTTCCTTCCAAGGAGTAAGCGTCTTTTAATTTCATGGCTGCAATCAGCATCCGCAGTGATTTTGGAGCCCAAAAAAATAAAGTCTGATACTGTTTCCACTGTTTCTCCATCTATTTCCCATGAAGTGATGGGACCAGATGCCATGATCTTAGTTTTCTGAATGTTGAGCTTTAAGCCAACTTTTTCACTCTCCTCTTTCACTTCCATCAAGAGGCTGTTTATTTCCTCTTCACTTTCTGCCATAACGGTGGTGTCATCTGCATATCTGAGGTTATTGCTATTTCTCCCGGCAATCTTGATTCCAGCTTGTGCTTCTTCCAGCCCAGCATTCCTCATGATGTACTCTGCATATAATTTAAATAACCAGGGTGACAATATATCACCTTAGATGTGAAAAAAACAAAGATGGGAGAAATGATTTGTGTCTTGTAAGACTAGATTCATCTCCCATTGAGATTCATCTCCCCAAACTCTGGGCTGTGCTGACAGCTGTCTTTGGGGTGGGGAAATGGAAAGAGTTGTTGGTGAAAGTGACATTCACATGTTGAAGATTAGAACTTTGGAGTTAAAGTTACCTTGAGGAGAGCATCCAGTTCAAGGTAGGTCCCTACTTGGCAGAAAAGATGATGGAAGGAATCCCAGGGATATAAAATAATGAGTTGACCCAGGTCACAGGGCTGGTTCAAATACATCCAATGCTCCTCAAACATTAGGTACCAGGCGCTCAGGCAGTTGCTGGGGAAACGAACACCCGTGGTTCAAGTTATACATGTAAGAGGATTGGGTGGGGACAAGGAGAAGCGTGCGTGCTCAGTCGCTCAGTTGTGTCTGACTCTGCGACCCCGTGGGCTGTAGCCCGCCAGGCTCCCTGGTCCATGAGATTTCCCAGGCAAGAATACTGGAGTGGGTTGCTATTTCCTCCTCCAAGGGATCTTCTCAACCGAGGGATCAAACTCACATCTCCTGCAGATCCTGCATTGGAAGATGGATTCTTTATACCACTAAGCCACCTGGGAAGCCCTCAGGGCAAGGAGTGGAAGACACCTAAGTCAGCTCCAGAAGGAGCTGAATGAGCAAAAGCTGTCCCCACACCGAGCTTTTCAGGCCTTTGCTGCCGTCAGTCTTCCACATCCAGGTAGCAGCCACACTCAGGCCACTTGCAAAGCCGAAGAGGAGGGAGCCCCACTCCCCAGTGGGTAAGGGGCAGCAAGAAGGAGACTTCAGGTGAGACACTCTCAGTGGCTGGAAGCTGCCCCTAGGCGCCCCCCTCCCCCAGCCCAGTGCTAACTGTGCCCGTGTTGGAGAAGCTCACGCGGATATTCCTGCAGCAGGGAGAACAATACGAGCTTAATGTGTGCAAGGGCCTCATCACCCGAATGAATGGAACAGACTTCTAAAGAGAGAACCACTGAGGCTGCAAACCAGACAAAACCCAACCTCATTTAAAACCCAAGGGTGAGACTTCCCTGGCGGTTCAGTGTCTAGGACGTCCACGCTCCCAATTCAGGGGGCGCAGGTGCGATCCCTGGTCAGGGAACTAGATCCCACATGTTGCAATTAAGAGTTCCCTGGCCCCAAAGAAGACAGAAGGGCTCATGGGCCGCAACTAAGACCCCAGGCAGCCAAAGAAAAAATTAGAGTGTTATAACTTCAGGAACTTTAAATGTGATTTTCATAAGATGTTTTTAAGATCTTTCTTCTTTGTTATAGAGATTTCCTTCTAAGATTGCATTTGCTGTTTTTCTTAAGTTCTGGTATATTGTGGCTTCATTTTCATTCATCTCCTAAGTATTTTCCAATTTCTTGTGCAATTATCTTTGTCTATTCATTATTTATGAGTGTGGTGTTTAAATTTCATAGTTTTTAATTCCCCAAATTTCCATCTGTTATTGATTTCTTATTTCATTCCACTGTGGTTGGAGAACAAACTTCATGTGATTTCAGTCCTTTCAACTTTGTGTGGCTTATTTTATGGCCTAACATATGTGCTGGGAATGTTCCACGTGCGATTGAGTAGAATGTGCCTTCTGTTTTGGTTGAGTGGAGTGTTCTACAGATGTCTGTTAGTTTCAGTTGGTTTAAAGTGTTGTTTACGTCATCTATTTTCTTGGTGATCATCTGCCTACTTATCCACTATTGAAAGTAGGATATCTAAGTCTTCAACCTTTATTGTTGAATTGTCTTTTTCTGCCTTCAATCCTGTTGTTTTTTGCTTCATGTACTTTGGTCTAGCCGCTTTTATAAAGGAGTTGATTTCTGAGGATTTCCCTAGTGGTCCAGTGGTTGAGTCCACCTTGCAATCCGGGACACATGGGTTCGATCCGTGGTCAGTGGACTTAGATCCCACATGCCACAGACCAATTAAGCTCATGTATCGCAACTCAAGAGCCTGTGTGCCACAGCTAAGATGTGATGCAGCCAAATAAATAAATATTTCTTTAAAATTTAAAAACGAGTTGACTTTTGGAGGCCCTTAGTCCACCATTCTAGAAGTGCTTCCACCTACGATATCTTATTTGGAGCTTAGAGAATAGGTGAGATTTTCCCTGGGGTATCAACATTGTTCTATAAGTGGCTTCTAGGGTGCAGTCTAAGGGTTCATATTTTTAATGCACAATGAGTATATTCCCTTTCTCCAGCCAGAATTGTCCTTGAACAGACTTCATCACCTGGTGCTATATGGGAGGGCTAAGACAAAGTTGTAGATAAAAACTATCACATTGACCTCTGACACCGTCTTCAGTTTTCTCGTGAATCGTATGCACCATGTCTCCGGTGTACTTACATTATGTTTCACTCAGATATTTGCGTGTGTGTGTGCTCAGTCACTCAGCCGTGTCCAGCTGTTTGTGACACCGTGGACTACAACCCACCAACTTCTCTGTCCATGGGATTTCCCAGGCAAGAATACTGGAGTGGGCTGCCATTTCCTCCTCCAGGGCATCTTCCTGACCCAGGGATGGAGCCACCTGGGAAGCCATACCCAGATATATATTTCATCTGAAAACTGTAATCATCAAACTATACAGCCATCCGGATTTACCTCCACGCAGAGTCGGTGTGGAATCTGTGCAGACTGCAGCCTAGTTTGTCTCACCATTAAGTTCTCGCAGTTCTCAGCACAAGGCTCCATGTGTCGTATTTAGTGTCTTTAACTGCTCATCTCCCCATGATGCCTCTCTCACAATGTTGCTTTTTTATTGTAAAAGAACTCCAAAGTGGGACTTCCATGGTGGTCCAGTGGTTAAGACTCTGCCTTACAATGCAAGGGGTGCCAGTTTGATCCCTGGTTGGGGAGCTAAGATGCCACACGCCACACAGAGCGATCAAAAAAAAAATAAATAAAAGTATTCTGATTATTCTTCATTTAAAAAAAAAATCAAAAGTGACATGATAATCAGAATATCATCATTCTCTATAACACGGAACTTCACCTAGTAGTTTATCCACTTTTGTGCCAAATCGCTTCAGTCATGTCCAACAATTTGTGACCCCATGGACTGTAGCCTGCCAGGCTCCTCTGTCTATAGGATTCTCCAGGCAAGAACACTGGAGTGGGGTGCCATTTCCTTCTCTAGGGGATCTTCCCGACCCAGGGATTGAACCCACATCTCTTACATTTCCTGTATTGGCAGGTGGGTTCTTTACCACTAGCATCACCTGGGAAGCCCTATCTACCTTTAGGTTTTGTCTTAAGAACTTGCTCTGAAATGTTCTTTTCCTATGAAGTTTTTCCAATCATAAATATTAAAAATTTATTTTGCATTTGGAA
Source organism: Moschus berezovskii (assembly GCF_049115385.1). Taxonomy (NCBI): domain Eukaryota; kingdom Metazoa; phylum Chordata; class Mammalia; order Artiodactyla; family Moschidae; genus Moschus; species Moschus berezovskii. The sequence continues at coordinate 119,329,551 of NC_142465.1, forward strand.
GTCTATGCCAAATGTGAGTTTTGCTGGCAAGAAAAGAACCTAAAGTACAAAGTAATGATAAAAATAATTAAGTGAAATCATAGATTGGGTGGCTTATTGCTATTACAGATATTTGAAACGCAACATGTTCTTCTGGGAAAGGTTCCAAGGATTGCAGTATCTTTGCCTAATACAGCGCAGTACAAGTATTCTGCACATAATAATGTAGACACACAACCTCAGATCATCTCATTCCACTTATATTTGTTGTTCAATATCCTATATCCACTTTTTATTCAAAATATATTCTTTTTATTAAAATAGAACTGTCTATAGTTCATATCTAGACAGAGACCCGTGTTCACTAACCATCTTTTGAGTCTTTTGTTCTCAAATTACTTTAAGCCTGGATGGGCCACTTGTTGTGGACTGGATTGTGCCCCCAAGCCCCAAATTCACATGTCCTGTTGAAGCCCTAAATCCCAATGTGACTGTACTTCGAGATAGGGCTTATACAGAAGTGAAAGTGAAGTCACTCAGTCACGTCTGACTCTTTGCGACCCCATGGACTGTAGCCTACCTGGCTCCTTCACCCATGGAATTTTCCAGGCAAGAGTACTGGAGTGGGTTGCCATTTCCTTCTCCAGGTGATCTTCCCGACCTAGGGACTGAACCTGAGTCTCCCGTATTGCAGAGAACCAGAGATCAAATTGCCAACATCCGCTGGATCATCAAAAAAGCAAGAGAGTTCCAGAAAAACATCTATTTCTGCTTTATTGACTATGCCAAAGCCTTTGTCTGTGTGGATCACAATAAACTGTGGAAAATTCTGAAAGACGGGAATACCAGACCACCTAACCTGCCTCTTGAGAAACCTGTATGCAGGTCAGGAAGCAACAGTCAGAACTGGACATGGAACAAAAGACTGGATCCAAATAGGAAAAGGAGTACGTCAGGGCTGTATACTGTCACCTTGCTTATTTAACTTATATGCAGAGTACATCATGGGAAATGCTGGGCTAGAGGAAGCACAAGCTGGAATCAAGATTGCTGGGAGAAATATCAATAACCTCAGATATGCAGATGAAACCACCCTTATGGCAGAAAGTGAAGAGGAACTAAAGAGCCTCTTGATGAAAGTGAAAGAGGAGAGTGAAAAAGTTGGCTTAAAGCTCAACATTCAGAAAACTAAGATCATGGCATCTGGTCCCATCACTTCATGGGAAATAGATGGGGAAACAGTGGAAACCATGGCTGACTTTATTTTTCTGGGCTCCAAAATCACTGCAAATGGTGATTGCAGCCATGAAATTAAAAGACACTTACTCCTTGGAAGGAAAGCTATGACCAACCTAGATAGCATATTAAAAAGCAGAGACATTACTTTGCCAACAAAGGTCCATCTAGTCAAGGCTATGGTTTTTCCAGCGGTCATGTATGGATGTGAGAGTTGGACTATAAAGAAAGCTGAGTGCCGAAGAACTGATGCTTTTGAAGTGTGGTGTTGGAGAAGACTCTTGAGAGTCCCTTGGATTGCAAGGAGATCCAACCAGTCCATCCTAAAGGAGATCAGTCCTGGGTGTTCATTAGAAGGACTGATGCTGAAGCTGAAACTCCAATACTTTGGCCACCTGATTCGAAGAACTGACTCATTTGAAAAGATCCTGATGCTGGGAAAGATTGAAGGCAGGAGGAGAAAGGGATGACAGAGGATGAGATGGTTGGATGGCATCACTGACTCTATGGATGTGGATTTGGGCGGACTCTGGGAGTTGCTGATGGACAGGTGGGCCTCGAATGCTGCAATCCATGGGGTCGCAAAGAGTTGGACATGACTGAGAGACTGAACTGAACTGAACTCCCGCATCGCAGGTAGACACTTTACCATCTGAGCCACCTGGGAAGCCCTATACAGAAGTTAAGGTTAAATGAGATAAGGGTGGGGCCTTGATCTGATTCATGGCATCTGGTCCCATCACTTCATGGGAAATAGATGGAAAAACAGTGGAAACAGTGTCAGACTTTATTTTTCTGGGCTCCAAAATCACTGTGGATGCTGATTGCAGCCATGAAATTAAAAGACGCTTACTCCTTGGAAGGAAAGTTATGACCAACCTTGATAGTATATTAAAAAGCAGAGACGTCACTTTGCCAACAAAGGTCCGTCTAGTCAAGGCTATGGTTTTTCCCATGGTCATGTATGGATGTGAGAGTTGGACTGTGAAGAAAGCTGATCGCCGAAGAATTGATGCTTTTGAAGTGTGGTGTTGGAGAAGACTCTTGAGAGTCCCTTGGACTGCAAGGAGATCCAACCAGTCCATTCTAAAGGAGATCAGTCCTGGGTGTTCATTGGAAGGACTGATGCTAAAGCTGAAACTGCAATACTTTGGCCACCTCATGCGACAAGTTGACTCACTGGAAAAGACTCTGATGCTGGGAAAGGTTGGGGGCGGGAGGAGAAGGGGACGACAGAGAATGAGATGGCTGGATGGCATCACCGACTCTGTGGACATGAGTTTGAGTGAACTCCGGGAGTTGGTGATGGACAGGGAGGCCTGGCGTGCTGTGATTCATGGGGTAGCGGAGAGTCGGACACGACTGAGCGACTGAACTGAACTGAACTGAACTGAACTGAAGGCAAGGATTTCCAACCCCCAGACCATGGGCCCGTTAGGAACCAGTCACACAGAAGGAGCCCCGGTGAGGAAATGCGCAAACTTTATCTGTATTTACAGCCCCTCCTCACTTTTCACATTACTGTCTGAGCTCTTCCTCCTGTTAGGTCAGCGGCAGCATTAGATTCTCATAGGAGCGAGAATCCTACTATGAACTGAGCGTGCAAGGAATCTAGGTTGAGTGCTCCTTACGAGAATCTAATGCCTAATGATTTCAAGTGGGGTTGAGGAGGTGATGTTAGCGCTGGGGAGCAGTGGCCACTGTCTCCCCATCAGCCCCAGATGGGACCATCTAGTTGCAGGAAAACAAGCTCAGGGCTCTCACTGATTCTGCATTATGGTGAGTTTGTCATTACTTCACTATATACCACAAGGTAATAATAATAAATTGCACAATAAATGTAATGCACTCGAATCATCCCCTACGTCCATGGAAAAACTGTCTTCCAGAAAACCGGTCCCTGGTGCCAAAAACACCTGGGGACCACTGCTTTAAGAAACACCAGAGAGCGATCTCTCTCTTCTTTTCTCTCGCTCTCTCCTTGCACACCACACACCAAGGAAATGCCGTGTGAGGACTTCGTGAGAAGGCAGCCATCTATAATACCAGCCTGAAAGAGAACTGACCCCGCTAGAGCTTAATCTGGGACTCCAAACCTCTGGAATATGAGAAAACAGATGTCTGTCATTTAAGTCACTCAGTTTGCTTTCTTACGGCAGCCTGAGCAGATGGGAGCTTCCCAAGTGGCGCTATTGTTAAAGAATCCACCACCAAGGCAGGAGGAACAGAGACGTGGGCTCGATCCCTGGGTGGGGAAGATCCCCTGGAGAAGGAAGTGGCAGCCCACTCTGGTATTCTTGCCTGGAAATCCCAGGGACAGAGGAGCCTGGCGGGCTACAGTTCCTGGGGTCGCACAGAGTCAGACACGACTGAGCCACTGAACAGCGACAAAGACCCTATCTCCAGCGTGGCCGCATTCTGAGCAATCGGGGCTAGGACTTTAACATTCGAATTCAGGGAGCTGGGAGAGGGGTACCATTGGCCTGTAATGAACAGCTATCATATGTACAATACATGTAAGTTTAAGACACTGCTACTAGAAAGGAGATTACTTTTATGCCATTTCTTCACCCCCCCTGCAATGGACTCCCAGGTTTTGAAAGATTTCACCTGCCAAGTTACATTTATCAACTTACAAATTCCCCATTTCTAAAAATCAAAGACAATATATCAACTCTGATCAGCAGACAACATCTAGAATCACCATATTAAGTTGATAAAATCTCAACTTGAGGAAAATTTGACATCTTCCTGTGAAGACACTGGGGGGCAGATATGTGACGACTGATAAACTTTGGAAACAGAACAGTTGTGAAGTGCATCCTCCAAGGTACACAGACACACCGAGTATGTCTCTCTCATAGCACTTAAATAAATGTATTGAAATCTCTGTAGTTATGTGACTGTGTCTCCCTCCTTCTTCTGAATGCCCTGTAATAGGGACCGTGTCTCAGTCACGTTCACATCTCTAGCTATGCCCCTGACTGTGTGAAACTGTGCTAAACACATTCAGTTCAGTTCAGTTCAGTCGCTCAGTCGTGTCCGACTCTCCGCGACGCCATGAATCACAGCACGCCAGGCCTCCCTGTCCATCACCAACTCCCGGAGTTCACTCAAACTCATGTCCACAGAGTCGGTGATGCCATCCAGCCATCTCATTCTCTGTCGTCCCCTTCTCCTCCCACCCCCAATCCCTCCCAGCATCAGAGTCTTTTCCAGTGAGTCAACTTGTCGCATGAGGTGGCCAAAGTATTGGAGTTTCAGCTTTAGCATCAGTCCTTCCAATGAACACCCAGGATTGATCTCCTTTAGAATGGACTGGTTGGATCTCCTTGCAATCCAAGGGACTCTCAAGAGTCTTCTCCAACACCACACTTCAAAAGCATCAATTCTTCACCGCTCAGCTTTCTTCACAGTCTAACTCTCACATCCATACATGACCACGGGAAAAACCATAGCCTTGACTAGACGGACCTTTGTTGGCAAAGTAATGTCTCTGCTTTTTAATATACTATCAAGGTTGGTCATAACTTTCCTTCCAAGGAGTAAGCGTCTTTTAATTTCATGGCTGCAATCAGCATCTGCAGTGATTTTGGAGCCCCAAAAAATAAAGTCTGACACTGTTTCCACTGTTTTTCCATCTATTTCCCATGAAGTGATAGGACCAGATGCCATGATCTTTGTTTTCTGAATGTTGAGCTTCAAGCCAACCTTTTCTCTCTCCTCTTTCACTTTCATCAAGAGGCTTTTGAGTTCCTCTTCACTTTCTGCCATAAGGGTAGTGTCATCTGCATATCTGAGGTTATTGCTATTTCTCCCGGCAATCTTGATTCCAGCTTGTGCTTCTTCCAGCCCAGCGTTCCTCATGATGTACTCTTCATATAAGTTAAACAAGCAAGGTGACAATATACAGCCTTGACGTACTCCTTTTCCTATTTGGAACCAGTCTGTTGTTCCATGTACAGTTCTGACTGTTGCTTCCTGACCTGCATACAGGTTTCTCAAGAGGCAGGTCAGGTGGTCTGGTATTCCCACCTCTTTCAGAATGTTCCACAGTTTATTGTGATCCACACAGTCAAAGGCTTTGGCATAGTCAATAAAGCAGAAATAGATGGTTTTCTGGAACTCTCTTGCTTTCTCCATGATCCAGCGGATGTTGGCAATTTGATCTCTGGTGCCTTTTGTAGTCCACTGGAGAAGGGAATGGCAAACCACTTCAGTACACTTGCCTTGAGAACCCCATGAACAGTATCAAAGGGCAAAATGATAGGCTACTGAATGAGGAGTTCCCCAGGTCGGTAGGTGCCCAGTATGCTACTGGAGCTCAGTGGAGAAATAACTCTAGAAGGAATGAAGGGATGGAGCAAAAGCAAAACCAATACCCAGTTGTGGATGTGACCAGTGATAGAAGCAAGGTCCGGTGCTGTAAAGAGCAATATTGCATAGGAACCTGGAATGTTAGGTCCATGAATCAAGGCAAATTGGAAGTGGTCAAACAGGAGATGGCAAGAGTGAACATAGACATTCTAGGAATCAGTGAATTTAAATGGACTGGAATGGGTGAATTTAACTCAGATGACCATTATATCTACTACTGTGGGCAGGAATCCCTTAGAAGAAATGAAGTAGCCATCATGGTCAACAAAAGAGTCTGAAATGCAGTACTTGGATGCAATCTTAAAAACGACAGAATGATTTCTGTTTGTTACCACATCTTTAAGATCTCTAGAGAGCAGAAGACCACAGAGTCGGAAACCAACGTTCCAGGATTTTGTTTGTACATGGGAAGATCACACATTCATGTTCATACACGCACAAGCTCGCACTTTAAATGCCAGACCATGCAGAGGAAGATGACCAGAAAAGCATGATGTGCTATTGTGGGTCTTCCCTGGTGCTCCAGTGGTTAAGATTCTGGGCTTCCACTGCAGGGGTCACAGGTTCAATCCTTGGTCAGGGAACTAAGATCCCACATGCCAAGCAGCAAGGCCAAAAAAATTTAAAAAATAAAAAAGATAGTTCTGTGGGATTCTAAAGAGAGGTCCAGCAAAAACTAGCGCTCTCAGGGAAGATTTACTAGAGATGGTGAGATGAGGATTGAAAGAATAAAGGAGAATTTGGATAAGCAGGGAAGGCAAGAAATGGGAAAACATGGACTGAAATATATTTTATGGTTTTCAGTATTTAAATTTTTAAAAATAGAACATTGTTCTCTGTATATCTTTATATCTTTAAATATTGATTCACTTGAAAATATAAGAATAAAAGAAAAACAAACAAAAACATAATGGGGGATACACTCTGCTTCCTGGGGCCAGCTGAATAATGACCACCCCACTTAACTTATATGCAGAGCACATCATGAGAAATGCTGGTCTGGATGAAGCACAAGCTGGAATCAAGATTGCCAGGAGAAATATCAATAACCTCAGATATGCAGATAACACCACCATTATGGCAGAAAGTGAAGAGGAACTAAAGAGCCTCTTGATGAAAGAGGAGAGTGAAAACGTTGCCTTACAACTCAACATTCAGAAAACTAAGATCATGGCATCTGGTCCCATCACTTCATGGCAAATAGATGGGGAAACAGTGGAAACAGTGACATACTTCATTTTGGGGGCTCCAAAATCACTGCAGATGGTGATTGCAGCATGAAGACACTTGTTTAAAAGACACTTGCTCCTTGAAAGGAAAGTTATGACCAACCTAGACAGCATATTAAAAAGCAGAGACATCACTTTGCCAACCAAGGTCTGTCTAGTCAAGGCTATGGTTTTTCCCGTGGTCATGTATGGATGTGACAGTGGACTATAAAGAAAGCTGATCGCCGAAGAATTGATGCTTTTGAACTGTGGTGCTGAAGAAGACTCTTGAGAGTCCCTTGGACTGCACGGAGATCCAACCAGTCCATCCTAGAGGAGATCAATCCTGGGTGTTCATTGGAAGGATTGATGCTGAAGCTGAAACTCCAATACTTTGGCCATATGATGTGAAGAACTGACTCATTTGAAAAGACCCTGATTCTGGGAAAGATTGAAGGCAGGAGGAGAAGGGAACAACAGAGGATGAGATGGTCGGATGCCATCACCAACTCACTGGACATGAGATTGAGTGAACTCTGGAAGTTGGTGATGGACAGGGAGGCCGAGCGTGCTACAGTCCATGGAGTCACCAAGAGTCGGACACAACTAAGCGACTGAACTGAACTGAAAGATACTAAGTCTCATCCTCCAGAATTTTTAAGTGCTACTTTATCTAGAAACCTAATAGCTCGGTAAAGAATCCACCTGCAATATGGGAGACCTGGCTTCGATCCCTGGGTTGGGAAGATGCCCTGGAAAAGGCAAAGGCTACCCACTCCAGTATTCTGGCCTGGAGAATTCCAGGGACTGTACATTTCATGGGGCCGCAAAGAGTCGGACACAACTGAGCCGCTTTCGCTTTCTTATCTAGAAAAGAGGTCTTTGCAAATGTGACTAAATTACGGTGTGAAGATAAAGACAACCCAGAGAGACTATCTGTATGGGTTCTAAAAGGACACAAGTGAGTGTCCTTACAGGAGTGGAGAGAAGGCAGGGAGTACAGACACACAGAGGAGGCCGCGTGAGAACAGAGGCAGAGACAGGAGCGATGAGGCCACAGCTCAGGAACGCTGGGACCACCAGAAACCAGAAGAGGCAAGAAAGGAGCATTCTTTGGCATTGCCTTTCTTTGGAACTAGAATGAAAACTGACTTTTACAGCCCTGTGGCCACTGCTGAGTTTTCCAAATTTGCTGGCATATTGATGGCAGCACTTTCATAGCACCATCTTTTAGGATTTGAAAGAGCTCAGCTGGAATCCCATCACCTCCACTAGCTTTGTTCATCATGATGCTTCCTAAGGCCCACTTGACTTTACACTCCAGGATACCTGGTTCTACGTGAGTGATCACACCACCATGGTTATCCAGGCCATTAAGATCTTTTTTTGTACAGTTCTGTGTAATCTTGCCACCTCTTCTTAATATCTTCTGCTTCTGTTAGGTCCATATCATTTCTGTCCTTTATTGCGCTCATCTTTGCATGAAATGTTCCCTTGGTATCTCTTATTTTCTTGAAGAGATCTCTAGTCATTCCCATTCTATTTAGTTCAATTCAGTCGCTCAGTCGTGTTCGACTCTTTACAACTCCATGGACCGCAGCACGCCAGGCCTCCCTGTCCATCACCAGCTCCCAGAGCTCACTCAAACTCATGTCCATTGAGTCAGTCATGCCATCCAACCATCTCATCCTCTGTCGTCCCCTTCTCCTCCTGCCTTCAATCTTTCCCAACATCAGGGTCTTTTCAAATGAGTCAGCTTTTTGCATCAGGTGGCCAAAGTATTGGAGTTTTAGCTTCAACATCACTCCTTCCAATGAACACTCAGGACTGATCTCCTTTAGGATGGACTGGTTGGATCTCCAAGGGACTCTCAAGAGTCTTCTCCAACACCACACTTCAAAAGCATCAATTCTTCAGCTCTCAGCTTTCTTTATAGTCCAACTCTCACATCCATACATGACCACTGAAAAAACCATGACCTTGACTAGACAACATTTTTGGCAAAGCAATGTCTCTGCTTTTTAATATGCTGCCTAGATTGGTCATAACTTTCCTTCCAAGGAGCAAGTGTTTTTAAATTTCATGGCTGCAGTCACCATTTGCAGTGATTTTGGAGCCCCCAAAAATAAAGTCTGTCCCTGTTTCCACTATTTTCCCATCTATTTGCCATGAAGTGATGGGACCAGATGCCATGATTTTAGTTTTCTGAATGTTGAGTTGTAAGGCAACTTTTTCACTCTCCTCTTTCAGTTTCACAAGAGGCTCTTTAGTTCTTCACTTTCTGCCATAAGGGTGGTGTCATCTGCATGTCTGCTGCTGCTGCTGCTGCTGCTAAGTCACTTCAGTCATGTCCGACTCTGTGTGACCCCATAGACGGAAGCCCACCAGGCTCCCCCGTCCCTGGGATTCTCCAGGCAAGAACACTGGAGTGGGTTGCCATTTCCTTCTCCAACGTGTAAAAGTGAAAAGTGAAAGTGAAGTCGCTCAGTCATGTCCGACTCTTAGCGACCCTTGGTATTTCTCCCATTCTATTATTTTCCCCTGTTTCTTTGCATTGTTCATTTAAGAAGCCCTCCTTATCTCTCCTTGCTATTCTCTGGAACTCTGCATTCAGTTGGGTATATATTTCTTTTTCTCCTTTGCCTTTCGCTTCTCTTCTTTTCACAGCTATTTGTAAGGCCTCCTCAGACAACCACTTTGCCTTCTTATATTTCTTTTTCTTTGGGATGGTTTTGGTCACTATACAAAGTTACGAAACTTCATCCATAATTCTTCAGACACTCTATCAGACCTAATCCCTTGAATCTATTCAACGCGTCCACTGTATAATCATAAGGGATTTGATTTAGGTCATACCTGATTGGCCTAGTGGTTCTCCCTACTTCAATTTAAACCTGAATTTTGCAATGAAGTGTTCATGATCTGAGCCACAGTCAGCTCCTGGTCTCATTTTTACTGACTGTATAGAGCATCTGATCTTCAGCTGCAAAGCACATAATCAGTCTGAATAACTCTACATCACAACTTCTCAGACCCTTTATTAGGGAATCACATTTGATAATGTGCGGGTGAAGCCCCAAGAGTGTGACAATAGCATGCTGTGTGTTAGTCGCTCAGTCGTGTCCAACTCTTCACCCCCACCAGGCTCCTCTGTCCATGGAGGTCTCCAGGCCAGAGTCCTGGAGCGGGGAGCCTTCCCTTCTCCAGGTGATCTTCCAAACCCAAGGACAGAACCCAGGTCTCCCGCCCTGCAGGTGGATTCTTTACAATCTGAGCCACCAGGAGCACCCCTGCCCTTCAGAATAGCTCCTTCCTGGAGGAACCAAGATGACTGCATCCTCCAGGGCCCTCACCTCTTCACCTGGAGGGGGGTGAATTCACAGGGCAAAAGTTTCTTCTCCAAAGCCAGCTTATCTGGCTTTTGTCACTAACTACACTTCTTTCAATGAATTGTTTTCTTAAATTTATGTTTTACATCAACTAGCTTTCTCTAATCAAGGAGACTTTATCCAGTGACTGTATTAGTTTCCTGAGACTGATGTAACAAATTATCACAAGAAGGGAGACTTACAAGGAGAGAAATTTATTCTCTTGCAGTAGTTCAGTTCAGTTCAGTCGCTCAGTCGTGTCCGACTCTCCACGACCCCATGAAGCACAGCACGCCAGGCCTCCCTGTCCATCACGAACTCCCGGAGTTCACTCAAACCCATATCCACAGAGTCGGTGATGCCGTCCAGCCATCTCATTCTTTGTCGTCCCCTTCTCCTCCCACCCCCAACCTTTCCCAGCATCAGAATCTTTTCCAGTGAGTCAACTCGTCGTATGAGGCGGCCAAAGTATTGGAGTTTCAGCTTTAGCATCAGTCCTTCCAATGAACACCCAGGATCGATCTCCCTTAGAATGGACTGGTTGGATCTCCTTGCAGTATAAGGGACTCTCAAGAGTCTTCTCCAACACCACAGTTCAAAAGCATCAATTCTTCACCGCTCAGCTTTCTTCACAGTCCAACTCTCACATCCATACATGACCACGGGAAAAACCATCGCCTTGACTAGACGGACCTTTGTTGGCAAAGTAATGTCTCTGCTTTTTAATATATTATCAAGGTGGGTCTTAACTTTCCTTCCAAGGAGTAAGCATCTTTTAATTTCATGGCTGCAATCAGCATCTGCAGTGATTTTGGAGCCCCAAAAAATAAAGTCTGACACTGTTTCCACTGTTTTTCCATCTATTTCCCATGAAGTGATGGGACCAGATGCCATGATCTTTGTTTTCTGAATGTTAAGCAGTAGTGGAGGCCAGAAATCCAGACTGCAGCAAGGTCACGCTCCCTCCCAAGCCTCTAGGGGAGGCTCCTTCCTGCCTCTCCCAGCACCTGGTCGCTCTGGGTGCTCCTCAGCCTGTAAGTGCATCACTCCAGCCCCTTCCTCCATCGTCTCTCCCCCTCTCTCATAAAGACACCTGTCATGGCATTCAGAACCCACCCTGAAAGTGCAGGAGTATCTCAAAGTCTTTAATTACATCTGTAAAGACCCTGTTTCCAAATAAGATCACATTCACAGGTTTCAGGCATTCGAACATGGGACTGACCTTTTGGGGGCCCTGCTCAACCTACTATAACCCTGAAAGAGATATATTAGAGTCAATCTGTCACCAAAATCATCCTGGGCAAGTTAATAAGAGAAGTTTAAACCCGTAAAGTTGAAGGCCAGATCTTCTACCATAAATTCACCTTCTGCCTTACCGTGAACCATCCCATCACCTCTTTCATTCAAAACATCAGTAGAAGGCATTATTATTATTTCCATTTTACAGATATATAAACTGAAGTTCAAAAAAAATGAGTAAACCTCCAAGGTCACACAGCTAGCAAGTGACAGACTCTGGTCTTTCTGATTATGAAACTATACTTTCTCAACTCAGTGCCTTCCTCATTTCCTTTAGAACTATTACAAGATCCTTTCTTAGGAGCCATACAGAATATAAAAACTAAACATGATACACAACTTCTCCAAATAGGTGAAAAGCTTTGACATCCTCTGAAGTGTTTCTTTTCTAGTCTCAACATTCCTGATTCCTTCAGCCCTCACTTAGAGGACGTGGTTCGTTTGCTTGCCTTTGTAGTCACACTGCCTAAACCTGCTGCATTTTGTCTGTAGGCTTCCTTAAAGAATGATTCCCAGGGCTAATTATAACCAATATTTATTGTGTACAGACGTGTCAGGACCCAGTCCAAGCACCTTAACTCTATTACTTCAGTTAAATCTTCAACAAGCTCATGAGAGAGGTGAGTAGTATTACTGCCCATTTTTAAAGTTAGTTTATTTTATTTTTAGCTGTGCTGGGTTCTTGTTGCTGTGCAGACTTTTCTCCAGTTGTGGCTGCGGGGGCTCCTCTTCATTGCAGTGTGCAAGCTTCTCATGGCCGTGGCCTGTCTCGTTGCAGAGCACGGGCTCTAGGCTCACAGGCTTCAGTGGTTGGTGTGAGCAGCCTGCTCTCACACCCAGAGTCTGGACAGTTAGATAAGGGCCTGAGCTCAGGATGCCTGCCCTGAGTTCCCGCTTTGCTTTTCCTGAGGGGCACCTTTTAAAATAACCACTTAGAGTCGAGCCTGCAAAGTCATAAGCAACCTTATAAATCCTGGGAAAGACTGAAGGCTGGAGGAGAAGGGGACGACAAAGGATTGGATGGCTGGATGGCATCACCGACTCGGTGGACATGAGTTAGTTAACTCCAGGAGTTGGTGATGGACAGGGAGGCCTGGCGTGCTGCAGTTCACGGTGTCGCAGAGAGTTGGACACGACGGAGCGACTGAACTGAACGGAACTGATAAATCCTGTTGTCCACATGCTGTTCACTGGGACCTGTGATGGCAGGGGTGGGGTGGGGAGTTGGGGAGTAGGCTGGGGGGAGGGGGGCTGCCCTTTACCCCACTTGCTCCTCATGCTCCCTAACCCCCTTTCTGAGACCTGAAAGTAATAAATCTTGTGACTTGGCTTCCTTTGTGTGAGTGTATTGAAACCGCTCCTTCAGTCAAAACAACCCCGGGTTTTCACCTTCCCAGAGTGGGAGCTGGGATGCCGAGGGAGCTCACTGGTGACCCTCACGTGGGTGGCTTGTCTCCCCGCATTCAGCTGGTCCTCATCTGCACGTTCTTAATCTAACACGCCAGCTATGGCCCCCCAACCCCGATACAACAGAGGAGTCACGGATCTGACTCAAGGTCACAGAGTCTGCCTCCAGAGCCCCCCATTAACTCTGGCCCTCTGTGCTGCCCCCCACCTTGGACCTACTCCAACTGTGGCCTCAATTTCTCAGAGTAGGACCACCTCCCTTGTTTTAAATATTATATGCAACGAATGCAACCTAAGACCTTATGACAGTCACGTCGTGTTCGGGCAATTGGACATTGCAAAGTGTGTACCCACGTCTACTCTCCTCTTCCTTGCTGAAAGGGTTCGTTAAAGTCACAAACCTGGAGAAAAGGTATTCGGCAAGGGAGGTAGGGGAGGCAGGGAAAGAGGGGACAGGCAGGAAGAGGGCTAAGAGTAAGAGAGGGCCAGACGCAACAGGAAGCAGGGAGGGATCGGTGTGTGAAGCAACAAGCGGTCAACACGGAGCAGCAAGGACAGAGCCATGTGCAGGAGGAGTGTGGGCCAGTTAAGGGCTCAGCTTGCATGGGCACGTGTGGGCACATCTCACAGAGTGTTCCCGTTAGGTTAGTCCTACACGTCCTTAGGGGCAGTCCAGCCACTGCACTCTGTCCTCTAGAACAGCGCCCGCTCACAGCATCACCTGAAAACTGTTAACCACTTACAGGTACAAGCAACCGAGGAGACAGGGTCATGTTCCTGAGACACGAGGGGAACAGATCAAGTTGGGTCTCTCCAAAGACATCTGCTCTTTGTCCTGTTTCCTTTCTTTCTTCTCTGAGACCAGAAGCTCTAATCACTTTTTTACATCTTTGCGCTCTGCTCGGGCTTCCCAGGTGGCTCCGTGGGAAAGAATTCAGTTGCAGTGTAGCAGCTGTGACTTGATCCCTGGGTTGGCAAGATCCCCTGGAGGAGGAAATGGCAAGCCACTCCAGTGTTCTTGCTTGGGAAATCCCAGGGACAGAGGAGCCTGGTGGGCTACAGTGCACGGGGTCACAAAAGAGTCGGACAGGACTTAGGAACTGAACAGGTGCTCTGCTCACAGTTTCATCACCACCCCACTTCTCTCCACTTAACAAGATCCACTCTTGCTGGGAGGGCATTTAGCCCCAGTGCCGTGGATATCTTTTTTATCACTTCTGCTTGTGGTGTTTTTTGCTCCTCAGAACTTAGAACATTATAATTTGCATCTGTCATAATGGCCCCATGAGGTCTTTTGATGGGTTTGTTATTTAATTTTCATCAGCTAATTTTGCTCCCAGAAAAAAAGCTAATAACATGCTACTTTATATAATGCATAGCAGCATAACAGTTTTTTCTTAACCTACTATATATTGTCTCTGCTTTCTGAGACTGTAAAACCTCAAGAGAAAAATAACAGCTCTAGAAAATCTAACCATTAGGTTTTCTTTTGCACTGAAGCCTGCAATATGAAAATACAAGTCAGTGGGCTACAACCTCCAGGACAAAGTAAGTCGGGCATTGCTCAGTGTGCAGAGAATCCAGTTGAATCCAGTTTAACATTAATTTTTTGCTTTGAATCAACTGTGCTGAGTCTGAGAGAGACCTAGTCTAGAACCTATGAAAAGGAACGGGGATTTCTGACCCTTAAGCAACATTTCAAAGAGTCCACCAGAAATCATAAATCTAACTTACCATAAAATTGCTCCAGCACAGTTCTTTGCTTTTAGCTGAAATAACAAGAACCCAGTGAGATTATATTAGTCGTGCTGAGCAGGCAGAAACCTCTGCACATTTTGATTAGTAAAGGCAAACTGAATTAACATTTCACAAATACAATCTACAATAGTAAACAAAATCTTTTAAAACAAGAATCCTATTAGGAAAAAAATAATTAAAGTTCTTTCACGGTGGATGAGAAGGAAAAACCTTCAAAAGACTTAAAAATAGATGCTATTGTCTTAATAAGAATCCACTTACTGAGCCCTTACTGTGGGCTTTACATCAAACGTTCTCCTTTAAAGCTCATAGCTCCATGAAGGTACTATTACCTTCAGGTTACAGATGAAGATGCATCCCTTGCACTGTAAGATCAAACCAGTCAATCCTAAAGGAAATCAGTCCTGAATATTCATTGGAAGGACTGATGCTAAAGCTGAAACCAATACTCTGGACACCTGATGCGAAGAACTGACTCATTAGAAAAGACCCTGATGCTGGGAAAGATTGAAGGCAGGAGGAGAAGGGGGCAACAGAGGATGAGATGGTTGGATGGCATCTCAGACTCAATGGACATGAGTTTAAGTAAACTCTGGGAGTTGGTGATGGACGGGGAGGTCTGGCGTGCTGCAATCCATGGGTCACAAAGAGTTGGACATGACTGAGCGACTGAACTGAACAGATGAGGAAACTGAGCTCAGAGTTTAACAGCTTATTCAACTGGTAAACACCACAACTAACAATCAAACTCAGGACAATTAACTCCAAACTTGCCGTTCAGTTCAGTTCAGTTCAGTTCAGTCGCTCAGTCATGTCCGACTCTTTGCCACCCCATGAATCACAGCACGCCAGGCCTCCCTGTCCATCACCAACTCCCGGAGTTCACTCAAACTCATGTCCATCGAGTTGGTGATGCCATCCAGCCATCTCATTCTCTGTCGTCCCCGTCTCCTCCCGCCCCCAATCCTTCCCAGCATCAGACTCTTTTCCAGTGAGTCAACTCATCGCATAAGGTGGCCAAAGTATTGGAGTTTCAGCTTTAGCATCAGTCCTTCCAATGAACACCCAGGATTGATCTCCTTTAGAATGGACTGGTTGGATCTCCTTGCAGTCCAAGGGACTCTCAAGAGTCTTCTCCAGCACCACAGTTCAAAAGCATCAATTCTTCGGCGATCAGCTTTCTTCACAGTCCAACTCTCACATCCATACACGACCATGGGAAAAACCATAGCCTTTAATCACCATATTTACTGTTTGATTCATCTCCATTCCCTCACTGAGTTGGATAACCTTTGCCTGCCCAACAACAACAGGAAGTGGACTTTCCACTAGGTTCAAATTTGGGGAAGAAGAATCTTGGGGAAAAAACAAGATTCTTGGTGCCTTTGTACGCGCATCACCCACCAGACTTCTGGCTCTCAGATCAGGTCTGGGAAAAGCGAATCTTCCCAGAACTCTTGTGAATTCTGGGGGCACAACTATTTAAGGGTTCCACACTCTGTGGTCGTGTGATCATAGCCTCAAACTCTTCATTCTGCTGCGTTCACTATGTATCTCCTCTTGACCACCAAGACCGTTTCATCAGTATTCAACACCAAACTCACGAAGAACGGAAGGGAAGGGTGAGAAAAGTGGTACATGACACTCTTTTCAGCATTGCATGCTATCTACTTTGGCCACCTGATGAGAAGCACTGCCTCACTGGAAAAGCCCCTGATGCTGGGAAAGACTGGAGGCGGGAGGAGAAGGGGACGACAGAGGATGAGATGGTTGGTTGAATGGCATCACTGACTGGATGGACATGAGTTTGAGTGAGCTCCGGGAGTTGGTGATGGACAGGGAGGCCTGGCGTGCTGCAATTCATGGGGTCACAAAGAGTTGGACACGACTGAGTGACTGAACTGACTGACTGATGCTATCTGCCCATCTTTTTTTTTCCTATTCTTGAGGTAAAAAGATAGTCCAGGACAGGGCACAGATATTGGTCAATGAAGGACCCGAAACAAGGAGGAAGGTGCAAATGCATTTCTGGATCCACAGAGTCACTTCAGGCACAAAGCAGAGGCCCATTTTTATTAGTTGGGATCTTCAGCAATACCACTGCCTCACGGCAGCCCCTCTGCTGGGCTGATGATCGACAAACACTTCTTTCACAATTCCTTACCATCAGGAGCACAGTGTGTTTGGTCCTGTAGGCTTCCTATTGTTGAATGTTTTCTGGTGAGTCCAGAGAATGATTCTAAAGTTTTCAACCTAAAACAAAGGCCAGACACAGCCTGAAAACACAGATATTATCTTGCAATTTTCTAGGCTTGAATTATCTGAGACATTTACGACTTGATCACGGTGGTAAAGCTGACTCAATGGCGCTTTCCATTACGGAACTCCAGCAGCAGAAAAGAATGCATGACTACACTGCCATGAATTCATTTTGAATTAGGTAAGGGCAAACCAATGTATCTGGTTACTTATTTACTTAACATAAAGATGAAAGTGACCTAACCTGGCAGCCATAAAAATTCTCAGAGGTTAAGCAAATGCAGAGAGACTTTTGAGAGGTAGATTTCAGAAAAAACTAGCTAATGCTTTTGGAAGACTGTTTTATAAAATGAGGGACAAATGGATGTATCCAGATTCAGCAAAGGTAGGGGTTGCATACAGACTGTCTCCAGTCTCCTCTGGAATTACAGCCTGTTTAAAGCCATCATTCTACTAAGCACTAAAATCCACTGTGGTAATGTGCAAGTCAGCTAAAGCACTGTTGTGCTATTATATGCATAAATCTTTGTTATTTGCATTAGAAAGGCATCAATTACCTCATACTACAATGTGTAATTAAGAAATAAATGTACCAGTTTGCTTAGCTTTACAAGATAAATACTGGGATTACAGCAAGAATAAAAGTT
The DNA here is from genome assembly GCF_049115385.1 of Moschus berezovskii. Taxonomy (NCBI): domain Eukaryota; kingdom Metazoa; phylum Chordata; class Mammalia; order Artiodactyla; family Moschidae; genus Moschus; species Moschus berezovskii. The sequence continues at coordinate 119,347,089 of NC_142465.1, forward strand.
GTGATTTTAACTAGCCACATTTCAAAGCTGACTGCAAGAACGCTGAGTACTACCTAAGCTGGGTCCTTTACATGGTAAGGATGAAAATATTACATACAGCAAGTTGACTAGTAATTATACTTTCACGTGAAGAAAATTACCATTCAATTTCTAAGGCACTAGAAAGTTTGGAAAGAATGAGCTTCACACAGACAGAATCAAACAGGAAAATTCACAAGCTACTAGTCAGAAAGGACCCAGAAATCTCCAGTATAATGTTTATCTCAATGAAGAAAAAGAAGGGTTCACTCATTTAGTACCTAGTTGTGTGCATATTACATGATAAGGATGCTTAGGCAGGAGGGGAGGCTGGAGATAGAAAGGCTGAATAGGAAAACATGTGGCTAGAGCTTTAAGTGATAAGGATTTAGAAGAGCCACTATGACGTGCCTGGAAAATCCCATGGACAGAGAAGCCTGGTGGGCTGCAGTCCACAGGGTTGCTAAGAGTCGGACACGACTGAGCGACTTCTTTCACTTTTCCTTTCATGCATTGGAAAAGGAAATGGCACCCCACTCCAGTGTTCTTGCCTGGAGAATCCAGGGATGGGGGAGCCTGGTAAGCTGCCGTCTGTGGCATCGCACAGAGTCAGATACGACTGAAGCGGCTTAGCAGCAGCAGCAACAACTCTGATAAGCAGGAAAGCTGACCTGAGACAGCTGGGAGAGATGAAGAGCCACTTGTAGTATCTGTGGCATTTCCAGCAGTAGCCGTTCAATGACTGCTGAGAGGACAGGTGAAAGGGGACGCTGGGCTGGATATGAGGCCTGGGCTCTGGCCCTACCTCTGCCACTAACCAGCTGGATAGCTGTGCCTAGCCATGCAGCATCCTAAAGGCTCTGCATTATAAGTTCTCTTTTTGTTCATAAAAATACTTAAAGGGCATGAGTGTCTCCTGTGGAGGTATGGATCAGCAGTGGCCTGCCGCAGGGGCAGGGGCTCTGGGTGCAGCAGACCTGGGTATGGCATCAGCCCTCTTGGAGGAGGTCGCCACTAACCCCACCACAGAGCCGCCAGAACTTACCCAGGACTGGGGAAACACTCTTGGAAGGCACAAACAGAAGCTTGTGCGCATCAGGACCCAGGAGCAAGGAGCAGTGACCCCACAAGAGATGGACCCAGACTTGCCTGGGAGGGTCCAGGAGTCTCTGGCAGAGGCGTGGGTGGGCGGCGGCCTGCTGCAGGGCTGAGGGCACTGAGCGTGGCAGTGCCTGCACGGGACCTTTTGAGGGAGGTTGACATTCTCTTCATGGCCTCCACCATAGTTGGCTTAAAGCTCAACATTCAGAAAACTAAGATCATGGCATCTGGTCCCATCACTTCATGGGAAATAGATGGGGAAACAGTGGAAACAGTGACAGACTTTATTTTGGGGGGCTCCAAAATCACTGCAGCTGGTGATTGCAGCCATGAAATTAAAAGACGTTTACTCCTTGGAAGGAAAGTTATGACCAACCTAGATAGCATATTTAAAAGCAGAGACATTACTTTGCCAACAAAGGTCCATCTAGTCAAGGCTGTGGTTTTTCCAGTGGTCATGTATGCATGTGAGAGTTGGACGGTGAAGAAAGCTGAGTGCCGAAGAACTGATGCTTTTGAACTGTGGTGCCAGAGAAGACTCAAACTCATGAGTCTGAGTAAACTCCGGGAGTTGCTGATAGACAGGGAGGCCTGGCATGCTGTGATTCATGGGGTCGCAAAGAGTCAGACACAACTGAACTGAACTGAAATAACAGGGAGGGAACACAGCCCCACCCATCAATAGAAAATTGGATTAAAGATTTACTGAGCACGGCCCCACCCATCAGAACAAGACCTTTCCCCCTCATCCTTTTCCATCAAAGGGCAGACAGCCTGAAAATCACAATCAGAGAAAACTAAACAGTCTGATCACATGAACCATAGCCTTGTCTAACTCAATGACACTATGAGTCACGGCATGTGGGGCCACCCAAGATGGACAGGTCATGGTAGAGAGTTCTGAGAAAACGTGTCTGCTGGAGAAGGGAATGGCAAACCACTTCATTATTCTTGCCTTGAGAACCCCATGAACAGTATGAAAAGACAAAAAGATAAGACACTGAGAGATGAACTGTCCAGGTCGGTAGGTGCCCAATATGCTACTGGAGATCAGGGGAAAAATAACTCCAGAAAGAATGAAGAAATGAAGCCAAAGCAAAAATAACATCCAGTCGTGGATGTGACTGGTGATGGAAGCAAAGTCCGATGCTGTAAAGAGCAATATTGCATAGGAACCTGGAATGTTAGGTCCATGAATCAAGGCAAATTGGAAGTGGTCAAACAGGAGATGGCAAGAGTGAACATCAATATTTTAGGAATTAGTGAACTGAAATGGACTGGAATGGGTGAATTTAACTCAGATGACCATTATATCTACTACTGTGGGCAAGAATCCCTTAGAAGAAATGGAGTAGCCATCAAAGTCAACAAGAATCTGAAATGCAGTACTTGGATGCAATCTCAAAAACGACAGAATGATCTCTGTTCGTTTCCAAGGCAAACCATTCAATATCATGGTAATCCAAGTCTATGCCTTGACCAGTAACACTGAAGAAGCTGAAGTTGAACAGTTCTACGAAGACCTACACGACCTTCTAGAATTAACCCAGAAAAGATGTCCTTTTCATTATAGGGGACTGGAATGCAAAAGTAGGAAGTCAAGAAATACCTGGAGTAACAGCAAATTTGGCTTTGGAGTACAGAATGAAGCAGGGCAAAGGCTAATAGCTTTGCCAAGGGAATGCACTGGTCATAGCAAACACCCTCTTCCAACAACACAAGAGAAGACTCTACACATTGACATCACCAGATGGTCAATACTGAAATCAGATTGATTATATTCTTTGCAGCCAAAGATGGAGAAGCTCTATACAGTCAGCAAAAACAAGACCGGGAGCTGACTGTGGCTCAGATCAAGAACTCCTTATTGCCAAATTCAGACTTAAATTGAAGAAAGTAGGGAAAACCACTAGACCATTCAGATATGACCTAAATCAAATCCCTTACCATTATACAGTGGAAGTGATTAGATTCAAGGGATTTAGATCTGATAGACAAAGTGCCTGAAAAACTATGGATGGAGGTTCGTGACATTGTACAGGAGGCAGTGATCAAGACCATCCCCAAGAAAAAGAAATGCAAAAAGGCAAAATGGTTGTCTGAGGAGGCCTTATAAATAGCTGTGAAAAGAAGAGAAGCTAAGGGCAAAGAAGAAAAGGAAAGATATACCATTTGAATGCAGAGTTCAAGAAAGCCTTCCTCAGTGATGAATGCAGAGAAATAGAGGAAAACAATAGAATGGGAAAGACCAGAGATCTCTTCAAGAAAATCAGAGATAGCAAGGCAACATTTCATGCAAAGATGGGCTCGATAAAGGACAGAAATGGTATGGACCTAACAGAAGCAGAAGATATTAAGAAGAGGTGGCAAGAATACACAGAAGAACTGTACAAAAAAAGATCTTCACGACCCACATAATCACCATGGTATGATCACTCACCTACAGACAGACATCCTGGAATGCAAAGTCAGGTGAGTCTTAGGAAGCATCACTATGAACAAAGCTAATAGAGGTGATGAAATTCCAGTTGAGCTATTTCAAATCCTAAAAGATGATGCTGTGAAAATGCTATGCTCAATATGCCAGCAAATTTGGTAAACTCAGCAGAGGCCACAGGACTGGAAAAGGTCAGTTTTCATTCCAATCCCAAAGAAAGGCAATGCCAAAGAATGTTCAAACGACAACACAATTGCACTCATCTCACACAGTAGCAAAGTAATGCTCAAAATTCTCCAAGCCAGGCTTCAATAGTATGTGAACCATGAAATTTCAGATGTTCAAGCTGGATTTAGAAAAAGCAGAGGAACCAGAGATCAAATTGCCAACATCCGTTGGATCACTGAAAAAACAAGAGTTCCATAAAAACATCTACTTCTGCTTCATTGACTATGCCAAAGCTTTTGACTGTGTGGATCACAATAAACTGTGGAAAATTTTTCAAGAGATGGGAATACCAGACCACCTGACCAGCCTCTTGAGAAATGTGTATGCAGGTCAGGAAACAACAGTTAGAACTGGACATGGAATAACAGACTGGTTCCAAATACGGAAAGGAGTATATCAAGGCTGTATATTGTCACCCTGCTTATTTAACGTATATGCAGAGTACATCATGAGAAATGCTGGGCTGGATGAAGCACAAGCTGGAATCATGATTGCCGGGAGAAATAGCAATAACCTCAGATATGCAGATGACACCAAACTAATAGCAGAAAATGAAGAACTAAAGAGCCTCTTGATGAAAGTGAAAGAGGAGACTGAAAATGTTGGCTTAAAACTCAACATTCAGAAAACTAACATCATGGCATCGGGTCCCATCATTTAATGGCAAATAGATGGGGAAACAGTGAGTCTTTGTTGTTTTGGGCTCCAAAATCACTGCAGGTGGTAACTGCAGCCATGAAATTAAGACGTCTGATCCTTGCAAGGTAAGTTATGACCAACCTAGACAGCATATTAAAAAGCAGAGACACTGCCAACAAAGGTCCAGTAGTAATGTATGGATGTGAGAGTTGGACTATAAAGAAAGCTGAGCGCAGAGGAATTGATGCTTTTGAAGTGTGGTGTTGGAGAAGACTCTTGAGAGTCCCTTGGACTGCAAGGAGATCCAACCAGTCCATCCTAAAGAAAATCAGTCCTGAATATTCATTGGAAGGACTGAGGCTGAAGCTCAAAACTCCAATACTTTCACCACCTGATGAGAAGAACTGACTCATTGGAAAAGACCCTGATGCTGGGAAAGATTGAAGGCGGGAGGAGAAGGGGATGAGATGGTTGGATGGCATCCCCAACCCAATGGACATGAGTTTGAGTAAACTCTGATAGTTGGTGATGGACAGGGAGGCCTGGTGTGCTGCAGTCTATGGGGTCACAGTCGGATACGACTGAGCAACTGAACTGAACGTGTAATCCTTGTATCTAGATAAGCAGTCTTTACACACCAGTCCATGAATAGACTTTTAGGGATGGTTCATAAACATCCTGAAATTATTTGCAAATTGGTTCCCTACATGATGATATTCTTAGTGCTCAATGTCCAACTTTTGCAACCTTATGGACTGTAGCCTGCCAGGCTCATCTCTTCATCGGATTTTTCCAGACAAGTATACTTGAGTGGGTTGCCATTTCCTTCTCTACCAGAGATAGAGTCCACATCTCCGGCATTGCAGGTGGATTCTTTACTGCTGAGCCACTAGGGAAGACACGGATAAAGATGTGGTACACACACACACACAAACACACACCATGGAATGTTCCGTTCCGTTCAGTCGCTCAGTCGTGTCCGACTCTTTGCGACCCCATGGACTGTAGCCTACCAGGCTTCTCCGTCCATGGGCTTCTCCAGGCAAGAATACTGGAGTGGGTTACCATCTCCTTCTCCAGGGGATTTTCCCGACCCAGGGATCGAACCCGGGTCTCCTGCATTGAAGGCAGACGCTTTAACCTCTGAGCCACCATGGAATATTACTCAGCCATAAAAAGGAATGAAATGATGCCATGTGCAGCAACATGGATGGACCTAGAAATTACCATACTGAGGTAAGCCAGCTAAAGACAAATATGATATTGCTTACATATAGTCTAAAAAAATGATACAAATGAACTTCTTACAAAACAGAAACAGACTCACAGACATAGGAAACAAACTTAAGGGTTCAGTTCAGTTCAGTTCAGTTCAGTTGCTCAGTCGTGTCCGACTCTCCGCGACCCCATGAATCACAGCACGCCAGGCCTCCCTGTCCATCACCAACTCCCGGAGTTCACTCAAACTCATGTCCACAGAGTCGGTGATGCCATCCAGCCATCTCATTCTCCGTCGTCCCCTTCTCCTCCCGCCCCCAACCTTTCCCAGCATCAGAGTCTTTTCCAGTGAGTCAACTCGTCGCATGAGGTGGCCAAAGTATTGCAGTTTCAGCTTTAGCATCAGTCCCTCCAATGAACATCCAGGATTGATCTCCTCCAGAATGGACTGGTTGGATCTCCTTGCAGTATAAGGGACTCTCAAGAGTCTTCTCCAACACCACAGTTCAAAAGCATCGATTCTTCGGCGGTCAGCCTTCTTCACAGTCCAACTCTCACATCCATACATGACCACGGGAAAAACCATTGCCTTGACTAGACGGACCTTGGTTGGCAAAGTAATGTCTCTGCTTTTTAATATACTATCAAGGTTGGTCATAACTTTCCTTCCAAGGAAGGGAAAATGTGGGGGGGCATGAATTAGGAGTTTGTGATTAAAATATACACAGCCTTACTATATACAAGAGATAAGCAACCAAGGACTTACTGTATAGCACAGGGAACTATACACACATTTAAAAAGCATTCTTGATAGATTATGTAAAAGGACAATTGTTTTAAAAAGCATTTATTGATCTGATTGCTCCCAGAGGTGGAAATACTCTACAACTCAGAAATCATATTAGTGTTTAGTACCAGACACTAAGAAAACACTTCAAACCCAACATTTCTACAGCTTTGCTTTCTTCATGGATCTATTCTTCAAGACTTCCTCACTGGCCACCAAGAATGTTCCCACCTCTTCTGATTCTGCATGAATGTATGCAAACTTTCTTTGCACTTTCAAGTGTGGACTAAAAAATACAGCCACACCCTGAAAGCAAGAGTTTCAAGTGTGGACTAAAAAATACAGCCACACCCTGAAAGCAAGAGAGTTATTTTATTTGGTGGGAATGTTTGGGACTCCCAGCCCAGGAGACAGCATCTCAATAGCTCTGAGATAACTGCTCCAAAGAGGCAGGAAGGAAAGTCAGGTTATACACAAGTTTGCAACAAAAGGAGCAGGCAGTCTGAACATCAAAGACCAAGTATCACTGAATTCACTCCTTTTATACGCACCTCAGCTATCTAGAACCAATCCTGTTTCCTCATTCACTTTGTTTCTTACATTTCTTGTTTATTAATAACGCAGGAGATATTTTCACTTCACACATTTTGTGTCCAACTCTATCAGATTCCCCAGTCCATGGAATTCTCCAGGCCAGAATACTGGAGTGGGTAGCCTTTCCCTTCTTCAGGGGATCTTCCCAACCTAGGGATGGAAGCCTGGTCTCCCGCATTGCAGGCAGATTCTTTACCAGCTGAGCTACCAAGGAAGCCGGTATTTCACAGAAGTATAATCATAAACCCTGCCTGGAGGAAAAAAAAAGATTAAGAACCATTGCTCTAAGAAGGTTCCTTTTCTGAAGCAATTTTTGCTAATTAGTAACGGATGTAATTCCCATAGTGACCTATTAACTGTAAAGCAAGGAGCGTTTAAATTGCTTTACACAGCTTTATTCATTCTCTCATAGCTCTGTTTGGAGAAGGTAATGGCAACCCACCCACTCCAGTATTCTTGCCTAGAGAATCCCAGGGACGGAGGAGCCTGGTGTGCTGCCGTCTATGGGGTCTGTTGGTAAAGGATCCGCCTGCGATGCAGGAGACCCCATTTCGATTCCTGGGTCAGGAATTTCCGCTGGAGAAGGGATAGCCTACCCACTCCAGTATTCTTGGGCTTCCCTTGTGGCTCAGCTGATAAAGAATCCGCATGCAATGCAGGAGACCTGGGTTTGATCCCTGGCTTGGGACGATCCCCTGGAGAAAGGAAAGGCTACCCACTCCAGTATTCTGGCCTGGAGAATTCCATGGACTGTATCGTCCATGGGGTCGCAGAGTTGGACACGACTGAGCGACTTTCACTTCATTGCTGTACATGGTATCTTGAGATACTATGCTGCAGTACTCAAGCAAAAGCACACGAATGCACATTCTGACCCTGGACATTCGTATCCGTCCCAGTTTAAAAACCGCGTTTGCAGACTTCATCTTCGTTGATACCGACTAGATGTGCAAAATGGCAAGTGACTTCGCCTCCACGGCACCCACCGCGGAAAGGAAATACAAGGACGGTCCGCTTCTCTCGTCCACGGCCGCGACCTTCCCTCCCGGGCTCCGCGAATCCCAGGCGTCCGCGGCCGGCGCGTCGCAGGCACGTGGCCGGCCCACGGGGCAGCTCTCGTCCACGGCTGCAGCACCGAGTTCCTGACGTGACGCTACCCGAGTTCACTCAAGCCTCTGGAGGTCACGACCGCTCCCTTCTCCGAGCTGCAGCATCCCACCCGGACGCGACGAGGCCCCACCACGCTCCCCAACAGACTCCGCTCTCCTACGCGCCTCCGGAATCCCAGCCGCGCCCACAACTAGCAGCCAACCGCGCGCGACCGCCTCCAACGCGCACAAGCCCCGCCCCCGGCGCCGACTTCCTGCCGGAGCCAGAGCGTGGGACGTGCGCTTGCGCGCGCGCATGCGTAAAACCGGGGACGTGCCTTCGGCGACGTTTTTTTTCCCCCCAAAGCAGTTGGGCGCATGCGCTGCGAGAGGCCCGGCCGCCGCCTTGTGTAGTGCTGCCAACCGAGGCTCCGGCGCGCTTGCGCAGTAGCTGGACGCGGGCGTTTCTTTCCTCCCTTTTTTTTCGAATTGGTCGTGAGGGCTCGATTCGAGTTACAAAATGGCGGCCTGAGGTGTGTGGGGGCCCTGTTCTCTCAGCCTTCTCCTGCTGAACGGGCGGCTTACCTCCCCTCACTGCTCAACGCAGAGAAACAAGATCCGCCCGCGAAGGACATGGTGTTTGTGACTCAGGGGTTGCCGATCACCGAATCCTTCGAGGCTCTCAGCGCACCAGCAACGGCCGCGCGCCGCTTCAGACCCGAGTGCGGCGGCCGCGACCTCGCACCTGCTCTCCGCCGCGCACACAGCCCAGCGAGGGCCGCCGCAGCCACCGGAGAGGTGAGGGGCGGGCGCCGGGCCCCAGAGGAGGAAGCCGGGCGCGGGCCTGAAGCGGGCAGCCCGGGGAGGGGGGGCGGGGCGCGGAGGAGGGCGCGGCGCCGTGTCGGCCGCGACGCAGCCGCGCGGCGTCTGTGAGGCCGCGCTCGGGGCCGGCCTGGCGGGGCTGCGGGGCCCGACGCGCGGGAGGCCGGGCCCGGGCGCGGGGCCCCTGCGGCCCCGGCGGCGGCGGGAAGGGGCCGGCCCGGCGCGGCGCCCTCGCCGTGTTTCCTCGCGGTTCCTCCCGGTAGCCGTCTCCCTCCGCTCCTTCCGCCACCCTCCTCCTGTCCTGCAGCCACAGGCCGCTGATCACTTGACTCCGATTAAGAAGCAATGTTCGAGGACCTCGTTTTCCTCGAGCGTTTCAGTCTCCGGGGCCCGGCCCCAAGTTCCATTTTTCCTCCGGGGATCACGCTGGCGAGTATGTTCCCATCTGTTTCCGTCTTAGAGTGAACCGACGTGGACTGAAGTTACACCCCAAGCTGGGGGCAGCCCGCGCTGGCAGAGATCACAGAATTCCCTGTATCGGGCGCAAGTAGTTTCCCCCAGTTACCGAAAGTTTTCGGTTTTCCTGTCCCAAGGTATGCTTCATACCTAGTAATCATTTCATCATCTGGTGCCTTCTAAACCACAAGCCCACGTTTGTTTTATTTTACGTTTTTAGTTCTTAACACTTAAAGACTCTAGGTTCCAGGCTTTGCTTTAAGTACTTTACCGGCACTTTTTTCCTTTTTCAAAGAAATGTTATTGTCTGAAGTACCATGCTTTGAAATAAAAAATGGATTAGGTAAAGTATTATTTAGAGCCCGATTCATAATTCAAGTTAATTTTGTTTCTCCACGCTACAACCTTTAAGTTAGGGAGGGAAAGTATTTTAGAGCCTTTGTTTCTGACAGAACTTTTCTCTTCGATGAGATATATTGAGTCATTCCTCTATTCCAGGCTCTAAGCTAAGCTTTTTGTGTATCTCATTTAAATTTCACAGCATTCATACTTCATCCGTTGTGAAGTAAAGAAATTGAGACTCAAAAATGAAATAATTTGCCCAAGGTCTTCAACATGGCAAAACTGGATGCTAGCATTTTGTAGTATTTTTCTCAAATTTGCAGTGTCCCAGATCTCTGATTCTAGACCATCTATCATGTGGAGGGTGGCGGGTTTTGAGGTACCTAAATGAGTGAAACAAAGATGCCTGCCCTCTGGTTATTCATTGATTTGATAAAAACGGAGATTGGATAAATATGGAATAGGAAATGAATTGGCTATATTAATTTAGGTTGTTTGACTATGCCAGTTGTCTTAGCAGTTGTGGGTGTGGGTTAGGTGTTACAGTTTTAACACTTAATGAGCTTTTTGCACTTTCAGCTCCACTCCTTTTTGCCTGTTAATAACTAGTTAGGTTATTAAGTTAATAGCAAAAAACGACTGTTTAAGTTTCTCCCCTCTTCTGCCCTCTGGTGGAGGTGTTAGTTACTGAATGGGAAAATGGCCCAAAAGAACCCTCACAGAGACCTGGCCTCTGAGCAGTTCAAGTTTACTAAGAATTTATGTGGAAGGGTAGGTACCTTGTTTGTTTTCTGGATGACAGGATTAATAGCAAAACTTGACCCAGTGTTTGGGACGAAGGCATTAAAAAAGATTTGCAAGTAATGACAAAATTATGTTAATTCTCACTTATGTTTTAGAATCTGAGACTTTAAAGCCATACTGTAATCAGAAAAATGCACTTGGTAAAAGAAAAATTTGGAATTTATTAGGAGATTATTAAAAGCTGAAAATTACTATATGATTATCCTACCAGGGGATAGGATTTTGGAGGACTTTGGAATGCTAGTGTTTGAATTTATTTTACAGATCTTACTGTGCCTGTTGAGTGATGTGTAAGTTTGTATCTTAATGACCACGAGCTTCTGGAAACTTCTCTGGTGGGTTGTGGTCTTGAGGGCAAATAAGAGTGGGGAAGGACTAGGAAGGAAGCTCGGCTGGTTTTCAGGAACCCTGGCTAGTGTTCCACGCTAATGAGTAAATCTCTGGGCAAGGTAAGGAGTTTTTTGGCCCATTTAATTGATGTTAGGGAAGAGCCAAGCACAACACTCACAGTGGAGCACTCCATTAAGTGTTTTTGTTTTTAATAGCAACAGATATACATCTTAGGATCAGAAAATAAATTGGAAATTTTAAGGGGTGAATACATGGAGTCCGACACAACTTAGCAACTAAACAACAACACGCCTTGAATAGAAGTTGAGCTGATGGCTTTTTCTTTTTTTGCGATTTTTTTGTTTGTTTTAAATTTATTTTTTAATTGGATGCAAATTGCTTTACAATGTTATGTTGGTTTCTGCTGCTGATGGCTTGTTTTTGAAGAATTAAGAATTCTAAGAATGTTAACACATTCATGTTAATCATATTTTGAACTATCTTCTTCAACGTATGTTGGGATTATGTCACAATAAACCCATGGTAGGTTGAAAGTACTGTAAGTCGAAAATGCACTTAGTACATCAAACCTGCTGAAGATCATAGCCCAGCCTACCTTAAAAGTGCTCAGACATTAGCCTACTGTTGGGCAGAATCAACTGACACAAAGACTGTTTTATAGTAATGTTGAGTATCTCACATAATTTTTTGAATACTATACTGAAAATAAAAACCAGAATAGTTATATGGGTACAGAATGGTTGTCAGTATATCCTTGATTGTGGTGGCTTGGCTGGCTGGTTGGGAGCTATGGCTTGTTGCCACTGCCCAGGATCACAGGAGAATATCATACCTCATATTGCTGGCCTGAGAAAAAGTCAAAACCTAAAGGAAGGTTTCTACTTAACGAGTGTTGCTTTCCCACCATCATAAACTCGAAAACTTGCAAGATGAACCCTTGAAGTCAGGGACCATCTGTACTCTTGTAGTGAAAATAATAGCTCGTTCATATTCTTAACTAAGGTCAAACTACTAAATATCCTTCAGAGAATTTTAAATATTAAAAATGTCTTGCCTATAGCCAGGCTATGTATAAATGTAATTTGCATGGAATTCAGTTAATTGAGCATTTGTTGATTATTGTACAGTTTTGTAAGATTTCTGATTTTTAAAAAATCAGTGTTTCATTAGCATTTTTTTTCAAATGGAGTTGTTTTATTGTTTTTCACTGTGCCTTAGAATACCTCGCTGCCTTCTCCTGTAATTTTTGTTGGATTTGTGACACTGGGAGCCTAACAGTGTTATGCCGTTCTCATTAAAGAAGTGCCCCCTGGTATCAGGGATGTTTTTATCTAATTTCATGCTAAAGTAAATTTTAAAAATTTGTTGTAAGAGTTAAATCATGTTTTAGAAAAGCAAACTTATTACTGGCTGCCTTGGTGGCTCATTGGTAAAGAACCCGCTTGCCAGTGCAGGAGACATGGATTTAATCCCTAGATTGGGGAGATCCCCTAGAGAAGGAAATGGCAACCCTCTCCTGTATTCTTGCCTGGGAAATCCCATGGACAGAGGAGCCTGGTAGGCTGTTGTCCAAGAGGTTGCAAAGAGTTGGACACAACTGAGCAACGTAACAACAACAAAAGCTTACTACTTCTAATCTTTTTACTTTTAGGTTCAAAAAAATGGCCAAAAGAATCGCCGAGAAGGAATTGACAGATAGGAATTGGGATCAAGAAGATGAAGCAGAAGAGGTAAAAAGTTCTTTCCCTAAGAATGATTTCCTGCTACTTCCAAATTTAAATTCGTTTTGTGATTCCTCATGAAGACGCTGGTAAAAATAAAAGGCCTTTTTAAGAGCATCCTAATGTTGAAGCTGAAACTCCAATACTTTGGCCACCTGATGCAAAGAGCTGACTCATTGGAAAAGACCCTGATGCTGGGAAAGACCAGGGGCAGGAGGAGAAGGGGACGACAGGATGAGATGGTTGGATGGCGTCACCAACTAATGGATATGGGTTTGGGTGGACTCCGGGAGTCAGTGATGGACAGGGAAACCTGGCGTGCTGCGGTTCATGGGGTCGCAAAGAGTTGGACACTGAACTGGAAATAATATGGTTTCTTATGATCTGTGCTTAGTATAGAAATTGATGGGCGTGCTTTTCGATTAGCAGCTATTCCTTCAATACTCTATTCCTTTGTAGAATCACCTTCCTCCTGAATTTCATATAGCATTTCGTTGAGCACGCTCAGCCCATGGTTTTAGTCCAGATTGAAGGCTGAGTAAATGATCTAGTTATAAACTAAATTTGAAAAGTGTTTTACCACCAGTGTCTTAGTTTGCCATACTCACAGTTTTAGATTTTAGAAGATTGAGGTCACCTCCCTTACTGTACTGCTTCTGGGAGTCCTGTTTTATTTCATATTGAAGATCTGAGACACTCTCCACCCCCAGCTGGGTTAACAGGAATAGAATTTAGATGTTCTAGTTTCTTTCCTAACAAAATAAAAATGGTCTTCCCTGAGGAAACCTTTTAATTTTTCTCTTAAAAAGAATAAAACACAGCTGCATTTCTGAAATGCCTCATCAACAGTTTGATACTCCCAGGCCAGTTCACTGAGCAAGCCTGAGCCAAGTTAGCCTTTCAAGTTAAGTGTGCTAAGTTAAAAAATATACATATGTATTTTAAATAGTTTGCAAAAGCGTTTCCAAGATAATTCTTAGACTGCTGTTTTCTTTCTTTCTCAATCTATTTTCTAGTACTAATATTTTTCCTTTACAAGTATATGTACTAATATTTTTAGGGAAACCAAAATCACAAGTATGGGCTTATAAAGAAGTGTTTTTAACAATTCTGACTGACTTGGTACTTTTTAAGCACGTCTTTGGTAACTTAAAGTTTTTTCCATGTTGTAGGCTACAGTCACGTTCCGGGCCTACCACATGGTGATTTGTTTTGACATTAAAATATTTCAGAAATGTAAGAACTTCCATTTGGATAGATTCTAATGAAACGTGTGTGGAAGGACATTACATTTGAGTCAGGTGTAGTCAGATGATCCCTTCTGTGGGTACAGAGATGCCAAAGTTTAACATTATCTGAAATAAGTATAGCAGAGAACTTTTTACAGCAAGTATTTTATGCCATTCCTCTAAGGTAAAAGAAGGGATGAAGTAAAGCCAAAGATTTTCAGCAAATTTCCAACAGGTCACTTAGAGTCCCAGGTCCCTCAGGGGTCTTCTGGATCATGGGCAAATGGGCAGAGCTGTTCTTTAAAATAATGTGTTATGAACTTAATTTTTGAAAACTATGGTAGTAAGATGCTAGCTTTGACGTCTGGGTGATGTCGTTGCGTGTGTTTGAAGAATTGATCACGGTCAGCTTTGTGCCGAGGCTTTGACGGTAGCAGTCTTCTTAGCAGGTTGGTGTAACTTCTGAGTTGATGAAACTTCTCTGAATTGCGACTCAGTGTCTGGGTTTGTAGTTTCTGAAACGTTTCTGATTCACCTGACTAGCAGTGACATTCATAAGACAGATAAGAGACATAAACTTTAGTTTAATATATGCTCTCCGTAATTTGTGTTACCAGTATTAACAGTACTTAAAACCCAGACGATATTGATCAGTTTGTCTTGTGGCTTTTTAGAAGTTCAGCATTTTACCTTCTTTTTGCCCTTTTCTTATTGCTGTTTAATTTGTACACTCCTGCAGGTGGGAACATTTTCGGTGGCCAGTGAGGAAGTCTTGAAGAATAGAGCCATAAAGAAAGCAAAGCGTAGAAATGTTGGATTTGAAGTGAGTGTTTCCTTACAGCTTCTGGTTCTAAACACTAATCTGATTTCTGAGTTGACGAGTATTTCCACCTCTGGGAGCAATCAGATCAATAAATGCTTTTTTTTTTTTTTTAATTATCTTTTATGTAATCTATCAAGAATGCTTTTAAAATGTGTATATAATGGTTTATCATTGGAGAAGGAAATGGCAACCCACTGCAGTATTCTTGCCTGGAGAATTCCATGGACAGGGGAGCCTGATGGGCTGCAGTCCATGGGGTCACAGAGTCAACCAGACAGAGCACACAGCACATCTGCGTCATCGTCTTTGTCCGCGCGTCTGTCATTGGACATTTAGGTTGCTCATGTGTTGACTGTTGTAAACGGTGCTGCAGTGAATTTTGAGGTGTATGCATCTTTGAATTATAGTTTTGTCTGGATAAATGCCGAGGAGTGGGATCACTAAATGGTATGGTTTTATTTATTTATATTTTTTTAAGGAACATTAATACTTTTCTCCTTTAGTGGCTGTACCCATTTACATTCCTGCCAGCAGTGTAGGAAGGCACGTTTTTCTCCACGTCTTCTCCAGCATTTATTAATTGTAGACTTTTTGATGGTAGCCATTCTAACCTATGTAAGGTAATTGGCGTTTTGATTTGCATTTCTATAATAATTAGTGGTGTTGAACATTTTTTTACATGCCTGTTGATCATCTGCGTATCTTCTTTGGGGTGATGTCTGTTTAGACCTTTTGTCCATTTTTTGATTGAGTTGTTAATAAATGCTTTTTAAAATGCCTAGTTCACTTGTGCATATGCTTGGTAAAGATCATGGGAGATATAAAAGATAATAAATGACATCTGTACCTTAAAGGGAGCTTATCCAGTTGGGGAAATAAGAGATAGATGTAGACAAATTCAAGTTGCGTTATAGTATGAAGTGGAAAAATGAATATAGTAATTGGAAAGCAAGGGGAGTGGGTGTTGGGAATCAGACGGGAAAATGTAAGATATTCTCCCAGTCTTACCTACTTCAGGGTTGAGGTGTGGGTGGGGCGACACCTGTGGGAGCAATGGAAGCATTTCCCGTTTTGGTGTTCCTCCTGGTGGTGGTGTCGCTCAGTTGTGTCCGACTCTGCGACCCCACGGCCTGCAGCACACCAGGCTTCCCTGTCCTTCCCCATCTTCCAGAGCTTGCTCACACTCGTGTCCATGGAGTCAGTGATGCCATCCAACCATCTCATGCTCTGTCATCCCCTTCTCCTCCTACCTTCAATCTTTCCCAGCATCAGGGTCTTTGCATCAGGTGGACAGAGTATTGGAGCTTCAACTTCAGCATCAGTCCTAATGAAAATTCAGGATTGATTTCCTTTACAGTTGACTGGTTTGATCTTCTTGCAGTTCTCAAAGGACTGTCAAGAGTTTTCTCTTTTAACACCACAGTTCAGAAGCATCAATTCTTTGGCTTTCAGCCTTCTTTATGGTCCAACTCTCACATCCATACATGATTACTGGAAAAACCATAGCTTTGACTAGGCGGACATTTGTTGGCAAAGTGATGTCTCTGCTTTTTAGTATGCTGTCTAAGTTTGCCATAGCTGTTTCCTGGCAAAATGTTTCATTCTTCTGTTCAAAAAGATAAAATATGAGTTATAATTCATGAACTGAAATCTTGTCTTCATATTCAGCAGTCACTCCATGTTTTAACAGCTCTTCATCTCTCAAGTACATCCCAGACCCGTGAGTGATGTCTTGGTGACCTGGATGCCTCTTGTCAGTCAGGAGAGGCTTGTTTGAACAGCTTGGGTGGCATCTTTGGAATAAACTTACTCAGCTGCATTTTTCTGGTGGCTTTGTTCAATTTTTCTTTGTTCTGAGTTCTTTTCTGGCCTAATGTCATGCTTAAGACTGGTGACTGGTTGGATGTAGGTCTTGAGCCAAGTAATATTTGATAGCTCTTTCATGGGGAAGATATAGGGGGGAAGGGACTTCATGAGGAAGTTACTGATTTTGTTTTAGGAAAGTATTTCAGAGCCTGTGGTATATCCACATGGAGTTTTCTAGGAGACCACTAGGTATACTAGTTGGCCACTCAGAACAGGAATTGGGAGATGGGTGCAGCTCTGGTAAATTTCCCGTCCAGGAGGTCGAAGAAGCCATGGGGGCTACTGGGAAGAGGCCTGAGAGCGGGAACTTGTGACGAGGACAAGATGCCTCGGAAGATGGGCTCGAGGAGGGACAGGCCAGCTGTTGTGTACGAGTGACAGTGAAGAGGTAGAAACAGTGCAGACTACAGTGCAAAGAGCAACTTTCGAATTTCAAGAAGCATGCCAGACATTCCCATAGCATCAAAGTTCTGTACATTGAACACAGGTTGAAAGCTCCAGAAGTTTGTAGGAAATTGTAAGTAGTGGTTTTAGTGAACCTAACTTGATGTTTCTATAACGTCCTTAGGCACTTGGTCTTTGAACACTGTATGAAAAGTCTTTCATTTGGGGTTTAGTTGTGTTGAGAATGTGTTTTATTTATAGTTCTGTAGCTGGTGGTGAGTCCATAAATTTATTTAAATTTGTCTTTTTAACCTCTTATATCATAAATAGGTTTTAAAACACTATTTCACTCTAGATTCTATCTATCCTTCCTGTTATAGGAAGGCAGTTTCAGATTGCAAAGCTATCATCATGAGTAAAATCCGTGTTCTGTCTCTACTTGTGCTGGCAGTTTCCTTTAATGCTGGTTGCACAAGGGTTGTGGGTACTATTTAGCCAAGAGAATACTGCCATTTGCTTGCTTATTTGGAAACAGAGTTATCTAATCTGTGCTCTTTCTTTATTTTTCAGTCTGATGGTGGAGGGGCCTTTAAAGGTTTTAAAGGTTTGGTTGCATCTTCTGGAGGAGGAGGGTTTTCTGGATTTGGTAATGGTGCTGGAGGGAAGCCTCTGGAAGGACTGTCAAACGGAAACAGCGTAACTAGTGCCCCTCCCTTCCCCAGCACGAGGGCAGCAACTGAGACCAAGGCCACCTTTGGTAAGTAGGCTCTTCTTTCCCATCTTATCTGTGTAAGGATAATCTATAAAAACTAATTTTGCAAAGTTTTTTTTTGGACTTTTCTCTGGGTTCTGCGGCTGTAGGAGCAAGAACACAGTATTGATGAAAGGGATGAAAATGAGGGAGCTTTTGGCTAATTACCGAGTGAGTAGAGCACAGGCCAAAATAGCCAGGGTTCTGGTCTCGGTTCTGCCAGTTACCAGCTCGGTGTGGCCTTGGTGAAGTTCCTTAACCTTTGAGCTTCCAAATCTTCCTTCAGCTGTGAAATGAATATGACCTCAGAATTGACCTAAGGATCAAAAGAGTAAAAGAAGCTCTTAGTGGACCCTAGGTGAAGGCCTCCCATCCCTCCACCTCATTCATTATAGTGTTCCAAGGGTTTCCTCTGTGCCACACACCTACATTCCCAGGCTCGGTTTATTTTGCACAGGACATGTTGATTGCTTCATGCTATTTTGAGGAAGTTACTCAAGAATCTTGGAATTAGCGACAGAATGGGCTTGTGGGTTAAAATCTTTGATTCTTGGAAGTGATCCTGACTCATTGGATTATACTTAGCGAATTCTAAGAGTGTATACTGTTTTATTTAAATTAGGCAGAGTGTTTAGTGTAAGTAAAATAAGCACTTCCTGTTAAGATTTTAACTGCATTAATATATGTTCCTACAGCCTTGGGGGTTAAGTTTTATACTATGTTGACAGTTTTAGGTGAAATGGGCATCCTTTTGAAGGAAAAGATTATTTTAAAATGACAGATTTAATGCAAGCATGTGAAAAAATATATATATGCACATTCATATAGGTATGTAAAATGTTTGATTTTTATAATAACTTTGATTTCTCAATACTATATATACTCATCTTGAACTGTAACAAAAATGGGATACGATAAAATGTGAAGGCCGAGCGGTACGAAAATCTGAATGGCTTAATTAAACCAGCTTCTGAATAAATTCTTAAAACATATAATTTCCTATAGGATCTACTGCTATAAATGGCCCTACCTCCTTGGTCGATAAAAAGATTTCAACTCCTAGAACTAACGGTGACAGTCAGCAGCCTTCCTCCTCTGGTGCTTCTCGCCACGGGAACGCCTATCACAAACAGCTGGCGGCTTTAAACTGCTCCGTTCGGGATTGGATCGTGAAGCACGTGAACACAAACCCGCTCTGCGACCTCACACCTATCTTTAAAGACTATGAGAAATACTTAGCAAACATAGAACAGCAACATGGGAACAGTGGCAGCAGTAATTCTGAAAGTGAAGCCAACAAAATATCAGTTGAAGCACAGCCTCCTTCTCTATTTGGTTCAACAAAATTACAACCAGAGTCACCATTTTTGTTTCATGTCAACAAAACGGAGGATGCCTCTGAAAAGAAGCTGGAAGCTGTGTCTGAAAAGAGCACGGACGCATCACTAGGAGCCACAAGTGCCTCATTTAATTTTGGCAAGAAAATTGATAGTTCTGCTTTGGGCTCCTTAAATTCGGGCCCCTTGACTGGATTTTCATTTTCTTCTGGAAACTCCAGTTTATTTGGCAAAGATACTACCCAGAATAAACCAGTTTCTTCACCATTTTCCACTAAAACATTGGAGAGCCAAGCAGAAAGTGGCGGCAACGAATGCAGAGGTAAACACAGTTCAGTGCTTGAGGTTCGTGTGAGTTCTGTGTTTAGTGGGAAGAGCGTAGTCTTGTGAGTGAGATGGCTCTGGATCACGTCCAGACTCCCATCAGTGCCTAGACGTGTGTGTGATCCTGGGCAGAGCTGGTTAATTTCTCCGATTCCTTATTCATAAAATGGAGTAAGACCTATTTTATAGGATTATTTTAAGGATTACGAATATAAAAATAATATAAAAACATCTTGCACAGGAACTTTGAAAACCTGTCAAACACATGCCTTTCCATTAAGAAAAAAAAAACTAAACTAACATTT
Organism: Moschus berezovskii; assembly: GCF_049115385.1. Lineage (NCBI taxonomy): Eukaryota > Metazoa > Chordata > Mammalia > Artiodactyla > Moschidae > Moschus > Moschus berezovskii. The sequence goes on from NC_142465.1 coordinate 119,366,714, forward strand.
TTGGAAAATTTATTGAAAAAAACTCATCATGGATGTTCACTGAATTGTTTTAAGAGATTTGCTTATAAATTCACATAGCAAAACAGTAATATAAATAAAATAGGTAGACTTCATAGATATGAACTTGGACGAACTCCGGGAGATGGTGAGGGACAGGAAGGCCTGGTGTGCTTCAGTCTGTGAGGTGGCAAAGAGTTGGATATGATTTGGTGACCGAAGGACAACAGCAGCAACAGACTTCATAACCTTGGGGAACAAATTGACATGTCTGGATTGTAGCTGCCTTTCTAAAAGTGTCCATGGTGTGTCTTGTTAGTCCCCAAACCAGGCCATCATCCCAGCCCCGCCACGCTCTCTGTTCTTGAGTCAGTGCAGTCGCGTCCGAGTCTTCTCCGACACCACAGTTCAAAAGCATCAATTCTTCAGCACTCAGCTTTCTTCACAGTCCAACTCTCACATCCATACATGACTACTGGAAAAACCACAGCTTTAGCTAGACGGACCTTTACTGGCAAAGTAATGTCTCCACTTTTTAATATGCTGTCTAAGTTGGTCATAACTTTTCTTCCAAGGAGCAAGTGTCTTTTAATTTTATGATTGCAGTCATCATCTGCAGTGATTTTGGAGCCTAAGAAAATAAAGTCTGACACTGTTTCCACTGTTTACCCGTCTATTTGCCATGAAGTGATGGGACCGGCTGCCATGATCTTCGATTTCTGAATGTTGAGCTTTAAGCCAACTTTTTCACTCTCCTCTCACTTTCATCAAGAGGTTCTTTAGTTCTTCTTCATTTTCTGCCCATAAGGGTGGTGTCATCTGCATATCTGAGTTATTGATATTGCTCCCGGCAATCTTGATTCCAGCTTGTGCATCATCCAGTCCAGCATTTCTTATGATGTACTCTGCATATAAGTTAAATAAGCAGGGTGACAATATACAGCCTTGACATACTCCTTTCCCGGTTTGGGACCAGTCTGTTCCATGTCCAGTTCTAACTCTTGCTTGTTGACCTGCATGGAGATTTCTCAGGAGGTAGGTCAAAATGTCTGGTATTCCCATCTCTTTCAGAATTTTCCACAATTTGTTGTGATCTACACAGTCAAAGGATTTGGCACAGTCAATGGAGCAGAAGTAGATGTTTTTCTGGAACTCTCTTGCTTTTTCGATGATCCAGCTGATTTTGGCAATTTGATCTCTGGTTCCTCTGCCTTTACTAAATCCAGCTTGAACATCTCCAAATAGGGGTTGTGTCATTATCCGTCCTCACCCCAAGGTGGTCATGAACAAGTAGTGTCTGTATAGAGACTTAAAAGTAGTTTAAAGTTCATTCCCCAGGTATTAGCATATTGATCTTTGACAAAGAAAATTGCAGTTGCCACTGGGCCATAAATACCATGTTTTTCTTCCTGGAGGGAAACTTCCTTCTGTTGCTTTGCCCTGCCTTCAGCTATATCCTCAGGCAAAGCAGAGAATAAAGAGCTTCCCTTTGTCTTAAATAAGACAGGGAGTGTGTCACAGTCACAGGGACTCTGCTGTTTGTAGGAAGGGTGCTGAGTTGGAATAGAGTCTCCTTCTCAGCAGGGCACCCCTCCATTAAGCGCTTACTCCTCACCCTGTGGTTATCACATGTTATGCATGGAAAGACTTGGAGAGCTTGTTAAAATAACGAAATGCCCAGGGCCTAATTCAGGAGTACCTTCTTAAATTTTCAATCTTGTGACCTGAATTGTTTGAGCAGCAGAATTCTTTTTCTTAGTTACTCATCACTGAGTTTTATGCAGTTGCTTTCTCTTTAAGGGGACTGTAATTTGTGTCCACCAGTGACTTACTCTCCCCTTTGATTGGAGCACTGGGGTCAAGGATAGTGCTTTGGGCTCAAACCGGGATGGCGCCCACCGTACCAGCATGTCCAGAGGCATGACAGTGCAGACACAGCTTCAGTTACTTACACTTGGCTTGGGACTCCTTTCTATCACAACATGCCCTGTAAGATGCTTGTTTTCTCCATCTTTGGCCATTGCCATCCTTGTTTCTTCTTTGGTATGATGCAGAAATGGTGACAGGAATATTTGGAGATGAAATTTCATGTGCTCGAAGCCTGTCTGAGATTTTTCTTTTTGTTTGGTAACCTAAGTGAGTGTTGACTTTTTCTGTGTAACTTTGCCTGCACTCTGTCTGCATACAAGCACGGACACTTTTGTTCTAAGACTTTCTACAAAAATCCAGCAAATACCTCCTCACCTTGACCCCCACCACACAATTAGATTGTGCTTTGAGTTTCTATATCTGCTTACATGTAATTTTTAGGTTCAGGTGAGGGGCAGGAGGGGGGCAAACTTCTTTTATCGCATTTTCAGGCTCTTGATCTGAATCTTACTGATGGTGTTTTTACAAAAGGTGGAGATGAAGAAGAAAATGAGGAGCCACCCAAAGTAGTAGTTACTGAAGTAAAAGAAGACGATGCTTTTTACTCCAAAAAGTAAGTAGTAGTCACGGCAACCCACTTGATGAATTTATTTTCAGAGACATGGAAACAGGCTTCTGGCTGGAGCGCATGGGCAACATCGTCCCTGCAGAGTTCACCGGGCACCCATCCTGGGGTCAGGTTTGTGCCTGCTCGCAGAATTGGGACAAGGAAGAATTCTGGGCCTGTTTATTTAAAAATAATATGATCTAAAAATTTCCTGCTGGGCGACGCCTGCTCTTTTATGTTAGTTTAGGTCTTTCTGCTTTTCAGGTGCTTTAGAAACTCTTTTCTTGTCCTCATCTCTTACCTCGTCGTTCTCTCCCTTTTTCTCCTTCCTTCCTTCCCCTTCTTTCCCTGCAAAGATGGTTATCTAAGTCACTGATTCTAGATTTGGCTTTACTTTACTCTGTCTTCCCCCAGGGATGCAAGCTGGTTTGGTGTTTGGGGGGATTTTGTTTAATGAGAGTTGTTGCTTTCAGAAAAAGGCTGAAGGGAAATTTTTAGTTATCTCAATGAAATGAAATTAGTGCTTTTTAACAAAGATTTTACTGAAAAACATTTGTGACCTTAAAACTTCCCTTGGATATGTTTTTCTAATAAAAAAATTTCAGACTTAGTAAGTCAGCAGTTTTCATAGTATAAATCACCAAATCCCGTTGGATTTCAAATGTTTATTTTTGAGAACTTTTAAAAAGAGACCAATTCCTTTTGCCTGTTTTGTAATGTAATTACACAGATGGTGTAAGGGAATGGCCCGAGTTGACTCACTGGAAAAGACTCTGATGCTGGGAAAGGTTGGGGACGGAAGGAGAAGGGGACGACCGAGAATGAGATGGCTGGATGGCATCACCGACTCTGTGGACATGAGTTTGAGTGAACTCCGGGAGTTGGTGATGGACAGGGAGGCCTGGCATGCTGTGATTCATGGGGTCGCGGAGAGTCAGACACGACTGAGCGACTGAACTGAAGGGATTTTTTGTTTGTTTTGAATGAGGTTTTTTTGTTTTGCTACTCCTCAAGGCTTGTGGGATCTTAATTTCCTGACCAGGGATTGAGCTCTGGCCCCAGCAGTGAAAGTGCCAAGTCCTAACCATTGGACCACAGAGACCCTAACCCAAGATTTTTGTCTAATCATAGTGAATCAAAGGAACAGGCAGTGGTTTTGACTTGTTTATTAATGACCTACAGAGATGAAAGAGTCCTGAAGAAAATTCAAAAATAAGAAATAGGAAAAAAGTGAGGGTGAGGGGCAGAATGTTTGTCCTGTGTGTTCCTGTTCTTTAAGCACCAGGGGCAGCTCTTGAGCTCAATACATCAGGGAGGTGTAAGGTGCTTGGCGGTGATTTTTGACTGACCTGAGAAAGGATAGTTTCAGAAACCAAGGTAAAGAATTGTATCAGGCCTGCTGTGTAATAGAAAAAAGGAGGGACTGTAGACTGTCTCATCAGATTCTCTTACCTGCCTTGTGTGCAGACCTGATTTGGGTCAACAGAAGACTCTTCTAAGCTCCCTCTGCTGTATTTACTGACTTCCACACAGGCGTGAGCAGGGGCTGTTGGAGAATCGTGTGGCTTTCGTGACATGTCACCGAGTGATCATATTGATTATTTTTCTCCTTGCTGCTGCTGTGTCACTTCAGTCGTGTCCGACTCTGTGTGACCCCATAGACAGAAGCCCACCAGGGTCCCCTGTCCCTGGGATTCTCCAGGCAAGAACACTGGAGTGGGTTGCCATTTCCTTCTCCAATGTGTGAAAGTGAAAAGTGAAAGTGAAGTCGCTCAGTCGTGTCCGACCCTTAGCGACCCCACGGACTGCAGCCTACCAGGCTCCTCCATCCATGGGATTTTCTAGGCAAGAGCACTGGAGTGGCTTGCCATTGCCTTCTCCGTTTTTCTCCTTAGGTGTAAACTATTTTACAAGAAAGAAAATGAATTTAAAGAGAAGGGTGTGGGCACTCTGCATTTAAAACCTACAGCAAATCAGAAGACGCAGCTGTTAGTGCGGGCAGACACCAATTTAGGTGAGTACCTTTTTTCTTCAGGTGGCACAAAATAATCATAATCTACATGGTACATAAAAGCTCTCTACTTTGCTGACTTTAGTCTTCGAGAATTTCAAGTATGTTGATGTGTCTTTTGGAATAGAATAGAGATTGCTCAGGACAGATTCATCCTGTCCTGACTTATTACTTACAGATTTAGGTGAATGCTGGGGTAATAGTGCATAAGAAAAACTTGATGTATTAAAAAGCTACTGCCAGGAAGTAACGAAATGTTTTCATTTTCCTTTGTGCTAGAAATGTGACTAAGAAACTAGGTAAATTGAACGGTTTAGTTAACTCTCAAGGAGAATTAACCTTGTAAAGGAATCCTTTTTATGTAGCAAAGAATCATTAACTCGTTGTTGTCCCCCCTCCAGCTTTACCATTAACAGTCCTCTGAAAGGAGTGGGTAGTGCCTGGGTGGGGGGTCAGGGGAAGTGGCCAGGGGTGCCAGGCGACACCAGACTGTCCCTGAAACAGACTCCTGTGAAGCTTCTTTCACGTGGGCTGGACTGATGTGTGCAGTCACAGCGCCCTCACTCTTGCCCATGAGCTTGCTGGCCCCTGTGACAGAGCCGTTTCTTAGCTGACCGCTCTGGGGAGAAGGCCTCCTCAGTGGGGCCGAGTCCATGTCCTGCCAGAGGCCCCATAGTCCTCTCTTGGGGACCCCACACTGTCAGGGAGTCTGTCAGGAAACCAGGCCCTTTTTGTGACATTCCTGTGGCTCCGTTATGTACGTGTTGCATAATTGTGTAATGTTTAGCCTGTTAAAGGTGTAGTTTCATGGAAAATATTTTGATGCATTTTTCCGTGTTTCAATGCAGGCAACATACTACTCAACATCCTGATTGCACCCAGCATGCCATGCACCCGCACAGGGAAGAACAACGTGCTCATCGTCTGCGTTCCAAACCCGCCCATTGATGAAAAGAACGCCGCCACCCCCGTTCCCATGTTGATTCGGGTGAAAACAAGCGAAGACGCGGATGAGCTGCACAAAATTCTGCTGGAGAAGAAGGATGCCTGAGCATGCCCGCTGAGAAGTTGTTGCCAAGCTGCTGCTTCCCCTAGCGCCCCTGAGCTTAGTCAGTTTTCTTCTCTTCTTCCTTTGACGTTCTAGGACTTAGAGATAACTTAAAACTTTTGTGGGGAAGATTAATATTAAAAGGCCAATAAAACCTTCAATGTTAAGTGTTAAGAAACTCCTTTCTCCCTTCTTAAGAACTGTCTAATGTGTAAAATAAGTGTGAAAGAAAAATTTTGGAAGATTTTTAACGTTCATTTATTAAACTAACCACAAGTGATTTCTTAATGGACTGAAATCAGGGTATCGATTAGACTTCCCAAAGGCTTTTCTGATCCAGGGCTTGGGGTCTGCTGCCACCATCTGCACAGCTTCACGGCCGTGTGTCCGGAGGGAAGCTTGCCTGAGGCGTCCTTCTGGTGGGCTTGGCTGACTGGTGTCCAGGTGAACCGTGCTGCTGCGCTGTGGCAGTTTTTTCCTCTGTTCTTTGGTTTATCATGTTACTTTACAGCTGGAATGTTTGCCTTCAGCAGTGACGTCTTCAGCTCTTTTTGTGTGGACGCTGGCCTTTAACCCCACAGGCTGCTTTTACTAGGATTCCAGAGCTGCTTTTTCATTTTAAGAGGAAATGAGTGACTTGTCCTTTGGTTTTGTAGGTCCCTTCATGAGGTGCTGTTATTTCTGTAACCCTCTAGAGACAAAAGGGATGGGGGCTTGGCAGGAAGGAGGTTTAAAAGCACAAATTAGGTAGTTTGTAGACCACAGACAGTGGTCACAACCCTTATAGAAAAAGGGTTAAACTGTACAACAACAGGGGAAGAAGATGCTCTCAGTTAATTGTACCATGATGAACCCTGTGGATCTAAACCCTAAACTTAAGTCATAGGAGCTTTTATTACACATGAGCCATGTGAACGAAGCAGGAAACACACAATAAGGTAATGGAAGAGGAAGTTGTGTGTGTAAACGTTGCCTTTAACTTTTAGACACCAGTGTATTCTACATTTGATACTGAAATATCCATTTACTGTTTAATGGTAAGATATTCTGTATGTCCATGTGGAATGGAGCCATGGCTGCACCCACAGTAGCCACGTTACTTCTCCATAGCTTTTGGGTAACTAGCACTAGCGTTCTTTGAAGACTCTGGTCATGCGAACTGGATGTCAGGTTTAATGTTCTAAATGTCCACTTTGATTCCTCACGAGTCATTTAATACTGGTACCAGATAGGCTCAGGGTCTGTGCCTGAGGGCTCACACTTGTATATTCTGCTCTTCAGAACATGTCTTTTGACTTTAAAAGAAGATAGTCAAAAATTACTGTAGATAGTACAGTTGCTTTTATTAAAAAAAATACAATTTTTAGATGTAAAGGGAGCAGGGAAACCATTTTATGATGCATTACTCTTTAATACTTGAGGTAAAGTAGTTGGGCCGACACTGATCATGAAATTCTTGTACTGCATTCTCACCTTTCTGATCCCATGGGGAGACTTTGGCCCCATGCTGACTTTGGGTAGATAACATGCACTATTAGGGAATGTGATCGAATTTGGCTGTATTATGAGGCCTGGGGAGGAAGTGGCAATTGTTTCTTTTACTTTTTAGAAATGAGAATGTTCATGAGTGTTCATTGTAGATGAGTTTTCGTTAACAAGTGTTTGATTACCACTTGTAATCAATACTGGCCCTGCCCTGTTCATACTAGGTTTACCCAGCTGTTACAGGGACGAGGAAATTAGGGGAACAAACCTCATCAGCATGTCCCAGCTTAGCCGCGCATGCTCCTTGTCCCGCCAGAAAGTCAGGCTCATAGACTTCTTTGTCTGTAGGAACTCTGGTGCATTATTTTGTTTGCCTTTGCATGCAATGTGGAATGTTCACCAAAAATGTCATGAAAGTCATGATTGGATTAACTCTTCCCCACCACCATCCTAAAAAGTTTGTCTCTTTAAATCACTGGGTGTGTGTGGCTTTCTTTCTTTCTAACATTCCCAGCAAATTCTTGCTAAGACTGTACTGTTAAAGTGGAAATTACAGGGGGGACATGTGGTATGTATACCATAAGTCAAAATGTGGTATTGTCTTAAAATCACTCTTATACTTTAGGAACTTGCCGGTCTCCACTTTAATTATGTCTGAGTGTAAAAGAGCCTAATAAGTGTATGTGGATTTCTCCCTGTATGTTACTGGGGGAGGGGCGCCTTGGCCCCTGGAGGGCTGGCCTTTTTGTCCCCACTGTTTAACAGCTCATTTCTACCCCTTGGGTTTAGTTAGATTTATTTTGTAACAAGTTATTAGAAATTAGTCTTAAAATGTTGAATGTGGATGAAGTTTTTATCTTTGGTTTGAGAATCTATAAAGAGAGTGTCGTAAATGTGGCCTAAAGGGTGTATATATCTTTAAATCAGATTGTGTTGTATCTTGACAAATACCGAATATCCCAGTGGCCTTTTTTTTAACTGCTGTGTGTTCATCTCTTCCTTTTGAGCATTCCCATTAAGCAAAAAATAGAGTATTATGCTGTTTTCATTATTAGAATTACAGGCTGAAAATGTGTGTCCAGTTTTTAAACTGTAGATTGTGTTTTTCATGAAAGAACAGGTCTGTTTATGGACTGGTTTTCTTTTAAAGGGATTATTGTTTTACAGTTTGAATTCGAAATCATATTTTTGATATGCTGCATGCCAAAAAATATCTACCTGTTCTGGGGTAGAGGGAAAACAAACTAATATTCTACCTTACTGTTAGAGTTTAGAGAAGGCTTTTTTGGTTTAGTTTTAAAGGTCAGCGAATTGCCTGTTTCTGAGCATTTGTCAGTTATTCTGTTTCAGAACAGTTCGGAACAATCCAAATGAAAGCACAGTGCATTTTTACAAACTAAGCGACTCACTCCCAAACCCCTGGGGGCCATCCTCATTCTGGAAGGACGTCTCTGAGCACAAACCGCTGTGTCCTGTAGCACAGCAGCCGACAGGGAGGGGCCTGTCACAACTTCCTTCCCGTGTGGTGCTCTGAGCACAAGGCCTCTGTGTGTGTGTGTGTCGCTGGTGTGGCAGACACAGGTGTGTGTGTGTGTGTGTGTGGCTGGTGTGGCAGACCCAGTTGTAGCGGAGACAGGAAACTTGTTAGCATATCAAATGGATCAATTGTTTGCTTTCTATTTTACATAGGAAACTTTTCTAAAGGTAAATACTTGAATTGTCAGACAATGTAATCTCTGTGTGTATTAGTTTTTGAATGATCCGGTTGAGCAAGTGTATCAATCCATGAAATGTGAATAAATGAAAAGTAAACAGAATCAGTGTTTGATACTTTATGTTCCTCTGCTGCACCACCGGAGGGGGAGGGGCCATGTGGAAGTGTGCCCAGAAGCCCCCCTAGCAGCAGGAGGGTCAGCTGGGAGGTGAGAGACCCAAACCCACCCAAAACTGGATCCGTAGGTGCCTTGGGTCCCTTGTGCCGGATGAGACCCGTTCCAGGCCATTCAGGACTTTCTGTTGGATCCCTGTTTTTACAGGTTAGACTGGGAGTAACGGGCCTTTCGTTGGCTATTGCAAGCAGCATTGTGCTAGAAGCTTTTAATATATTCTCTTGTTTAGTGCTTGCAGCAAACCTTCCAGACATGGACTCCTGGGTGCACTTCCCAACGAAATGAGTTTGGGCAAGCGAGGTTTCTTCTAGCAAGTAAGTGGAGTTGGGAATCTGTCCAGGAGGACATTGTGAAACTTAAGGATCAAAATGATTGAGTCTATGTAACCTTGTTTTTGGTGATTTAGGAAATCACTACTAAGGCATTAACACAGTAAACTGTAATTTAGAGTAAGGTTCATATTTTTAAAACATTCCTGAGTTATTCACTTAGCTTATTTATAAGTGGTGTCTGTGGTAAAGAAAACTTTTAAAGACTTAAGTTATCCATCAAAATGTTTTTCTTGAGCTGGCAACATCTCGTGGAAACTATTGAAGACGCAGAGTGCAGGAACTGTCTAGAGAGGAAGAAGGCATTGTAGCCACACTGACCCCGCTTCAGGCGCTCGGCTGAGGGGCCGGGCTGGAGCAGTGGTTCTGCAGGATGGTCCTGAGAGCAGCGGCAGCAACACCCAGGGCCCTGACAGAATCATGCTCGGCCCACCCTGCCCCTGCCGAAGCAGAGGCAGATGTCGTTCACATACAATAGAATTCTCCTTTTTAACGTGTACAGTCCAGCTGTTAATAGTCTAGGCACCGAGCTGTACACCACTGTTAGCAATAATTCCAGAATATTTTACCACCAGCCATCTGGATTTTAACAGCTGTTTCGGACTCACGTCAAATTTGAGGACCAGTGGGCTACATCTGTGTTCCCTTATGACTTGTTTTCAAGATAACCTATAAAGTGCCCTTTTGGCACAATGATCATCATAGTTTCCTGGAACTACACCAGCCTTAGTACATGTCTCAGTCCAGCTTCACTGCATCTGGGAAGATAGGCGGCGGTTCTTCACAGTTCAGAAAACCTTGCCAAGGAGATGGAGCTTGTTGACGGAACAGCCACATGGGGCTCCCTGCAGTGTGACTTGAAGGTATGTGTGTGCCCATTAAAGGACATAAGCTTCACTGGTTTCTGAAGCTGTCTAAAATAGTTTTAACAAAGTGGTTTATTGAAAATATAATCCACATATAAAATAGGTAACTAAGAGAACCTACTGGTTAGCACAGGGAACCCTACAATGATGGGTGGTGACCTAAATGGGAAAGAAAATCTATAAAGAGTGGAAATGTGTACATGTGTTAACTGATTCTCTTTACAGCAGAAATACAACATTGTAAAGCAAGTATACTCCAATAAAAATTTTAAAAATATATAATCGTTAGTTTACTAAAAACCATGATGTTTCAAATGAAGCAGTCTAATTGCTTTATTAAAGTCAGGTTCCTTAACCCACAAACAGGAAAAAGGTGTCTTGTAAGCCTTTTGGCTTATGTGGAGGCCAAGTCAGGAGAGAAATGAATGAAGCTAAGCGAAGGAAAAGACATCTTTTGTCTGGTCATCCCCAAAACAAATATTTTCCTTCCTCATACAAGTTTTCCAGCTGTCCTGTCATTTTAACAATCGAGCGCAGAGTACAGCGTGCTTACACATTCAACATGTATATATACAATGAACCGTGGTACTGTATGCATTATTACACATTTACCCCTCCTCCCGGGAGAAAATTCCCCAAGGTTTTCCCTTTCAGTCCACTTTTTTTTTCTAAGCTAGGGCATGACA